>NC_083477.1:11232883-11832883 GCF_030014155.1 Tachysurus vachellii
TTGCTAAAACAAAACAAAACAAATAAAAAACATCTAGACTTTTGTCTACAGTCATATCCAGGATACAGGGTGACATGATCACACACGCTATACTTGGACAGAGTCTATTCCCTAGCATTTACTCTAGCCACACTCCCACTATTGTACTTCTGTTAACACACATCAGGCAACTCCTCAAATATTTTCCGGTTGTGTATAGGGGTGTAGGGAAGTGCTCTATGAACAGGCCAAAAAGAATCCAAGAAGCCCACAGCTCCAAGATATATACAATGAACTTTAATTCTTTAAAGGTACAGCTATAACCTCTCTAGCCATTTTGCCATACATACAGTAATCACCAGTGAACCTAATTAGCCCAATGTATAAAATAAATGTCTCTCTTACATTCTCCTCTCGATTTCCCTTTTCAATGGCCTCTCTGTGCAAGGAGAGACTGGCATCATTCTCAACCCTGTATATCACCTTAAAAAACAAAGTGCAGTACCACTTGAGCTTCACACCACCATGGGGACCCATGATGGGTTCCTTGGCTTGGCTGCAACTGGCAGCTAAGATGAGATTCTGGTGAGAAGAACCCTTGTGACCTTGTTCGCGTCCTTCACTGAGAACCTCTTCAAGCTCCTCCACTCCCTCCCCTCGTTTAGCAGCTACACAAGAAGACTGTTAATTTACCCTGAGAGCTCGTCCCTGGCTTTCTCACCCTGAGCTTTGGTGGGAAGTAACTCCATGAGAGACTACATTTAACTTCTTAATGTCTAGAATCCAACGCTAATTTGATGACTTTCATTCTGTGAAAACAGAAAGAAGCCAAAGCTAGGTTTTGTGTGGTGTATTTGGGTGGGGGTCTCTCTTTCTCTCTCTCTCTCTCTCTCTCTCTCTCTCTTATGCAGTATTGAGATCCTTTTCAGTGATGCGAGTTCTTGGGCCCCTCATCTGCAGCATTAACCCTCTGTAAATCAAACTCCTGCCATCTCGGATGCTGTTTTGTTTGCCCTGGAGCTGCTAATTTTCATGAGAACAACCATCTGTGCTGTTTTCTCACCCGAGCTAGTGTGTTTGTCAAAAGGCACTTGTCAAGGGGTACCTCATGAGGGTGTATCAGACATTTTCACATGTAGAAAGCTTGTAGAAAACTTGTAAAGCCATTTTAAATGTATAGTTCACTTCCTGTCATCCTGTAGTCTTTTATATATTAAATAATTAGTGCTTCAATTAGTGCATATTAGTACACTGATGAGCAACAATAACAACTTGAAACTGTAAGCATCTGATCTGTAATGCTCAGAATGTCAAACAGGCTTATTGTGTAACCAACAAATCCTGTGTATATTGTATATCCTGTATAAAACCTTGGTGTTCTTTTTCTACTAAATTGACTACGGCTTTTTCTACCATTCTATAAATCTAGCATATAAAAGGACATTTTCTGAGCAATTTGTCTGTGAGAAAGAGAGGGTGCGTGTGTGTGTGTATGTGTGTGTTGCAGGGGAGAGAATAAGTTTGTGTAAGGGAGAGTTTAGTCCCCCCAACCACACCAAAAATATGACTTAATATACAAGAATGAACAGATTTAACACTATGTTATATTGGATGAAGGAAACCCGTTAAAATCATTCCTTAAAATTCCTGAAAAATTACCTACTTAGCCTGACTAGCTTACTTGGCATGGTGAAAAGCGTAGCTTAAGAAAATCCATTCTTCACTGGTTGTGATCATATGAGTTGCTATAGTTCTGAAGGAAGTGCAGATGATTGACGTTTTACTCACCTGAACATTGATTAACTTCAAATTCAATTTACTACTGATGTCATAGCTAGTGATAACAAGCTAGCATATTGTTTTTCAGATTTAATCTGGTAGAAATTGTTCAATATTTATGACATAGTATTGTTATATGTGTCAGATTTGATCTAAAAGCTTTAAATGTGAGTGTTAACTATCTTTATTATTGCTTATGACGAAATTACCTTTTAATGCCTTTTCCTACCATCTAATCTCTCTGAAAAAATGATCATCTTTGTGTCGTTAGTTTAAAATCTCAACCAAAGCAATTTTTTGATTATACTTGCCAGCCTGAAAGCCCCCTTAATCATCACCCTGTTCTTTTCCTTTTCCTGCAAACCCTTTCCCTGTCCTGGACACCTTGAAAACTGCCGCATAAACATAAATGCCCTCATGAGTTAATGGAGTCTAAATCACTTTATGATTCAGAGAAGAGCATATGCACGCACACACACACACACACACACACACACACACACACACACACACACACACACACACACACACACACACACACACACACACACACACACACATACACAGACAAATCTCAGGCCATTTAACACCCAACACCTTCAATATCTCCCCAGTCCATTTTTTTCTTTCATCCTTTCAGCTTTTCTTCACATTGCTTTCTTTCTTTCTTTCTTTCTTTCTTTCTTTCTTTCTTTCTTTCTTTCAACACTAATTTCTTGCTCACGAGACAGGGTGACAAAGACAACTCTCATATGCATAAGTGCGGCCCAAGATTAATCAGCACTCAAAAGGAACATGAGGTTTAGTTCTCTTTTTCTCTCATTAACATCTCCATAAAGGGTTAATCCACTTCACCAGGAGGGATTTGTGAGTTATAGCTCTTTCCCATTTCACTGCTATCTATATTCTTAGGTTGAAAATAAACAAAGGCCAAGAGAATTTGTTCATTTGTCTTGATTTCCACTGGTGTTAATGGTGTTCTCATTGTCAATCAACCAGTTCTTTCTAAAAGGCTTTAAAGTCTGTGCACACACACCCTTCCACAGTGGATGGGGATCAGAAAGGTAAAACCCTTTGTGTGATAAACACTATGGAAGATAATACCTGTCAAATTGGGCCACTACCATTTTGACTCATTGTCATAAAAGCTTTCTTTGAAATCATGGGAAGATTCTAGACTAGTTTGAAGGAATGTCTGTAAGTATATCACAAATTAAAGGGCATCAAGTGTTAAATGAGCCTTATTTACATGCCATTGTCCAATCAAATTTAGTCTAGCTACAGATCCTAGAGGAATGTAGACAAATGGCCAAAGAACAAGTGTAGAGAGAGAAACACAACAGTGTGGTAAGAGGGTGGATTTTTCCATCCAGTGCCTGTCGGCCCCATTTCATCAGAATACATTAATTTCCCCGAGGATTGGCACTGACTTATAGTGCTCATCGGTCCAACAAAGTGTTCAGTGACTTTGACGTCTGGGATCTTCAAATAAACCCCTGCTGGGAGTCATGGCGACTGGGAAGAGGAATTAACAGCAATATTAGCCGACCTTCATCCTGTTGTTTCTTCAAACCTGGCTACCGGGGGGCCCTCGCTTCCCTGTAACCAGGGTCCCCCAACCCAACAATGTGGGCATTTCCCCCCAGCAGCCATGCGCAGGACTGCCGCGTTTGCTGAGCAAACAAGACCTGATTCTGCCAACAGAGGCTTTGCTTCTTCCCACATTCCGACATCACTTGCTCGCTTTATCTTTTGCTCTCATGCTGCTTTCTTCACCTCTGCTACCACTGCTGGTATGAGAGACTAGTGTGGCCACTAAGAGTGAGTGGGCTTGCTTCTTAGCAGTCTGTTTACTTGTGGGCAATTTGGAATCAAAGCCAGATTGCCTCATAGTTGGGCAGTGATATCCTAGATTAAATGCCTTCACATGTATACGTAATATATTTCTGTATTGTGGTGGTTTGACAACCTAATCTTGAAATAATGTGTTTAAGGTGTTAGATTGCTTGTCCTTATTTATAATTCCAAACCATTTGACTTTAAGCTTTTATCTTTAATGTGCTTGCATGGATTCCATATGAAAACTATTCAGAAACTTAACTTGAATTACTCCAAATTTATTGTCATAGTTTAAGCCTACATGACAATCATCCAGCTGTTTGTAAAAGTAAATTTTTTTTTATGTAAAAATCAAAATGTATTTTTGTATTTTTCTGCAAAAAACCTGACCTGGCGCAGCTTGTGAAAAATGTCTCATCTCTTTAATAAGGTAAGTTAAAACTATGTTTAAGTTGTTTGTTTAAAGTCTGAAATAAGACCATTAATAAATTCTACAAATTACACCAAATTTAAAAAGACCACTGTAATTAATCCAGGGATCAATAATTTAATATTACAGTAACTTCGAATGTGGCTCAGCCAATCAGAATGATACATAAATATGCCTAGAAAATAAGTCACCTCCAAAAATCAAGCCTTTATGAACACATTTCTTCTGTGTGACTTACTAATAAGTTGCTAAAAGAGCAAATATAGTGCTAGAAAAGGAGTTCATATATAATATACAGTATGTGTGTGTGTTTGTGTGTGTATGATCCTGGGTTTTGTGATGTTTTCTTGTTCAAAAGGTGTGTTTTTCTATATTCATTGTGATTTTACTGTAAGGGTATGTGTCTGTTCTTAAGCTTGTTTCGGCTTTTGAGGTGTGTGTGTGTGTGTGTGTGTGTGCGTGTGTGTGTGCGCATGTGTGTGTGTGTGTGTGTGTGTGTGTAAGAGAGAATGAGCGAAAAAGAAAGAGATAGAGAGCGAGGGAGAGAGAGAGAGAGAGAGAGAGAGAGAGAGAGAGAGAAAGAGAGTGAGGGAGAGAGAGAGAGAGAGAGAGAAAGGGAGAGAGAGAACCTACACTGCCAAAAAGAAAAGAAAAAAATACAGTCTGAATAACTGAAAGTTTGGGTCATTGACACTCAAATACAATCAATTTCCCCTTGCACCAGATCCATTATGGCCAAACAGAGATATTTCCCACAGATGAAATCAAGTCTGGGAAATAACATGAACGATTTGGGGAATTGTATGTAATCAAAACACTGGTAATTGGTTTCTCTTGAAGGACAATATGCTTTTTAGAGTTTTCTTAGAATCAATAAGCATGCTAAATTTGTCACTTTATATGTCCGTAAAATCCCCTTTGGGCCTCTGAGAACCAGTGTTCTGCACTATTCCAGTATCCCCACAAAACAGATATAATCCATAACTCTACATTGCCCTTTGACAAAACCTGAGGCAAATTTTTCCTGATAGTTCAATCTGTTTTTTGTTTTCCACATGAACCATCCATGGAAAACCTCCTCACATGGATTCTCTTCCCTTCCAGCTTCCACAGTAAGTGTGATTTTATTGTTTAACCCAACCCAGAGCTCCCCATTCCGTATGGATTTCATCTCCGAACTTGGCAGCAAGCTTTTGCTTTGAATGCACAACTGGTGAGCTGACATACTGCCCCATCATTACAGTACCTACATGCATGACTACACGGTGAGAAGAAACGTGGGAAGGGAAAGAGGACAAACAAAACAAGAGCTGAGGGAGATGGAGGAATAGGAAAAACAAGAGTATGAGAGGTATCCAGCAAGAATAGTATCCAGTTTGTTTTTGGCTCAGTAGTGGCAGGCGACATGCTCGGGTAAACACATAACCTAATGGGTGGTAAGCAGCACTGTCAGCGGTCAGTAGCAGAGATTGTTGATGAAAGCGTTTAAGACTCTGTCATGTAACTCCAGCAAGGGTGACAGGGCTCCACTGCTCCATGCAACCACACACATATATATATATATATATATATATATATATATATATATATATATATATATATATATATATATATATATATATATATATATATATACCATATGTATAATTTGTTTAAGTGTATATGAGTGTATTTCTACACTGCCAGTCTACTGCCAGTCTACTAATCTACATAATTCTTTCCCACTTTGTTCAGCTCCAAAAACTCGTTTAGTATAAATCTGTGCAGATCCACTGAGACAAATAGATTGCTTAGATAATAGCATAAACAACAAAAATCTTTTCAAGGAGACAAAGTGTCTTGATTGCATTATGGCCTGGCACTGATACTGACAGTGAAACCCAAATACTTTTGAGAGAAACACATCCTAGTGGAACATGGAAAAAAAACAGGCAGAGTCATCACAAGCTTGTCATCCAAATGGTAAACTGCCTGCGCATGGAATCATTTTAGTGTCTTTAATGAAATTCCATGAATGGGCTCTTGTGTTGCACTCTGACCCCTTTTCCTGTGTGGGTGTGTATGTGTGACACACAGCCGTCCGAGCAATGTGTTTCACCATGGTATCACACTCTCTCACTGGTAACATAATGACCCAGAGCTTGTTGAGTTTGTTGAGAGTCCGAATCTGACAGCTTTTATGAAGAATGTACTGGGTGAAGCACATGTTTTTCGTCCATGAGAAATGGAAGACAGACAGTGACAAGGTGAAGGAGAAGAAGAATGAGAAATCAATAGAGTGTGAGACACTGTTCTCTAGAGCTTTGCAAGGAAGAGTGTGATGCTTCCTTCAGCTTTGATCCAGTTGTGACCTGGAAGAAGTGATCTCGATGAATGCTGGCAGATAGGAAAAGGGTGGTGTCACTGTCTCCATGCTGTACCATGATTCTTGGCTAGCCTTGCAGTCAGTCAGGGCTTTTTGGAAACCCTGAAATATTCCAGTTCCGCCTGCTAGATGGCATTAAGTGTATTTCTTCCTGGCTTGGTCCACTGTCCACTGGCTCACAGCAGGAAATGGGTTTCATTGCAAAAACACACATTAAGCTTCCTTCTCTCGCTTAATCCTAGGGCAGATCTCCCGGGATGCATTTATAAGTCAGTTAATAGCTAGTACTTATTAATTATGTGAAGGTTTGTTTTCACTTATTTCCTCACATTTGGACTTGTTTAATAGAGCAGAAGTCTGCACTGTTGAAGTGTTATAAGTAAGGCACTAAACGCCTTTAGCCGCAGATTATAACCCAACTGCATGCAACAGCTACAAAATCCCAAAAGTATGGTCTAAAGTGTGGGCCAATCCTAGAGTGTAAGAGACTTTGTGTGGAAATGCTGACTTCTGAATGTGTAGCCAAACAGATTCATTCTTGAGACATGAAAAGACCAAACAAGTGAGTTACAATGTGGTTATGCAACAGCTGAACTTTGGGAGAACTACAACTACACCTGAAATTCATGCCTATTAGGTAACATTTTCCCTGCTCATTGCTACTGTTCTCCATGATGGCTTTTCTTTCTCCACCACCTCACCAGTTCTTCCCTGCTCTCCATGACTTCTACATTCCTGTTGGATCTCTTGCAAAGGGAATTCTGCCTTCTACCGCAAACCAGAATTTGCCCAGAGCTCCAGCCCAAGTTCTGTGAGTTCTTTTCTCCTTCTACTGTTTTGCAATCGCTCTTGAAACCACAGTCATTAATTGAAGGTGTGGTCTGCACTCGCAAAAGTCACATTAATCCTGTCTATAAAGAGAAAGGAAAGTAGGGCAATCCAGCTAGTTTAGAGTGTGGTTTAGTTACAGGGTCTGCCCTGGAATACTTGCCACCATAACATATCTGAGATTACAGCAGCTGGCTATTGCCTTAATCCAAAGTACGCTTTGATTTTAGCCAGAAAGAACAAAAGGGAAACCAGTCCACAAGGTACAAAAGGGATAAAAACAAAGCTGAAAGAATTATTAGTGCAGGCGAGACAAAGTGGAACAGAACTGATGGAAAGCATAAGGATGTCATAGCAGAAGCAGTTCCCATGTACAGCCTTGCATCAGAGCCAAAAGCACATTCAGTTTGATTGAGATCAACCCAAGCCTTGAATTTGTTTCCACATAAGACGTTCACATTCGATCACCATGCTTCTCGCATGAAAACAGCGTATGATACGATGTCAGTTGCATCGAGAGACATTTTCCTTTGATCTGATGTTTTACAATAGAAAGATGTAAGAACATTACCTGACTCATTCATGAATGTGATTTTATTATTTATTTTTTTTAAAAATAGCCCTCAGGTTGCTTTTTGTCCATGATCTTTGATATGATTTATGGCTCCTCATGCTGGAAGGTAATTATTAGGCAGACTGAATAAGATGTTATAGGGTCAGAGTACCATTAATAATACAATGCCGCCAAAGCTCTGGGGTCTGTATGTGACATTTACAGGGGTAAGCACATCATATGGAACAGATATATTTTGGTCTGAACTAAATTTATTGGAAGAACTCACTTCACAGAGCAGATAAATAAAAGATAGACTGGAATGTCCTTGTTGTTTTAGCAAACATGTGAGATCGACATAAGAGTAATAAGGGAAAAATAATTTAGGAATATACCTAACATGTGCGCATGGTCTTCACGAATAAGACATTAGACTCGCTCTTTCTCTCTCTACCGATAGCCATAGTGTGAAAATTCCAGCCCACTTCTTCATCGCGCATCTGGTCTTCAGAAGTGTCTGCACACACATGGACCCATTAGTTCCACCTCCAGCAAGGCCCGGCCCTGATCCTGCTGATCTGTTCCCTCTCAGGTGCCTGGTGGGGTCCTCAGAGTCTCCCCAGGGACTCATAACCACACCAGCACCAGAACCAGAACGAATAGTTTGCTGCTTACTCACACCTCGGCTGTTCTTTATGGCAAGTAATTTCTCCCCCTGTATCCCCCACCCCTCACACACACACCCTCCCCCATCCACCCATTCTTTAGAAAGCACTTCAAAGCCCAATATTGCTCATCGTCCTGCGCACTAGTGCTATTGCCTTCCTGTCCGACCACATAGCACTCCCTATACTCATAAGAGGAGGTGAGGGAGAAAGAAAGAAAGAATGACGGAGTGAGAAATAATGATCGCTTTGAAGAAAGAGTCAGTGAGGTGCTAGAACAGGAAACTGAACTTTAGTGAGGGGAAAACTGGAGGCGAGGCAATGCCAAAGTGTTGGTCCAGCATCTGCTGCTTTTACCGTAAACCTTTCATCCATCGGTTGCTGTAAGTTTCACAGCTAAATAACTCACAGTGGAGCAACTCAATTTTCTTGAAAAAAAAAGAGCAAAGAGTTCTTACAGAGGTCAGGTGGGGCAGCACAGTTGTAACCACAACATCACAGACCTGCACTATCAATTTGTCAATGGAAGTATGAAACTGTAGATTATTCTGATCATCTGCATCTGTTTGTCAGTTGAGGGCACAATATACACTATATTCAATTCCTGTAACTGAATCAACATCATCATTCATCTGTCCTTGTTTGTTTGTTGGAATGTGGTAGCCTAGTGGTTACGGTGTTGGACTACCAATCGGAAGGTTGTGAGTTTGATTCCTATGTACACCAAGCTGCCACCGCTGGGCCCCTGAGCAAGGCCCTCAGTTGTATAAAAATGTAAGGTGCTCTGGATAAGGGTGTCTGCCAAATGCTGTTAATGTATGTAATTTATGTTAATGACTTAGATGTAAATTAGAAGCTTGCAACAGACTGTTGGACAAATCTCCGTGCGTGTGGTAGAGAAGCCGCTGTACAGGTTAAATCCTTTAACTTTCTTTAAGCTAAGAATATGTTTGATATGCAGCTAGTCCAACAAATATACATTGCTCACAAAATGTAGGATTTTTTTTCGGATGTTCTGCTAGTAGTGGTTTTAACCAGCAGAGATGTTGAGTGTGTGGCCATATTTCTGTGTGAGTAGATTTGTCTTTGGCACATGTTAGAAGGTTTTGTGAAACTATCCAGAACTACCCAAAAGCCAGAGGCCTGCAGTTCGCTGCCCAACCCAAACTCAGTCTGTTCCCCTCCTGTTTTGTCTGAAACCTTTTATTTTCTCTTGGTTTGCTGTTCAAATGAATTTCAAAATATTTCACTTGTTTTATATTTTTGTTTTAAATGAATCCCCCACCCCCAGAATTGTAAAAAAAAAAAAAAAAAAAGGCTATTTAATACAACTTGAAAAACACTGATTACAGCCAAATTGCTGATATGCAGTTCTACATGAATGATTTCTTGAGTACCCTGATTGAGCCAGCTGATTAATTTATTTACTTTCAATTTGCAATTCAGCATGAACTTTGCCGAGATTAGCAGAAAGGAGACGAGGACACTTCAGGCAAAAGAAAAGAATCTGAAAGAAAAGAAAGAAAAATAAAAAGAGGAATGCAGGGGAGATGGAGACGGAGACATGAAGAAAGAAGGTAGTAGAGGAGTATGGATGAAAGTGAAAAAGCCTGAAAGCCTGGAGCTGTCAAAAAAAAAAAAAAAAGCAGAAATGAGTTCGGGGGAGAAGGTTATGAAAGAGGAGGACAAGAGTAGAGGGAGATGTAAGCACAGAGACAGAAAAGAGGTGGGGGGATGTGAGGTAGCAGAGGTTATCCTCCAGCTGAGGAAACACTGAGGCTGGCAACAAGAGGTTGTTTGTGGTGAATCTAAAATCTGGGGCCAAAGAAAATGTTTGGGTACAATGCCCTTGCAATAAAACCCTCGCTCACTAGAGGAAATTGGGGTTTGACCTACACATTCTGACTCTGACTCTCTCTCACGATAAAAACATGTATAGGGAATGACATGAGAATTATAGCATTTATATAAACCATCACAACTGTAAACATGAACCACCCTCATCATGCTATGAATCAAAACAAAAACGCTGTATATACACATGAGGTGTAGCACAACTACTCATTTTACTAGTTGACTTGACATTAAAGCAAAAGCTGTTTCTGGGCTTGCGCTTTATTTTTATTTGAACAGTTATAAGGAAATTCCTTATTGCTTAATCATGCACAGAGGTTGTGGTGTCAATAGCAGTGTATGGGAGGTTTTTCTGCCATGTTAAACTCTGGCAAGCTGAATCTCAATACTAGTTTTGATCTGACTCTAAACTGAGTCTCAAACATCTGCTGTGGCTGAAACATCAGTGGTCACAATGGAATTATTATTTTATTTAGCTTTAAAAGTATTTTCCCTTTAGAACTGGCTTTGTCAAGTCTGAAATATTTTTACATAGCAAATCTTGCTATCTCAATGTTTTCACCACCACCCTGGCTGGTCAACATGTCAACAGCAATGACAATTGAATGTACTAGTCTAGACTAGTCTATGCAACGTACGTGTATAAATTACAGACTGTGAACTCACAACTACTTGGGTTATTCCATGACGGGTTCAAAGGGTGGCAAACATTTCTAAAAGGTAATGTTAAAATGTCCTGTCTTGAAGTGTTATGATAAGGAATGACCCACTTCATTTAATCTTGTGTGTAAGATGTTTAAACAGCATGCTACCACCATCCCCATGACAGAGCGATGTGGTGAGTGACAAAGCTATTAGTCTCTGACTGTCTTACTTCTTGTGTCTTAGCCATGCATTATTGAATGGACTTATCCTCCCATCCTCCCAGCTCATTCATTACAAGCCAGATGCAAACTGGATGCAAGGTACAGAGATACAGACAACAGACCCCACCACCATCACCACATAGATTCCTTATAGCCTCAGATACTTTCATAGCTAGTTGATATAATGCTGGAAAATTTAATCATAGCCTGTGCATTAACATTGTCTAGACATGACAACACATACTATAAGGTTACAGAGAATGGAAACACAACTAACTTAACCAGACGAAAAGAACAGAAACCGGTCATATAAATCTCAGTCCAGTGGCTTAGTCAAAATAGGCTAAGATTTCATCTCTAACCAGTCACTGTTTTTTTTTTTTTGTTGTTTTTTTTGTTTTTTTAAATTAACAATCCAAAGTGTTAAGGTTTTGTTTTGTTGTGCTGCTTCTTTATAAATTTAATTGATGCTGTAGACTTTGAACAAATGAGAGACATTAATTTTGAAGCAAAGTAAAGCACAGACTTCTCTTTCTGTCCTTGACTTTGCTTTACACAAGCCACATTGTCAGTGGAATCAGAGAAGGTAAATCAAGTGAAAAATCGATGAAAGTCTCTGAAAATGCTTTCTTTTGTAGGCTTATGTCTCTAGCCCTAGAGCTATAGGTCTCGGGTCTGAATAGATACCGTCAGCTAAATACTGTAAATATATATATATACGTATATATATATATATATATATATATATATATATATATATATATATATATATATATATATATATATATACACAGTATATATATATTCATCAAACTACAGTTTCATGCTGTTATCGGCTCCGCTGCAGTGAGTGAGTTTGCTGAAACACTTTGCAGATGGTGGACTACCAGTTAATGAGTACGCAACATTACTACAACATGCCTAGCTACAGGCATATTAACACTAACCTTTCTATAATGTTTCTATAATGTATTTGTCCAACTGGGAACATTGTGTGAGAAATAATAACATGTAATATTACAGAAACGCTTAATAAAATTTTTATCAAACTAATCATTCCAGGAGATGTTCTTAGAAGATTGCAGGATTTTGTTTGATTGCTGATACTTGTTGAATACTTATTCGACATTTATAGAACGTTTTTTTTTTTTATTGCTGTGTGATTAGGTGAGAAACTGAACAGTGCTGTTGCTCTGAAAAGTTTGATAAACATGGCTCACTGCCTTTGGCTAGTCAGGTGTTGGCTAAACCATGTGCCGTTTGTCAAAGTATCACATGTAACAAAAGTGAACAAAACTCAAGATGACTGTGAGACCTTGTGATGACATCAGAGGCTGAAACATGCCAGGCAGGCACTGTTTCTTTGGCAGTGACGATTCCTCTCACCTCACATTCATTACGGCTTGTCGCTCTGCCAGTCACTCTCAGAAATACAGCACGTACTGTAGGACAGATATATAAAAATCGACAAAAAGAAAGAACTTAAACATTTCTACTGTTCAGTCAAATCACCTATGGAAAGCAGATGCGTCTCTGTAAAACCTTAACACGTGTATATACTAACAAAAACCTCAGTGTCCTCAGAAGCAGAAATAGCACAAGATCCTAATTATAATCACTGTTCTTACAGCACTCATATACATTACAATCGCTCGTCTTAATAACTCCCACCAGAACCACTGTGAACATCTTAATCACTACTGCATACACCCTACATTATCATTCAGCACCTACACCATTGCTGTCGTCAGTGACACCCTAACCTTTGTCTCTGATGTATATTTCAAACACCCACATATCTGCACCTCTCCCATCACCTTCCCAGTGTGTGTTAACACACCAAACCCAGTCCATATGGACAATAAATCCAGTCAGATGAAGGGCAGTAGCCAGATTATGCTTTGGAGAAGAACGCCTGATGATTTAGAGACCTGTACAGCTCCTGGGTGTAAAAATAACAGCAACAGATTACATGGTTTGAGATGCCTGGCAGATACGCCTCCCGTTGCCCTCTCACCCGGGAGGAGGAGTTAGGACAAGCCAAAATGTGAATTATGTAACCAAAGAATAAATATGAGCATTGGGAAACACAGTGCTCTTGGAGCTGACTGCTAAGCTGGGTTGCTTTTCTGGCCAAGAGTTGATGTGTTGGATAGTTTTTACATTAAGCTTGTCTTATTTGCATGCTCCCAGTGCTCCCAGTGCTCTTTTTTCCACCAAATTTTATTCTCAGCTTTCAATTCTCACAATAATGTTTATGTAAATGATATTACCCTTTATATATAACATAACATAATGTAGGTTCATAATATTCCGTGTGTGTGTGTGTGTTTGTGTCTGTGTGTTGTCAGAGCCATGCTGTTTTTCAACACCTTCCAGAAATTCAGCGGTGTGCTGTTTAAATGAAGTTAAGTTTTCATCACAGCAACTACAGCTGAACTGCACAGGCCAGTAAAAATTGTAATGGTAACAATATTATCACTGCTCCTGTCATTACCTTATTAAGGCTTGCATCCTTTTTTACTATATGACAGAAGTCTGGGCAACATCTCCAGTACAACACAAAGTCATGTGTGTGGCAAGTCATGAGTGTGCGGTAAAGTGACTGAAAAGGCAAACAGAAATTTAGCGATTTGAGAATGAAGTGTGGTGCAGCCTGGGTCATATCCCTGTCAGTGTACAGGAACTATATTCTCCAGACCCAAACACATTAAGGAAACAGCAGATATGTTTCCAGCAGGTTGTCTGCTTCTCCTCTTCTAACAGATGCAATTGTAGCTCGGCATAATCAACAATCCCGTTTGTAGTCCATACAAATTCAAATATGGGCACAGGCCATGTTCATTCTCACAAAGTGTGTAAATTCATGAGTAGGCTTGTGAGGTGTGTAGTACAGTTTGTGTGATTCTGAGGAAGGAAGTGTAAGGTGAATTCATCAGTTATAGGATATTTTAAGTAAATAGACTGAAACTGTAGCCCTAATTTTTGCAGATTTTAATTGTGGACATTCTTGCTCACTGAAAAACGACGCACCTCGTGTTACTATATATGACCTCACTCTCATTTGACCTTTAGCAGGTTTCTAATTCTGAATCCAGATTCTTTTCATGGCTGGTTCGTTCGGCAGCGGTGTGGAGTAATAAACTGGCTGCTTTCTTTCACTTAGATTCCCAAAAAAAAACTCATAAAGTATGTGAGTGCATGCGTATATCCGTCTACGCTACTTACAAGTTTAGGTAGTAAGGCATTTTCAAGGCAAATTTTCATTTTTAGTTCAAAGAATGTTTCATTTGTGATGTTTTCTTCCAGTTTTTTAACTTCTAAGATTATATAATATGGAGTTTGACTAATTACTTTATGACTGTGAAGCGACTTTAAAGTAAGTACACTGGAGTACTTGTATATATTTCCAATTCTCTAGAGTACTGATTAGTTGTGATCTTCTTTTTTTCTTTCAACAATCTTGCATTTGTGTCTAGTCCAGGGGTGGAAGAACATATGTCAGTTGTGATCAGTGTCAGCCCATTAAAATTGTTTATGTGTGGATTATGTTGTCTTATTTGTATGTTGGATCTGTCAAAATGTAAAAATTTTTGTACTTTGTACTGCTGCCTAGTCTTTGACATGTACATTTATTTACATTTATGACATTTGGAAGACATACAGACAACATAAATGGTTTGAAGTGTCTATCGATAAACACATCTGCATACTGGTTTATTAGATCAAGGTCCTATACTATCAATGTAAAAAGTTAGTTTAATAGGGAAAATAATAATAATAATAATAATAATAATAATAATAATAATAATAATAATAATAGTCGTCCTTTGAAGACAGCCAGGAAAATTTCATTGCACTATATACTGTACACTATATACTTCTTGTATCCTGAGATGTTGGATCCAATCCAGTATAATGCATCATGAGGTGTAATAAGTGCCCTAAACTACATAGGTAGTGTGGAAGAACTCTCAAATCCTAGATGTGAGTTGTAGTAATCCATACTCAAAACGAGAAGAGACCGCACAAGTACCTGAGTATCTTCTGATGATATAAATGTCCCTGTTCCTCCCAATGTTGTAGAGGACAAGTCAGCATGAGTGTGTCATTTTAACAATGTGAGGCGAAAAGGACAGTTGATTGTCTGTGGTTACCAAAAGGTTACCTGCAGTGACAGATAATGAGTTCTGTGAGTTGTCCAGAGAGATTACAAGATCTTGATATGGGGGATGCATCTCCATGGATGTACAGCAGCTCAGGTTTGATGGGATTAAATTTCAGCTGATGAGCTACCATCCATGTCATCAGCATAGCATGGGATGTGACCTCACCAAGAGAGTCTGTATAGCCGGAAGAACAGAAGATGACCAAGCACTGAGCCTTTTGGGCAAGACAAGGTGCAGAGCCTGTCACCTGTTATAACAATAAACATTGCCATGCTGTGTCACAAATTCCAAGACTCATGAGAATGGACAGGACAGTCTTATAGTGGACTGGGTTAAACACTGCTGAAAGATCAAGGAGGATGTGGACTGATGGTTGTAAATAGATTGAAGTGTGTCCAGGAAAAACATGACAGATTGACTATCATGCTAAAGCAGGGAATATAAATGAAAACATGATACTTCCATAATTAAGAAAATGTCACAAATAACTGCTTTGTGTAGTTCATGATGCACAGTTTCATCTTTACATACAGAGACGTTCTTTTAACTCCTGCAATGTCACTTATGATGTAGGTTTTTCCCAAAGCACCAATCTTTCTTTGAATCATTGTGGGCAACATTTGTCTTTTTCCTATATGTCTGAAATCTCAGGTGCCAAGAAACATTCATTCTCTACCGCTTATCCGAACTACCTCGGGTCACGGGGAGCCTGTGCATATCTCATCGGGCATCAAGGCAGGATACACCCTGGACGGAGTGCCAACCCATCGCAGGGCACACACACACTCTCATTCACTCACACAATCACACACTACGGACAATTTTCCAGAGATGGCAATCAACCTACCATGCATGTCTTTGGACCGGGGGAGGAAACCAGAGCACCCGCAGGAAACCCCCAATGCACGGGGAGAACATGCAAACTCCACACACACAAGGTGGAGGCTGGAATTGAACCCCCAACCCTGGAGGTGTGAGGCGAACGTGCTAACCACTAAGCCACCGTGCCCGACGTGCCAAGAAACAGATTTATACTATTTCGATTATGCAATTTTTTTTTTCAAAAGTTTTTTTCAAAAGTTTGCATTTGAAAGATGTCGCTTTCATTAATAATACATTTGTAAAATAAATAAATAAATAAAAATAATATAATAAGTAACACATGTACTGTACATTGCCTTTAGACTTAGACATTCTTAATGACTTATGATTTCTGGAATCTGTAATTGCCATCATTTTCTCTACGCCCTGTATGTCATAACATTGATAGTTAAAAAAGAAAGAAAGAAAGAAAGAAAGAAAGAAAGAAAGAATAGCTTTGATCTAATTTCATGCTGTGGGGATTGAATTGGTGTCTGTAATTTCATCTGGGGAAGCCTTAATGTTGTAATGGCAGGGGGAAAAGGAAGAAATGGCAGGAGGAAAGGAAGAAAGGTTGAACTTATACCATCAATCTTTCACCTCCTACAACTCATAATGTTTCCGTCAACTCATAATGATGCCATGTTATCAACATTTGTATGATCTTTATGGAAATTTACAAAGATTGAGGTCAGGGTTCATTTCTTATAAAATTAATTTCAAAGCAACATCCAACCATTTTAAATTGTTTTATTATCAGGACCTATGTTACATATGGAATATTTCCTGGATGAAAAACTACAAAAATAAATTGCTTTTAGAGAGATAAAAAGTGATACCGGACACAATCTAAAGAAAAAGATAGATGGTTGAAGTGTTCAGTCTTGTTCAACAGTGTCTGTGAAGAAACAGTATTTGCTTGCTATAACTTCCTGCTATAACCTAATAGCACAGAAATTCAGCTGCTGAAATTCACCGTTCTTTCTTCTACAGTTCAGATTTTATATTATATATAATGTAATATAAATGTTTGGCCCTGAAGGATACAGTGAAAAATAACACACATATCAGCAATATATTTGAGACTTGCTTCATGATAACACAAATAACAACTGAGAGAGATAAAAAAAATTGGCTTCTGCCCAACCAAATTAGCTATATGTCCTGTTTACATCAAGTTTAAATAAAGCCTTTTAGGACTTGTGTAAATCTTATCACGTTAAGCAAATGGCAACATGATGTCAAGTCTAAATTCATTTTTATTTTGCTGGAACGACATGCCTCATTATCTCTATGACAACAACTGGAAAAATATAAAACAGGTTTAAAATGACCACAACCACCATCAGGATAATCACAGTCATAATCATCATCATCATCATCATCATCATCATCATCTCTTTCCTCTCCTGTGGTTTTCAGGATCAGTTAACACAAGTATTTCTGGCCTCAACAGCCTTGATTTACTTCTGATTATGGAGATTAACCTTTCAAAAATTCAATTAATTCTTCTTCTGAAATTTTTTAAGCCAGTGGTTCTGTTTCTAAACAACTTATTATCACAATTACAAATATATTAACAATTTGCAAGATTTGTAAGTCATCCTGTCATCCATGGCTTTTTGTATGACTTGGTCATGAAAGAAAAAAAAACAAAATTGTTTATCAGATCTGATAAAAATCACTGTGACGTTTGGGTCTTTTTAGTTCGTAGTTAATCTTCTGTATCTGTATGTAACCGGCACCTTTCGGCTGGACGCACTTGATCACAACTGCAAATCTGACATTGTCTAAAATCTCTGATTCATGTTTTCTTTGGCAATTTTAGCTGTTTTTGAAGAGATTTTAGTGCTTGTAAAGCCTCTATCAAACACTACTGCCAACGCTTCCCTAATGCAGATCCCTAAAGTATGAGCATTTGCCTAAAAAGAAGCTAAAGATGATGTAATAATGTTCAAATCCAACATTTTCTGCAGGTTTTCTAATACTTTTTAAGCATGTCTTAAACATGGAGGTACTGTAAGTCTGTGCCCTGTGTGAGCCATGGGATTGTATCTGTGAACTGTATCTTATTTTAGCACACATTTAAAAAAAAATAAAATTAATAAATAAGTAAATAATTGAATGAAAACAGTAATCAAATAGAAAAACAGTGAGTCAATTCCCTTTATGATTATGCTCCATCTGTGTGTTCTGGCCCAAAATCCACTCACATAAGCAAGTCAGGGCTGCACAGACCACAAATAATTGTGGTAGACAAATCTATTTGATTCTGGGTTAATCTAATGTATGAGAGTACTTTTGCAGAACACCTCAATAGAAACACAAAAGCCCTGCATCCTGACCACACAGAGCCGCATATTAAACCTGCTGTCTGTTAAGGCTCGTTACAAATGATGGCTCACCAACTTAATTCCTGTCTTATTAGTCACTCATCTCTCACTTAGTCACAATTACTCATTTTCAGGGCTCATGTTTTGTCTACATCGTGCAGCTGGTGGAATGAATTATGTTCCTAATGAGAACTAGCACACACACATGAGGGAATACCTCAGAGTCTGGGGGTGAAAATGAACTCAGAGAAGGGCTTTTCTTGTGTATATTTTTTGTGACCATCATCAAGCTCGGAGGTCATGTCTTTCCCCAGTGTTTTCATTCTATTTCCTGTGAAGGATGTCTCTAAATTTATTCACTTCCATACGATGTGTGGTATGATACTTTAAAACAAAGATTTTTTTTAGAAGGGTGTAACATACACTATATGGCCAGAGGTATGTGAACACCTGACTATCACATCACACAAATATGTGGGTCTTTAAAAAATTGTGAAAATGGTGGAACCACATAATTGTTGTACAGTGTCTTTATATGCTGTAGCATGACGATTTCTATTCAGTGGCTCTAAGAGGCCCAAACATGTTCCGGCACGACAAAGTCCCTATGCACAGAGCGAGGTTTTCCAATTTTGGTGTGGAAGAATTCAAGTGTTCTGTACAGAGCCCTGACCTCAAACCCACTGAACATCTTGAACACAGGATGAACTGGACCACTGACTGAACGCTAGGGATTCTTGACCAATATCAACGCCTGGCCTCACTAATGCTCTTAAAGCTAAAGTAGCACAAACTACATCCTTACAGCCACACTTAAAATCTAGTGGGAAGCCTTCTCAGAAGACTAGTGGTCATTATAACAGGGGAGAACAAGCAAATATGATCACGTGTCCAGATACTTTTGGCCATACATTATATAATTACATACCAAAATACCAAGATGAATTTCAATGATGATAATGATGATGATGATGATGATGATGATGATGATGATTATTTTTATTATTATTATTATTATTATTATTATTATTATTATTATTATTATTTATTAGCAGTAGTACTTTTACTATCCATGTTTTTCTAGCTGTTAATGGAGGAGGAAAAAGATTTGTTTTAGAGTATTTTTGTAACTGTGGTAATATAAACTCTACTTTAACCGCTTGCAGATCAACTGTTAAATTGTATGCTGCTTATTTTTCTTCATGATTAGAAGACATCAGCAGGTACAAATTTCCAAAATGAATTACCTCTCTACTTGAAAAATGCTTTATGAAATTAATAACCAGAACCGTAACCTCACTAGATAATTTCTAGCTACAGGCTATAGTTATGAGAATAATTATGCATTAGGTGATAAACTGCAAGTTCAATCACATCAGCACCAAACAATTTCATTCCTGCAGGTAAATCTGCAACCGAGTGTGACAATTCCACTGTGCCTAAAGCAGCACTCGAATGCTCTTTATGCCATTTCTGTCAAAACACTGACCTCCTGAGGAGCATTAGTCAACATTAGGAACATATCAATTGCCTATATATAATTAATATAATTTCTACCTTTTATCAAGCTTGATGAATGATTCCTTTTAAACATCTTATAAAGTCGACTTATGTATTTTACATTGTGGTCTTCAGGTTAAAAGACTTACATCCATCCATCCTTTGACTACAAATGTACAAATTTGATTTTTATAAATTCCTATATTTAATTCAAGCATGTGTAATATCTTTGTGGGAAAACTTGCCAGGGCAAATTCCTTGCATGTAAAAACATGCTTGGCTAATAAAGTTGCTACTGTACAGACAAGAGAAAATATTTCCACATGATTTAATGGGGTTAAAACATTCCAAGCTATTGGTGCATAGCTGAATGGTGAAGTGTCTGATAACGTCTGTGTGTAATGTCCTACACAAAAGGGAATCCTAAACTATAGATCTCTCTTAGTTGAAAGTCTTTCTTTGTTGTACAAGTCCACTTCGAACTAGGCTTCCTATGGCAGTGCACATTTAGAGGTCAGTATATGTACCGCCCTGAAAACTGTCATTGAGCACACTGTCAAAAGGCTGCTGTGTCTGCTACAGCTGTACATATATTTTACCCTCCTTTATCACACATATTTTACTGTTGGCCCTCTTTTCACCATATGTTCTATTGAATTTATAACATCCAAGGACCTGGGTGGTCCATGTTAGATGTGGCCCTAATGTGACCCTGACTTCGTCACACTCAGAGCAATGGGATAACCTAACTGAACTAAAGGGCACATTGGGTCACTGCACAACAGACCAAACTTTATTGTGTCTTAGAAAAAAATGATGCTGGATGATGCTCAACAAGGTGGACATATTGCATCATGAACACACGATTCATTTTATACTGGAAGTTTTATTTATTTATTTATTTATTTATTTTAGTTGTACAGGTTTCATGTAATAAAGCTATTGGACTTACTTGTCATACTCAGAGCAATGTCACGACTCAGTATAATATAATCAGTATATTACATAACATTATGAATTAGACCACAGCACCACCAAGTGGCAAGAACCAGAATGCAGTCCTGACTGCCAAAAAATGATTTAAGGATATTTATTCAGTATATCTCACACCATTCCCTGATGCTTGAAAGCACATTTAATAGTGTCTCTTAATTTACTTATTTACTTCTTATTTTTAAATTGAGCAAAGTCTGCAACTGTGAGTAAATAACATAACCTCACAGTACATTTATATTCCATATACAAGCTTATAACATATTTCAACAAAATTTCATTGTATTAGATATAGCATTTTTAAACACAGAACATTTGTTTAAAATTGGATTTCAATTTTTTAGGTGTTAATTTTCTGACATTTGTCTGACAATATACACAATGTATTTGTCAGTTTGGTATATATTTAAACAGGCATATTATATAATAATCTATAAACAATAGTTCTGACAATAGTGGCAGTCCCATAATAATGCACTCCCTCTAACATGTTATTATTTTTATAAAAATGTTTACACAGCGCACATCCACATACCGTAAAAGTTCATATGGTGATGTTTTGTGTGTATTGACAATTATTCAGCTGTTTAATTGTAAGTTTGAAGAAGTATGACATGGAAAACCTTTACAGGCCTTCATTTAAATAATAAAATATATATAACATATATAACATATATCCCCATATATATATATATAATATCCACATTTGTGTAATAATATATATATATATATATATATATATATATATATATATATATATATATATATATATATATATATCACCCACGTTGTTCTTTTAAGTATTTCAGTTCCCTGTCATTAAGGATGGCAATATTTTTAGAGGTGAAACCATGTGTTGTGTCCTTAATTGCATACAGACTTTCATGGAAGACACACTGAGCTCTTTCTTTCCCTTGTTTCCTGCTGCAGAAATATTCATTTGGAGGAAGTCGTGACAGCCAGTTCTCAGTGTGGTGGAGGAAAATCTTTGTTCTTTGTGCAGACACGGACATGACTTGCAAAGGAGCTGGTAGTTCTAAGTCCAATGGTGCTGTGATGTATTTATCTTATCTTTTAGAAAAGCTGGTATTTTTTATAAAAGTCACCAGTGAGAAAAATGTGCAAGTGATAGAAAAACATCATAAAGATTAACATTGGAAACACTGGTACTTAATTTTTAATTGTGTAATTGATTTTCTTCTAAAGATAAAACAGGAATTAATACAGTATCAGTATGCACATATGTAAGCCATCTTTAATGCCACTAGAGGGGGCTTTAACCTTAAATATATGATGATGTGCGTGAGGGTATTTTTAAGCTGCTCCTAATTCAGTGCTTAATATGTAACTAGGTTTCTGAGAACAACAGAAAATCCTGCATCGAACCTATAAACTGCACCTTAATGGCCAAAGTAAAATATGTCTACACTGCCAAGCGTCAACTGACAAATGCTATCATGGTTTTTGGGTTTTTTCTCACATCCATCATTTTTGGTTGGAGGTTATGGGCAAGTTATATATAAAAATGGGAAAGGGCAAAGATCTGAGTGACTTTGACAAGGGTGGCAATGATTAGATGACAAGATCTCTAAAACAGCAGGTTTTGTGTGGTTCGTACATACAAGTGGTCCAAAGATGGACAATCTGTGAACTGTTGACAGGGTTATGAGCACACAAACTCATTTTTGCGTCATAAGAGGGAAGACTCGTCCATCTTGTCTTATCCCACAGTGAAGCACAAAATGCTGAAAAAGCTAATGGTGGATATGATAGAAAGGTGTCAGATCAGACAATGTGCTGCAGCTTGCTTTCTATGGTTTCCCAGTCCAAGTGCCCGTGCTTATACCAAGCAGCAGATCCTGTAAGTCCTATAAAGCCTCCATGGATCAGATTTGTTTGCCGAGCAGATCTCGTCTAGCTCAGTTGACCGAGATCTGGGAATTTTGAGGCTACGTCAATACCTTCCTCAAAACATTCCCATTAGGCAGTTACCATGAAGAGATCTTGATCTGCAAGAATGTTTAGGTAAGGTGATGAGTGTCAAATTAACATCCACACAAATGCCAGGACCAAAGATTTCCCAGAAGACCAGTGCTCAGAGTGTGATTCTGTTCCCATGATAGCCTCAGATTCCCTCAAATGGCCTCAGATGCTTTTCTGCTCACCACATCATCATCAAAGCTTTTTTCACCCACAGAGCTATCACATACTCGCTGTTTTGTGTCACATAATCCTGTTTAAACTCTAGAGATCAGCATTTTCTGAAATACTCAAACCAGCCCATCAGGAACCAAGATTCTTGGCACGGTTAGAGTCACAGAGATCACACTTTTTCTATATTGTGGTGTTTGATGTGAACATTAACAGAAACATGTTTTTCATTGCACTGCTGCCAAGTGATTGTCTAATCAGATAACTGCATGATCACGAAGGTGTGCAGTGTTCCTAATAAAGTGAATGGAGAGTGTATACATGGTCTAAGGGAGTACTCTGATAGAGTGCACGAATGACCTCTATGTGTCGCTCTAAAATGGTGCTTTGATAACAGGCTGTCTGGCTGTTCACTCTGCAGTTCTGGGTGCAGACGTCACTGTCATGCCAAACACTGCAGCAAGATGCTATTTCTGTTTCCATTGCTCACAGGTGTTCTAAAATGCCTGCATCTTAGACCCAAATTAATAACAAATCGACCTCGTTTCACAAGGTTCAGCCCAAATACATATCAATTTGGCCCTTACATCTACCGAGGTCACATTACACATAAGCCTTTTATTGCATACTAATAATCTTCAAGGCTTAGAAGGTTTATTGTGTAGAATTCTGGCAAGTTGAGATTCTGTAAGTTTAATTAGGCTGATTTTTTTTTTTAAAATACCTGTTTATTTTCACAAAGGGAGTCCCATATGTTTATTGGCTTTTATTGCCTGTTTTATTGCTATTGTTTTGTTCACAATCATGAACTCATTACTTATTATAGCTATTCACATAAAAGGGTAAAGCATCTGCATATCAGAATATGAAGCACAGCTTATCGTTTTTGCTCTCCAACATCATACTTATCTTTCGGCCCACTGTAGCAATGCAGGAGAGAAAAAATGTAAAAATTACCTGCAGATAAAATTAGCATGAGGTATGTCAGGCTGTAAATATAACTTGAAATACCTTTTACCACCAATTCAAGAGCTGAGCGTCAAGAGCTGCCAAACACAGACAATAATGGCTCTTTCGTGCACACGTATTTAAAGTGTTCTCTGCCACCTGGGATGATAGACATTATCTTCTCTTACATTTGCATAGAGAGGGCTAATTAGGCGAAGCACAAAAGCTGAGGCCGCTTATTGCTGAGACACACACCAGCTTATTAAATCAGAATCAGCTTTAAAATTTCTTTGACAAATAATGAGCGAAAATGAGCTGACGTTATAATACAGTCACTCCAAGCTGGTGAGTGTTTTATAATTGCAACACCATGAATGCTGAGTTAAAAGCCACTTGACATTTTAACCAAGGTTTCTCGACGCAAATGTAAGGGTTTGTTTAATTGTGTCAAAACAAATGGCTTCCTTCTGATGTATCAGTGGATCATTTTCTGTCTTCGTCAACAACATGAACAGCATCTCATCAGTCTCAAGTCAGTTGGTGACAAAGATGCAGATTGGATGCTGCACCTGTAATAGTAGTCTTAGCTTGTAAAAATCTGATGTAACCAGTAAAGCTAAGGATTGTGTAGCTGGTCTCTAACTATGGAAGGTGATTATATTGGCAAAGATATGGAGTTAAAGTGTGGCCGGTATGATGTGAAGGATGTCTGTGTGGTAAATATTTCATGCTTAGTGCAAGCATAGATGAAGGGAAATTATTATATTATTTTAGAAGCACTGTTTCCTATAGAGGGGGGCACGGTGGCTTAGTGGTTAGCACGTTTGCCTCACACCTCCAGGGTTGGGGGTTCAATTCTCACCTCCGCCTTGTGTGTGTGGAGTTTGCATGTTCTCCCCGTGCCTCAGGGTTTTCCGCCGGGTACTCCGGTTTCCTCCCCCAGTCCAAAGACATGCATGGTAGGTTGATTGGCATCTCTGGAAAATTGACCGTAGTGTGTGATTGCGTGAGTGAATGAGAGCGTGTGTGTGTGTGCCCTGCGATGGGTTGGCACTCCGTCCAGGGTGTATCCTGCCTTGATGCCCAATGACGCCTGAGATAGGCACAGGCTCCCTGTGACCCGAGAATAATTCGAATAAGGGGTAGAAAATGAATTAATGTTTCCTATAGAAGTGCTGTACCATATGGGCAAAGCAATGGTGTTATATACTGTATTTAAAAAAGCTTGTAAAGTACAACTGATTCATACAGTCTGATTCATTTGTAGGTAATTTGACTTTTAGCTTCCAAATGTTGGAAGAATTACATAGAAATTCTATATGTTATTCCTAAAGCCTCCACTAGGTGAAAGATTCTTAGTCAACTGTAGTCAGGTTATTATTATCTAATCTATATATGATTAACAAATACTGTACACAAAGCAGAACAATTTACAATCAAGAAAAACTTGGATACTCGTGCGTTCAGAAGACATAAATGTTTCTAGCTGTAGTAAAAATTTTGCTTTGAAGCTTTTGTGAAAGGAAATCCTATTAGGTTCTATACAGAGGGACAATACAGTAATAAACATGCAGCATACTTCACTGTATTACAATAGCTACACAAGACAATGGCAACTTTTTTTTTGAGACTTTGAAAGAGATTTTGAACAAGAAAGGCAAGCAAAACTGTCGAATAATGTCATAAAAAGAAGTAAACATTAGTAAATGGATTACAATTTGTGCCTGTATGAGTTTGCTAAATAACACACCACAAATCAGGATATCTAGAAAAGAATACAAGCTGGAAAACAAGGTATAAGGTATACAGTATAAGTTTCAGTTCCTCTGGTAATTGTGTGTTGAGTGTTATATGAGAGAGAAACCTAAAATGAGGGCGGTAAGGGTAAAGGAGGAAAATATGGGTTTTCTCAGACAAACAATAAAGGCTTGTTGGCATAATTGAACAGTAGAGGCCGTCTAAACCTGCGCAGTCCATAATTATCCACACAATCTCAGAAAAGTGTATTAATCCGTACCTTTAGCTGACCATACCTTTTGTTCTGTTAATATATTTTACTTAGAAAGAAGCACGTGGTGCACTGCTAAGCTTTAGTATATCAAATAAAGTCCATTATAGGTCATTAAATGTTCCTTAAATCAGGGGTTTCCAATTTTTTTAATTGTAAAATAAATTTTACAACCTTCCCCCAAACCTTACCCCATGTCCCAACCCCCAATCTGAGTAAACTATTCGAATATAATACTTCGTTTTCTGTATCACTCATCTTACAAAGGGTCACAGGTAACATAAACCCTATCCCAGGAGACACAAGGGGTGGGGGTCACTCTTGACAGGGTTCCAACCTATTGCATGATGTACACATACTAATACTACGTACAATTTAGGAATGCTAATCTATCAAATGGACTGCAGGAGGAAAGCAGGATGTGCCTGTGGGATGTGCCAAGAGGATGTGCCTGTGAAGGGTAAAAACCCTCAAAGCATGAGGAGAGCATGTGAAGGGAACAAACCCCAAAGCATGAGGAGAGCATGTGAAGGGAACAAACCCCAAAGCATGAGGAGAGCATGTGAAGGGTAAAACCCCCCAAAGCATGAGAAGAACATGTGAAGGGTAAAAACCCCCAAAGCATGAGGAGAGCATGTAAAGGGTAAAAAAAACCCAAAGCATGAGGAGAGCATGTGAAGGGTAAAAAAAACCCAAAGCATGAGGAGAGCATGTAAAGGGTAAAAAAACCCAAAGCGTGAGGAGAGCATGTAAAGGGTAAAAACCCCCAAAGCATGAGGAGAGCATGTAAAGGGTAAAAACTACCAAAGCATGAGGAGAGCATGTAAAGGGTAAAAAACCCAAGCATGAGAAGAGCATGTAAAGGGTAAAAACCCCCAAAGCATGAGAAGGACATGTGAACGGTAAAAACCCCCAAAGCATGAGGACAGCATGTGAAGGTTAAAAACCCCCAAAGCATGAGGACAGCATGTGAAGGGTAAAAACCCCCAAAGCCTTACAGCTTTTTAGTACTGTTCATTCCCAGATTAGGTCCAAGTTGGCATTATCTCCAAAAGCTACACATTTTAGAGTGGAACTGCTAAGCATGCTATAAGAACTCAATAATTAACATAATAAATTTGATTAAGATGAACTATAGTTTTCATCGCTGGGACAAAATGAAAGGGAAAAAAACAATAAGCAATCACTGGTCCCATGACTATGATTCAACCACATCTGTTTACAGACAAAAATATGCGTGTATATTGAAGGTGTAAAAAGGTATAAAGGTGTTTGTCATAAACGATGTATGCAGTGATTATGCCACCACAATGATACGGAAAGGTGCAATGTAGTACTTTTGTTGGGAAGGTGTGGTTATTATTGTCATGTACGACAGGTGGAAGGGGGGACGGACAGAAAAACTGAAACATCCAGGTTTTAATAGCATGTGCTTTTAATAATATGTGGTCTTTCCAGTTCTAGAAGCAATCATGCATGATTCGGAAGTTTGTTTTGATTTTGTTTTGACACATGTAAAGACCATCCCGGAGAGGGGGGTGGAGAGAGGGGGTGGGCACATGCACGAGCGCTCGCGGTGCATTTCACCAATGAGACGCGCGTCTCGCAGCAACCCGCCACTTTGAGCGGAATCACCGCACTGACCGCACACAGTGTGTACAAACATGCGGGGATTATCACAGCACAGCGCGTGAACGTGACAAATCGAGATAAATATGCGCCACTTTGCGTTTCTCGTCTAGCTCGTTTTTTTTTTTTTTTTTAGCAGACTACAACACAACTGTCCTCGTCGGTGTCTCGAGAGAAATAACAGCAGCCATGGAGAAGCAAGTGAAGGGAACATCACGAAAATCAAAGGCCACCAAACACAAGGAGAAAAAGAGAGCCGTTGGGAAACCTTTCCGTAAAAAGTCCTTTAAATCAGTCGGGACTTTCATGGCGAAGATTTTTAAAAGTTTAGGCGCCTGGACACACAGCAGGGACGCCACAGAGCCGCTGGACACCGAGGACGATGACGGCGGATTCCGGGTCGGAGCTCCTTGTACGCACTCGGTGACCGGGAAAGAAGACGAACGGGATCGTTTAGTGAAAACTTCGACGCTTCAGTCGCGCTGTTCACTGAAAGAGCGGCTTTCGTTATGTTACGGAGACAAAACCCCCGGTGTCCTGGGTCTGAAAAACCACGGGAACACTTGCTTCATGAACGCCGTGGTGCAGTGCCTGAGCAACACCGACCTGCTGGCTGAGTACCTCGGTTTGCAGCACTATAAGCTGGATATGAGTGAAGTGAGGAGTGAAGACGCGCAACTCGCTCCTGGAGAAGTCACCGAGCAGCTGGCGGCGCTCGTGCGTGCGCTCTGGACGCTGGAATACACACCGCAACTCTCAGTGGAGTTTAAGGTGACACAAGAAACTACTCTTTTTTTATTCAAATATCTTCCCCCTACGCGTATTAGTGATCTAGGTGCGTTGTTTAAAACCCTCATTACGGTTTTGTCACTAGTTGGCTACAGTTTATAGTAAATGTGGAAACAGGAAGCTGTTTGTAAAGAATGATTGGTTGTGCTGGAAATGGCACGCGTTTAAGTATCAGTCACGTGACTACACAGTGTCAGGTTCACTTGTGGACTTTGTTACTTCAGAATTGCGTTAGTCTGCTTCCTATTTAGCAGGATATCTTTTCAGTAACTGG
The DNA here is from genome assembly GCF_030014155.1 of Tachysurus vachellii. NCBI lineage: Eukaryota > Metazoa > Chordata > Actinopteri > Siluriformes > Bagridae > Tachysurus > Tachysurus vachellii. The sequence goes on from NC_083477.1 coordinate 11,261,697, forward strand.
GAATCAAAATGTGGCCAGTTTTGACGTTTAACGCCAAAAAATGATGCAATGGGGCGACAGAAAGTCCTTTTTTTAAGCGAGTCAAGAAGCGCTTTAGCCTCAGTGTTGTAATAGGACTGTAAGCTAATCACAGTAATTGAGTCATTAGCATAAATTAGCATAAACAAACCTCACCAGCAGTTTATGGATAAAACGTTTTTTTGTATGAAACAAAGATAGATAGATTTCTTACTAAAATTCAGAAATAATGTATTCAGACAGGCATCAATTCCTATAGAAAAGTGTAATAATATACCATAACAACAATATTAAATATTATACTGAACACAAAAGATATTGTGTAAACACTCTATGGAAACACTGGATGTGAAGAAACTATTGAGGCAGATTTAAATATGCATTCGATAAGAAGACGTATTTATAAACTATGATGGAAAGCACATCAAAAATATCATGCGACTTCATCAAACCTCATCAAATCATTGTGTGTTTTGGATAATCAGATATTTCAAAAGTAAAAAATGTGTGAGCGGAGATGGTCTTTAAAGAATATGAGAAAGCTTGGACTAATTTATGAAATAAATGGTAGAGCCTTAAGCAGAATTATACATTGGAACATCTTTATATTTGTATTGAATATGTGGCTTTCTGTCTGATGACGATAAAGGTGTGTGTCAGAACAGAGATAAGGTGTTGAAACATTTTGCAACAGTAGGGATGTAATATTAGATATCCACACACATCTCTAACTGCTTTTGGGATGAAGAACAAAACAAAACAAAACAAAAAAAAACAGCTAAAAGATTCAACACTGCAAGGCAAGGCCAAAGAATTCGATTTGCCTGTCTGCTAAAATGGAAAAAAATGCATACTGGGGATTATCTGTGTATCAAGCGATATTACACAACACAACCCGCCTTCATAAGCCTTTTTATTTTACTGCTATTCATGTGATCTTGTCCAAAAATAAAATATTTTCATTTATATTAAGACCTTGCTGTTTTGACTGTTATTGAATCTAAGGTCAAGTAGCAGTAATCTAAGAGCAGTGAGTTAGCATTACTCATAGCACCGTAGTCTCTCACCACAAACCCTGAACATATTCCTGCAAATATCCCACTCTTTTGTTGACGATAAAATAAAAAAAGTTGCATTTGATAGAGACATGTTAGAGTTTGTCTGAGGAGATATTCAAAAAGGGACAAGTCTTAGAGTTTAGATACAAATTGTTGATGTGATTAAACACATGTGCAGTGTGGATATTTTGTGGAATTGGTATGGCAGCTTGCTTCAAAACATAAAATGTGTTAAACTCAATTTAAACTCAGAATGTAGGGTGAAGAGGTCTGGGGCACAGTCTGTGTTCATGGTGTTCAATAGGGTTGATGTGAGGGCACTGTGCAGGACACTTGAGTTCTTCTAATCCAACTCCATGCCTCTGTGAACCTCACTTTGTGCACATGGACATTGTCAAGCTGCAGGAGGTTTGGGCCTCTTAGTTCCACTGAAGGGAAACTGTAATGCTACATAAGACAAAAACGTATTATTCTTTGAGGTTATATGAGGTCAGATAAGATTATGTGAGCTAGTTAACTTTATGCAAATTATGAACACTAATATAATAAGTTATGACAGGAAAATATCCATTAGACAGTCATCTTATATTTATTCATTTAAAGCTAGAGATGCGTTTTTATCTTCTGTACCCCAAGTTGCTTTAAAACTTAAGTGAAAAAGGTGAATGGAAAAAGAGCCATCCTTATGCCTTTTGAATAGGTCAGCTTTAATTTTAGAAGCCTCCAAGAGACTCCTATTGAGGTAACTGTGTCCTACATTTATTGGAACTACAGTAAAAATTTCCATTATTGCAATGTTTTTATTACATATTTATGGTGTATAAAATAATACAGCATAATGATTATTGACAAGAAAAAGTGTTGGGTTTGTGTGATTGTGAGAGCAAATTTATACTATCATTATAAAGTAAAAAAATAAAAGTAACATCTGAATGTATTGAGCAGACAGTTTCAGGTCTTCTTGGGCTCTCAGACTAGACTACTAGACTATTAGACCACTCCTGGGAGAAAGGAATAATCTCACCTGTTTTCTATAAATCTGAAAATAACTGTAGCATTTAGGTTGCAGGTTTGATTCCTGCCTCCACCCTGTGTGTGTGCGTGTGTGTGCGTGCACGCGTGGGTGTTTGTGGAGTTTGCATCTTCTCCCTGTGCTTTACTGTAGGGCTTTTCTCCTTGTACTCTGGTTTTCTCCCCGAGTCTACAGACACGTAGACTGATTGGCATCTCTAAATTCTAATTAGGGTGTGATGAGTGTGTGAGTGTGTGTGTGTGATTGTGCTCTGCAATGGGTTGTAATAGGCTCCAGATTCCCCTCGAAAGGATAAGTGGTACAGAAAATGGACAGATAACAGAAATGTTTGGATCAAGTTCTTTACGCCAGGAGTTTTTTATGCTTTTTTTTGCTAGAGACTCAGATCTGCTCTGATACAGTGCTAAATGTACTGGCCAATAGGACCCCGATTCATGCAGATCATTAAACTGGTGGGAGAATAATTTTAAGGCTTTTGAAGATATAAAGGGCTGGGTGATAGGACAAGAGCCAGATAAACCTTTACACAGCATTACTTTAAATATTTTAAAGATACCAGTAAAATAAATCTGCTATCACAGCTGTGCAGTGTGCCGATATTTCCACATAGTCACACATTCTGGGAGAAATTCATCAGTGGTAAAACAGCGAAGGTCACCTTGGTGTGTGTGCGGTAGAACTTTGTGCATGTGTGTTTGTGGATCATATATCTCAATCCAAGTAATAGCATGTTGGAATAATGCTAATTATGGGATGACAAAATCAGTATGTTCTGTGAATCACAAATTACACAACAACAAGATGATTACTGCTACAAAAACATCAAATTTAGATGTAAACCTATTATTACACTCTAAACACTATATCATTATTGGTGATAAGATCATAGAAACTGTAGAAAATGATAGTGAGGTTTAATTGATATAGTAATGAATTTAATTAAATTCATTTTGCATGACCTCCTTATAACCACTTAGGGCTGTAAAAAAGCGGCCTGTGCGGCCTGTGTGCCTTCTTGTGACTGTTCAACAAAGTCTCATAGTGATATTTGATGCAGTATTTCCGGTAAACACTGCTGCCATAGAGCCATTGTTCCCTTTCATTTTCACACCTTGTACACAAATCTCAGACCACACATACACCATATGGAGTTATGCATTTCACAGCTTGTGACTGCATTCTGAGCTAGAGGTATCCTTGTCCTCCCAAGCTTAGCAATAGCAGGTGGCTCTGTGCTGCTAGCCTGGATAAGTAATTTTTCAGTCGCCAAAACCATGTGCTGTCCACCAATATGTGTGGTACATTAGCTCTGAGGCTAGAGACGGTTTCCCATCCAAACGACAGACCCTGTTTCTCTTCACTTTGGGTCAAATTTCGCTCGTTTTGCAGTTTCGCGGTAAACACAGATCACTTAGCCTAAAGAGCCATGCTGCAAGATGTGCCTTCCTGCAGCCAGTATCTGATAGACATCAGCATAGTGCTCATTTCCTTGGCATTGACCATCTGAAGGATGTAGCGTCTGATCCAGTCACCCCCTAACCTGGCTGTGCAGTGATGCTGACACAGCGTGCTCGTCTGGCAGATTTCGATCCCGGTTCATGGCAGAGATGGGGGATTCCAGTCATATGACTTGACTCGAGTCAGACTTAAATCGCAAATTTGAGACTTGAGAATTGCTTGACAGATATTAAAAAAGACTCGACTTGACTTTGACTTGACATTCATGACTTGAGACTTACTTGTGACTTGCACATGTGTGACTTACTCCCACCTTCATGGTCCAATCATAGCCAATGCCAGCTGATGAATATAAGAAATCAGTCCACAGGTGTTTTTGAATTGGCAAAAATGGTAGCTGAAATCATAAAAAATATAATCTTTTTTCTTTCTCGTCCTTGATTATGTCTATAGCCGCTTCATGGAGACTATACATGGTGAAGTTCCATGTTTAACTCTGTCACAGTTTTAAACATCTTACAACAGAATTCATTAAACTACGGTACAAGCAGTTAAAGAGTTTAGGACTTAGAGATTTAGACAGACAGTTTACATATTATAGCTAATATAATAGGTCACATGCAGGTCAGGCTTAATCACATTTCTGCCACTGAAGCCTCTATTACATAATCTCATCAGAAGTAGATGCGACTCTGTTGGTCTGGTTTATGACATAACACCAGCTTGTGTAGGTCTGATAGACTTAATGAATGCTTTAGACGAGAACTAGAGGTGAGTTGTCTTTAAGCAATGACCTTACCCTGTAATTTAAACCTCCCACTGTATACGACACTACCAGTTTACTGTAACTATCATTCATCCAACACAGACCATCATAACAGAGGAGATGAGGTAACAGGAAAGGCTTAACAGAAGAATGTGTAAAATATTGAATTATTTTTATCAGATTTGCTAAAGCACAGATTATATATTTAATCAGCTCTCGTTAGGCCCTGAGTGACATAATGAGAGCGTTATAAATGAGGGGAGGGGTTGCTTGGGGTTGAACAGTGTAAAGTGCTGATGCAAAAAATTACAGAAATGCTTTATAAGCAACTAAATAATATCATCCTTTCATTTTTTTTTTCAGCACAATTTCTCACTCTACATGACTTTCTGAGTTTTAGCCCCTTAGGACTCTTTCTGTATGTGTGTGTGAGAGAGAGTGGGTGTGTGTATGTACATGCCTGTCTAGGTTGTGTTCTTTAATGCTGTGCTGTTATCTGAAGTAATAAATGACCTGTGTTCCTTGTGGTTATGGTTTGGGATGTAGCAGATGATGTTACTTTATGTCTACTCTGCGTTTACTGTTCTTAAACTGAAACATCATGTCTAAATGTATATCATTTGCATTTGGGCGAATTTTTTTTGTGACTCAGGACTCATTCCATGGCTTGACACTACCATTTTGTTTTTGGCAGCTAGACGTAGCTAATGGGAAACCGTTTATTGTATTAAAATACCCACCTTGGCAACCATGTTTTTTTTCCCCATTATGAAAAAAAAAAAAAATGACATTTGGAAAAAGCTTTAATCATGGTATATCTTGAAATACTGGCCAAATGCTTGTGTTTACAGAACCAAGGCAGTGTGTGTGTCTTAGTATGTGTGTTTAACTATTTTCGGTTTTGAATCTTCTACATGCATCAAATACTTTTGGCATGCTGATACGATGAAACAAACTTTAACCGAGGTCTCAAAAAGACAAATAACCTGTTTAGGTTGCAGAATACTCCACAAAGTGATTCCGCTTACAATGCGAAAGTCACCTGAGTTACAGGAAGTTATGAGTTTTGTCCATGTTAGGAGCACCATTGATGGAGACGAGAAAATCAGAGCAACTCGCAGTACAAACACTTTACACAATTTTACTGCTTACATTCAATTTCCAAGTGAAGAGCAAGTTAAAGGTTTGATCATGCTTACAGGAGGAAGGGCTGTTTGGTCTGTTATTAGATAAGATTCACTATTATGTACCGCCTGAGCAGCTTTATTATTAGACTGGATTGGAATCTGTGTCACTTTACATAAATAGGTCTTCCGAAAAAAAAATGTACAGCAGGAACGTCAGGTCTAAGATGGCCACAATATTGATATTTACTTTTTAACCCTTTTCTAAAAACCTCAGATCAACCTCATTTTTGCCTTATAAGAGAATCAAGTCGGGAATGAGACACGACGTTGTCTGTCAAAAGTGAGTGTGAAAATATGGCTCCTGTTTTCTAACTCTACAGTATATAATAGTGTCTCTGTTCCAAGTGTGTTTCTAATGTGGGAGTGGAATTGTTACAGCTACATTCTTAACATACTTGTAGTGAGATAAGAGTGTTTAGAGGTTACTGGTCAGGAGAAACTCAAACAAAGCAGTTGTTTAATGGACAGGTGACCTGTGTAAACCTTAGGGCATGGCCAGCTATTTCCTAGGGCTTCCAGTTAGTTTGTATCAGATTCTATTTGGTGTGACTATTTTTCATGTTCCAGATACACTCTTTGACCTACGTACATGTGTGTCACTACTGAGTCAGAGCATGTTGGCAATGTTGTATTTTGTTCATGGTTGGAAAGCCTACTAATAGTTTATCTTTCCAAAGCTTTAACACTTGGTTAGCGATGTAGTATTGACTTTAATATAACACCTCGTTTTAAAGTGTAGTACGATTTGTTCGTCTGCTCCTCTCTACTTGATGATATATAAGCTCACACTATAGCTTGAAATAGTGTTTTGCAACAGACGCATCACCGCTGCAATAAATTTAAATTAAAATAATAAATTTTAAAATAAATTTAAAATCCTCGTTAGATTTCACAATGTACCTGGTTTACATTCATTAAATGTGAATTGATCAAAAACACGCTACACGGTTTAATCTCGCAATTAAGAATTTTTAAATTAAGTTTAGTATAAACCATTAAAATACATTTTGCTGAGGAACCAATTATTTTTATGTTAACTACTCATAATATTTTTTCTTAAATCCTGACCACGTTCCCCATTTTCAGTGCATATCTGTACAGAGTAGCACAGTTTGAAGACTTCTTTTTGGACAAAAAGTCCTGGGCAGTCACTCATGATTACTCTTTAAATCCTCAGTGCTTTCTGTGTGTCATTCAGAGATTTCAGGCTCTGAGGGTTCAGGCAGTATTGCACATAGAATTAGTCTACTTTTAAACAAGCGTATTTATTATTTATTTTCGCAAAATATTCTGTACATGGTCTTTTTTTAATACTAATTAATAACCAAACTGCATATCAGCTCTATAAACTTTCTTTATAAATAATAAATTATAAATTGCTTATTACTGCACCGTTCTCTGTATTTGAGAGTTTTTTACCAATTCGCTTCACTCAGAAGTGTTTATTACGCAGTCCCAGGCACGGATTTTTTTAGTCTGATGAGCTGTATTCTTAGCACACTGAATGTTCATTTCAGACAGACTGTGAGAGGATTTTGCAGCTGCATCACGTTACACTTTGCACCGCAAGTCCTCATGTACGTACATCGGGCACGGAGTGTGGTTTCTGTGCTACACCTTTAACACGCTGCAGGTTCAGAAGCTTTAGGTCATGAAACTGTAATGCTGTTTATAAGGTAGTGTTTTTACAGCAGCATTTTAGATGAAAGCATGCTGCCCTCCGCATGCCCTCTGAAACCCATAAGAGCAGTGTTTATACTTCAGAGTCAGGACTGAAGCTCTACAGCTCACATGGTAAATGGGTCAAGTGGGTCATCTACGAAAAGCTGAAAATGCAAGGATATCACGTCCTTCTTCTACAAAAAAAAATGTCTTTGTTATTATTATAATAAAGATCAATGCTGGGTTAATGCTTGATTAGATTAACAAAAAATCATGAATATCTCACAGGGACTAAATGTATAAGAAAACATTTCAAAACCTTAACTACTTAATACTTTAATTATCGGATTATGTCTATTAGATGAAGCACCAGCTGACTCACTTCACCCTTGGGAGAGTACAATTTCGTTCTGTCAGCTCTGTAATATGATCCCCTGGAGAGCAAAGAGCAGCTTTTATGATAATAGCCCTTCATAAGTTACACTTATCACATTCACAGGCCCAACGCCATTGTTCTCTTTCTCAGTAAAACTATTTTAAGCAGTGACCCATGGGAATTTATTAAAACATTCATAAAATAATCTTTTTTGCCCCCTTGACTTCCAGGTAAAGAGATCTAATTTTAGCTCTGTTAGTATTTCATTAGGTGCCGCTTTCTCTCTGGGGCTGTGATTTATTTTAGCCGTTAGTGTGAACACGGTGTTTTTGGATTCCACTGTGTGAAAATTTCGGAGGAACAAATCTAAAAGGTGTTAAATCGTCTTTGCTGTGGCATTTACGAGGCTGCTGATTTACCCTGTGCTCAGAGTCAGCTCAGCAGGCTGCGTGAATGCTTCTGTGAGGAACAGAGTCGTGTGAGGGGGAGGAGGACGTTTACCGGACTTCTGATGAAGAAAGCACTCTTTCCTAACAGAGCTGCAAATGTCAGACCTTTAGCTGCATGTAGCTCACTCCCAGGATGCTTGAGGTAAAATTTCAACCAGGAAGGCAACAAAGAAATGCCACTTGACACTGGCTACACTAGTTTAAGAACTTTTATTATTATTATTATTATTATTATTATTATTATTATTATTATTATTATTGCATAGTGGGTAGCATCTTTGCCACAACCCAGTGTAATAACAACGAAGAACTGGTTAGCAACCACAACACCCAGGGCTGGAGGTTCATTTCCATGGAGTGTGTGTGTGTGTGTGTGTGTGTGTGTGTGTGTGTGTGTGTGTGTGTGTGTGTGTGTTTGCGTTTGTTTGTGATTGTGATGGTGTCCAGCATTGGGTTGGCTCTCCATCCAGGCTGTCCTCCACTTTGTGCTCCAAGTCCTCTGGGATAAGAACTACAGAAAACTGATGGATGGATGGATGGATGGGTTATAATTTTTATTTATGCATTCATTTTTTAATGCACTTTTATATTACTCTGGGTGTCTTGGTGTTACTCCTGGGTGTCTATGACACAAATCTCCAGAAGGTTCAGCCCTGCAATCATGACTACTTGTGAATCATTACAATACATTTTTAATAAATTGCCTTTCCAGTTCACAGCCTGGTTTCATTGAGAATACTCATTAGTTATTATCATCACAGTCCCCTATGTTCATTAGTGTTCATTGGTGTTCATTAGTTAGCTCAACAAAGCAATACCGTTTTACACATCAACACAACTAGATTATAATTAGACTGTGGTAACATTGTTGTCGGTTTCAACCTGAGCACGAATGTAAATATGCTGATTTATAAAAACCCTGAGCTAAATCTGTCACTTGCATGCATCTGACATGGCCAGAAGGACACAACACACATGAAATCATTACAGAGCAAAACAGACCAGAAGCTGGTTAGCTAGTATTAGCATTTTGTAAGAATACACAATTATCAGTCTGTATATGTTTGTAGAAAGGACATTATTATTATATAATAACACTCTCTGGTGTTTATAATAATTTATAATCACACCCTCCAGTGTCACCCAAATAAGGATAGTTCCCTTTTGCGTCTGGTTCCTCAGAAGGTTTCTTCCTCTTCCATCTGAGACATTTTCTTTGCCTCAGTCAATTCAGGCTTGCTCATTAGGGATGAACATAAACACATTTAAATCTAAGTCTAATATTAATCTTGAACTTTTGTCTAATATTAATCTTGAACGTTTTGTACTGTATTTCTTATGTGCTGTAAATCTGCTTTGAGACAATGTCCATTGTTAAAAGTGCTATACAAATAAAATTGAATTGAATTGAAATAAAGATCCTGTTGATGTATAAACTTACTTATACACTCATACTTAATATAATATAATAGAATCATTATACATGTGTATATACTATATATTATATTATGTCTCTATTCTTTTATATATTTGCATTTCTTTCTCTTTGCTGCTGTAACAGAGAAATTTCCCCATTGTGGAATGAATAAAGGTATATCTTATCTTAATCAGCCTGGTTGTTCAGGATATATACACTCGATATCTATACATTCACTACAGAGAATAAATGAAGTTCTTGTACTGAAATATCAGCGCTGAACTCAATGAGGAAATTTTACTCACTAGACCCAGCTTTATCTTATCAACACAGAACAAAGATCAGCATCTGCTTCGTACTGTAAGTTCATAAAGTTTTCAATTTGACAATGGACCGAAAATTTCCTTAATAACACGTTATGCACATCCTCCTGAAGGTGTATATAAAAACAAAAGGCTAGTTGGTGGACATGACGGCGTATGTGAGGGATACAAAGCCTCCTTACACATGCCTGCATGCAGCATATGACTCTTATATTCTGCTCGGTTTCCCTGAGGTGAATCAGCAGGTGAATCAGCAGGTCCTGTCATATCTTAATAATTAGTAGCATTCACCTTGAACAAAGTTTACAGAACAACAGCTTTGAAGATGAAAGAAGAGGCGCCGCTTCCTGTGGTGTGTTTTATTGCACAGACCAGTGTTATCTCCGTTCGATGATAGCTCAAATACATGCTTGTTTCCTGGCGCATTTGTATATGCGTCTGATATTTAATATTATTAAACAATCTTGTTGTAATCTGTCATTTCCTTCCAGCCGGTAGCATGGCAATGTGCTAGAATATTCATTATTTATTGGTTATGTTAAATTGAACTTAACTTTGACCAGGATAGAACTAGCAACCCAGGGCAGAATCTCATCCAAAGAGACGCTTTAAATTCAGTCCAGACTGAACGCATTGTTTATATATGATATTGACATGAGGGATCGCTTCGTTTTTTTATCAAGAAAATGATTTCCCCCATGTACAGCAGTAATAACAGCAACAGAATATAGAGAATGCAGACAACTAATCTTGGGCAATCTGTAATTACAACACAGCTAACTTTCAAACATGACATGAGACAATTGGACGGATCATGACTATCACTACTGTAGTAACATTTTGCTTTGCTACATATTGCATTTAAAAATCTTAACACTTCTCTAAGGAAACATTTTACAGACTGTAAAGATCATCTAATATTTCATAAAAGTTCTCAGAACGTTTCATCAATTAAAATAGAACAGTATAAAATATTAAAACATAATAAATAGTCCAGCACTTTATTGTTTTTTTTTGGGTTGTTTTGAGGTTGAGTTTCAGAATTTTACACACAAATCATGTCATTCACACACTTTTCTAGCCACGATCTTCGGAAACTTGAAGAATCCGGATCGGAAACACATTGTTAACACGTCAATCAGTGTTTTCTTCCCATAAAACTCATTGGTCCATGGCCATATGACAAGCGGGAGACATTTCAGTTCCTGTGCCTGTCAAATGATAATATTAAAAAATTCTACGTTTAAACAGTTCTTCTGATTTGTCTTGTAAACATGCTTGTTTTTTTTTTTAGATGTCGAATTGTGAAGAAGAATAATCAGAGCTGCTGTTATATGTCTGTGATTGCTCACTTCCTGTGCTAAAAAAGTCATGATCAGCAGCGAGTAAACATCACTCAGTTATGCAGCAGAATGCAATTTACATCCACCAGCTGGTCTTTTTTGCATCCCGGTTCATAACAAGCTGTCATTTTCTGTATCAGATCTTTGGCTGCTATTTTTGAACGCCACTACTGTTTGAGCAACTAAACGGACAGCACACACACAAAAAAGAAAAATGATGTATTCATGAAGCTGGAGTTTGCTGACAGCAGAATTCAAATAGAAGTTTGCTTGTTACATTGTGATGGAAATTTGATTATATGATAAAAACATTCTCATGCTTTCTGATGGAGGTAAGTGAAAGCATTTCAGATTCACAGAGACTGACGTATGTTGTCTCTTAATTTCCAGACGATTGTGTCCAAGTACGGCTCTCAGTTCCGGGGGAATTCCCAACACGATGCTCTGGAGTTCCTGCTGTGGCTGCTCGACCGCATCCACGAAGACGTCAACTCCTCGTTATCATCCCCATGTGGAAACAACAGGATCAAAACCAATGGAAAGGTCAGTGTTTGTATAATAATTGCATTTAATTAGATTAATTTAGGCTGCATTTAATCTAACTGAATTCACAAGGGAAAAAGGGAAGAAGTTGACAGAGAAAATTGTGTCTCAGGATCGATGCCACACAATTTTGAGGTTCATGTTGCCTCTAGGCACCCAGGGCCTTTTCACACTCGGCTCAAATAATCGACTCAAAAGTTTTAATGAGCGCTTTTTAGCTCTGGTTCATTTTCTTGACTTGATTTTCGTAAAAGCGCAGTTCCTTCCAAAACCACAGATCGATTAGTTAAGGATTCGACACAACAAGGTGCAAAGGAATACAGGACAATAATTCAAGACAAAGTTGACTGGTTTTCAATAGCAGCACATCTCAATATGAACTAAAGCAAGTCATACGGGTTTGCTGTTTCTAGTATCAGGCTAGCTAGCAAACATGATCTAGAAGCCTTTGTTTGTTACATATCGTCGCTGTCAGGCGGAATCCTTGTACAGTATCTCCAAAACCGTTATTTTTCAGGAAATTAAAAAAACGCCGTACCTTATCTGCAATGCACAGGGATTAGTCCGCGTTGCAGTGGATTGTCTTGCGCTAAATTCCTGTCCTCAGACAAGCACCAGAACTAGCGGGGGTCAAGATTTTTTTTTCTTTGAGCCCAGTGTTTTGAAGACATTTACCTCAGAAGACGTGTTGATTCGTTGCGACTCTTCTTGAGGAGAAATATGCCACGAATCTCTACTGTGGAGTGAAGAAGAGGTGGACAGTTGAAGTGTCCAATGGAGTTAGATTTGTGCTCAAGCTATTTTCAAGACTTTGGTTAGATTGGTTAATAACTTGTAAAAATAACAGACCCACATGGGGACTGACCAATAGCATCGATATGTGAAAAAATATGAAATTGACAAAATTTGGACATACGAGGTTTCCGCCCGACAGCGAGCGACGATATGCATTATAGCATAGAAAAATTATTTTATCGCATATCTCAACTTTGGAGGACGGGGTCAGGGTCAGCCATGATAGCGCCCCTGGAGCAGAGAGGGTTAAAGGCTGAAGCCCAGAGACTAAACCACTTGAGCCACCGCTACATCCAATCTACCCAGCTGAGCTAACATTACATTACCTAGCGTTGCTCAGCTTTCCCTCCGCATTCATTTCTAATACTGACCTGTGTGAAATAATCGGTCATGCTTAATTTATTAAAAGTTAATTAAAGCAAAATAATGGAAAATGAAAAGCAAACATATTGCTGCTTCACATAAATGCTTTTGGGAATTAGTTCTACTCTGTTAAACACATTATCCAGGTTTGTACACAGCATTTTATTGTACAAAGAACAAGAAATCATTTACAGTGCACTATCAAAAGATTATATGGAAATTTAACCGTGTGAAACAAACAATACTGGTTCTTTCTCAATTTGCCTCAGTCGGCTTTATTTTGTTTTGAAAGAAAAATTTTTCATTGCTTTGCATGAAAGACTTACTCTGTAAGTATTTAATCATTTGAAGTAATTATTAATAATAATTTTCCCTTTGTGCCTTGCTGACTTGTTGCTTTTGAATAGATTTTTGTGTGAGTGTGTAAAAGAGAGAGCTTACAAAGCTGAACTCGAGTAACGTTTCATTCTCACTCTCGGTCCTTCCTACACTTCAAGGCTATGCTTTTGGTTATGCTGCAGATTAATTAAGCTGATAGTAATTAGGCCATAATTATGCACTTTTTTAAGACACTGTTTTAAAAGTGTTATATTTACACACCGTTTTCAGAATTCGAATCTCTGATGCTTCAGAACATCTCAGCTCTATATTTCTGAGCTTGGACTATTTCTGTTTTTGTTTTTAACAGGTACGTGTCAGTCAGCTCTCTAATTCACTAGTCAGTGAACTGAGCATGGAGTCGGCCATTTTAAGGGCTGTCTCAAACCGCACAAGCAGTCATTTTCAATTTTTCTTGTAAAAAACAATGACTGTTTCTAACTGCTAGAACAGAAGTGGTTACTAAACCAACTTTACTCTTGTACCTTCCTTTGTCAACTTTGGAAGAATTGCTGTGGTACGGGAGGAAGAAAACACTTCAGGATGTGCTGTTATTGAGCCTGGTTGCATTGCACAACGGTATTGATTGGTTTCCTACAAAGGATTGGGTTTTACCATCTTTTATTCTTTACACAATATATACAAACTGATACAGTGAACTTATAAGGTTGCATTTAATTTTCTTACTGTACTAGGATATGATAATGAAGCTGTTAACACAATAACGATAATACAGTGAAATTTCATGTTCATAACATAAACCTTTCCATGCCATGGAATATCTGTGAGACGTTTTGAGAGGGTATGTTATACTATGTTGACCTTATAGCATTCTGCAACATCTGGATCAAATGCAAGTACGCAGCACAGGAGATGCTCTGAATGGAGGTGAGTGCACGAGTCAGTCTTGTGACCCATATATTTTAAGTTGTTCTGGGCTACCATCCATTTACATATATTCAGAAGTCTGAAATATCATGCCTATAGCATCACAGAAGACTACACCATGATCGCACATAACCGTCTCAATGTACAAATAGCGTGACAAAAGCAATACAAGAGCAGAACAAATACAGTACCGTGCAATACAATACATCCTCCAAACAATATTGATAAGTACAAAGTAAACGCTAGACAGAATAACAGGAACAGGATAAACGAGACAGTTTAACTATGCACGTTGAATGCACACTATAAATAGAAAGTATGTATAGATGTAAATATTTCATGGACCCCGTTTCCTAAATGCATCAGCAAGTTTGAAGTTTATCTTTGATCACAAGTGAGGAAAGATGCTGTGCTTTCCTGAAAGGTTTCATTGCCTTTTAACGGAGAAACATGTCTGTCATAACGATCACCATGCTGATAGAACCGCTGGTCTCAGAGGTGTCTATCAAAGATGAGTCACCTTGATAATAAAATATCATTTCTACTGATCTTTATTTCACGTCAGTTCATTGCTTGATTTGAACTGAATATGAAGTTAGTTAACATCTAAATCTTGATGAAAACATCTTTATTCTGACCAGTCTGTTGAATCACTATAATCAATATTCTCTAGATTCTCAAACCTAGTTAAGAACTTTTGGCTGGGAATGAATTCATTACTTACTTTTTTATTGACTCATATTGATATGATCATCAAATAAAAGAGGCATGGAAGAGACATCTGTGTTGTAAAGACTGTGGTCTCCAAGTTTCCAAGATCTGGAGGACTCACCATTACAGATCAGAAACCTTTGTACGATAGAGTGAGAGCTACCTATATGTGTACTTTTTTTTTTATTTGAAAGTAAACTTAAATGCAAACTGAAAGTAAAGTGAGTTTACTAAAGTGCATGTTCAGTATCAACATGCAACTTTCTCTACTAGAGTAATGTGAAGTCATTAATAATTGTATAGCAATGCAATGAATAACATCTTAGCCGTGTTCTTTAAAGAAAACTCTAAACTGTAATAACTTACAAGTATACTTTTTTGTCCCAGGTTACCTAAGCCAGTATTGGAATGGGTCACAGACAGGATGTAAAAAGAAGTAAAATGTTGTATTTTACTCAGGCAGGTTTAACACGGTGTACTGGATATAACGTATAGAGAGAAACAAGGGATGGTCAAAACCCTGAAGTCCAACAGGGAGAAGAGAAGACTAAAAGGACATGGACCTAATTGAATGAATGCATGATAAGACATGAATTCAATGAGACAAAGAAAACAGCAGGCTGCATATCGACAAACTAGTAGCCAAACACACAACAACTGGTCACAATTAGGTAACACAGCAATGACAGGACAGTGGATACAGGACTAGAAGAGAAACAAAAGCATGTAACATGAACACAAAACTAAATGACATGAAAAAAGTGATTGTTACACTTGGAATTCCTGACCACTGTCAGTTTCTGAGTTTGCTTCCAGGTCTGTTGTTTTTGACATGTAACTTGTTTTTAGTATGGTTAGTTAGATCTTATATTAGTCTAGGCTAACAGATGATTCATCTTCCTCTACTGTTCATCATTTATATATTTATGTTATTATATATTTGCTTGCTGGTTCCTACTCTGGTTTCTGCATACACTCCTGGGATCAGTGGCTTTGTAGAGATTAAGTTCTTTCCTCTAAGTCCCTATTTTCAGAAATGGATGCCTGTCATGATACACATTCTTTCAATCTTAAACTTACTTTTTCAAACTTTTACCAGTTTGCTAGATTTAAGATTCTTCACAGTCTATAAAATGCACAATGGTGTCCCACAAGTGTCTCTTCTAGGTCCTTATTATTATTCCCAGTCTCTCTCTACAGTACATCCACCTCTACTTTTGATTCATTGTAGAAAATCAAACTGGAGGCATATCTTTATATAGAATTTTTTATTGATTGGTAATTTACCATCTTTACCATGAATACTTTTTTATCTCTTATGGGTAAAGCTCTTTGAGCAGTGGGCCATAAAACATCCAAGCATACAAAGGGAAGAAAGTGCCATGTAACATGTAACTAGAATGTGTAATGAGCCATGTATTGAGTATACAACATAGGACAGTGTGCAGCCACTAGTGCGTGTGTGCTACTCATTTTTATCAGTGCGAGAACACGTGGGCTGATAGGGCACCGCTTGGTACTGGAAGAATCTAACTCCCACAGGACTGTACCTTTTAATGGGGATTTGCTCATGCAGGGAGGATGCCTACCACTTCCTACAGCGTTTGTCCTTCATGACTTCCTTTCTTTCTCTTTCTTTAATCACCGTTGTTCATGCTTCCTTGCCAATGTAAAGTTGTTTCCTTTGAATGCCAGAGTGGAGCACATGGAGTGTGACTGTAAAAAGGGGAAGAAAATCTCAAGGCTTTTAGTGTTGCACAATGTTGGACTTGACATTGACGTTGTACATGACTTATTGCTTCTTCTGACAGTATCCCAAAGGCACATGTATCCTGACAGTTTTTTTTTCTATTATTCAGTTTCACTATCTCATGAACATTAAGGTGAAAAGTGAAGTGTTGGTCAACTTGTGCGGATGCCCTGGAGAGATTGAACATTGAAAAGAAAACAGATAGTGCTGCAGAAATAAATACAAGATTAAATTTTTGCAACTATGATACCCAAAAGGCCAAAGAATCCTCATTTGGACTGTCAAGCACTAGAGTTATTATAGCTGCATGGTGACTTAAAATTAGCTCAGCATGCACAGATATTGTGTTTTGAGCAAATGACCTGCTATGGATCCAGTAATGCTCCTGTTTTCCTCTGATATACTGCACTGCTGTTGCTCCGGATTTTAGAGTCAGGCGCTGGTTAGTATGAAGCAGGCCACTGAAAATCCCTTCGTTCACGAGTCGCTGCACGTCCCAGCGAGCAGGATGGTGAGGAGCCCAGCCTTACCCCTACTCTTTTTACTGTAATTGTTTTGAATATGCACTGGGTCGTTTAACACGCAATAGGACCCGGGAAATAGGGGGCTTTCCCCAGTTGTGGCCCATGAGAGGACTCTATCAAGATCTCATATATCTATTGCACAAGTTTTAATGGAGGTTGACAAGTTTGCCCTTGATAGCATGCAAGTTCACACTCTTTTGGCATTCACTTTGGTTTGTTTACAAGGCATTACTTTGGAAACAGAGCTGGTGTGAAGCCATCTCTAGAAGGAATGAAAGCAGGCTTTTGTGAGGTGGCCAAAGAAAGAGGAGCTTGTTTCACACTTTTGAGCTTTGAAAGAGAGAGAAAGAGAGGTGAGAAAGTACACTGCCGTGCAGGGAAGCTTCAGGAGATAGAGAAAGCAATTCCATGTACAAAATTGAGACAGGCAGACTCCAAAAATAGTTTCAGCAGTATAGACATACTGTCCTTTTCTCTGTTTTTTATCTCCAAGGCTGCTCCAATGATATTGCAATATCTACAGAGAAATGATTGGTTGATTTTTCTTCTTTTCAGAATGTAATGTATAAAACTGTATTCGCTAGAAAGTAGATAAATTGTGCCGTATATCTATCTCAGAATGGGTGTCTCGGTTATGGACTACAGTTAAAATTTCAGGCAGCACTAAAAGACAGAGAGAAATGATTGCGATAAAGCTGTGTGAAAGACCTGAGACCAGCTGTGCATGAGAGGAAATAGGCAAGAACTCTATGGAGAATACCCTAACCCAATCATCAGTGATGGAAGCTGGAGCACAGTGCACATGTTTGTAGGAAGAGTTCAACATGGGTACAATAAAGAAAAGTATCTGGCACAAAGCTTTGGAGAAATTGTAGACATTATTATCCCACCACTGGCAGCCGTAATCAGAAATTAGTATTGCTTCGGAATATATTGGATTGCATTGTTCATCAGATATCTTTTATTATTGTGTGCATTGTGTAGCATACTGATGTCAGACTGAAGTCATATTGTACTTCTGGATTTCCTCTTCTTCCTCTGTGATTTATTGTCTCCCTTCAGATGTAAATGACTTCCTGTGAACTTGAGCTACAGAATCTGACCTAAGAATCAGATCCTCCCTCCAGTGCACCTTGCACAGATTAGATGTGGGCAGTTTTGAAGAAGAAGAAAGTTTTGCAGTTGAATCTTGAGCATGGTCAACATGTGGCTATGGGCTAATGCTCACTCTGGGGTTCTCTGATAGTATACTATAGCTGTACTATAACTGCCACTGTCTGTGCCTAGAGCCCTGTTCTCGAAAAAAAAAAAGACTTTTCTAATTTAACAGCAGTCTGCAGGGAAAGCAAAGACTGCAGAAATAGACAAAATTACATTTTCAGTGTTTGGAAGACACACACACACTTTTAAACACCTCCTGAGAACATTAATACTTTAGTTTATCAGCCAAGCAGAAAAAGGCCAGTACGTCCAGTATATGGTTATGGACTGGTTTTAGTGGCTTTTCCACCAGACGGTGCACCAGACAGTGCAGTCAGGCACGATAAGATAACAAATCCTACACTAGATACCACATTTCCTTTACCAAGTGACCCATTCTGTTTTGTAAGTGTCCATTCTAAATTTGCTTTCACTTATCATCAGGCTTCAGTGCATGAGAACTCAGGACATGTGGGTGGAGTTAGAAATAGATCAGACCACTGAGTTATCCAACACAGTTGTCACTGAAACGTCTCGAACATATTTCTGGTTAGAAGAGCTTTTCTACCTTAACAGAAAACAAAATTTTATTCTTTAACAATTTGCCAAAAAGCACTGCATAGTTCTTATCCATTTTTAGTTATTTTTAAAATTATAGAACATTGAATGTTGTAGAAACAAGTTTTTTCTTTGCATTATTGCAGCACCAATCTTTTTTTTTTTTCACTCCGGAAGTTAATAGCAGCTTATTATGTTACAGAGAAACAAGAAAAGCCCCAATCCTGAAGTCTAAAATCCTCTATCATGAAGATTTTCCAATGTCAGGTAGCAGTAGAGACTTCTTCCAAAACTGCCACAATGAACTACACTGAAATCTTCACCACATTAAAAAAGAGGTATATTGTTTTCTAAAATTTAAATAGAAATGAAAGGTAAATTCAATTTAGTTCAATTCAGCTTTAATTGATTTAGCACTTCTAACAATAGAAATTGTCACAAAGCACCTTCATAAGAATATAAAAATTCCAAAATAAAGTTTAAACAAAACTAAAGTTTAAAATATACATTTATCTGAATCCCAAATGAGCAAGCGAGAGGCAACAGTGGCAAGGAAACCTCCCTGAGATGATCTGAGGATAATAATAATAATAATAATAATAATAATTTATCAAGTTATGTCAAGTTATATCAAATAATATCATTATCAAGTTAATGATATTTTCTTTCTATAACTGTACATTAGTAGTAAAGTGCAATTGTGTAACCAGGAGCTTTTGAGCAACTTATGAGTATGTGCATCAACTTAGTTTCTGAATATCTTATAGTTTTAACATAAATTCCTTCTTGCCAAAGCCATCAAATGTTCAGTGACTAAGACACAAATGCTAAATCATCCACGGCAGCAGCAGTCCAAAGCCAGCACTATGGTGGCTACATTTATTATACATTAATATCCTGAGGGATACATGCATATAAAATAAAAGACAGCACTATTCCAAATGTCTTAAGATGAGCAGTAAAACAGATATCTCTTCCCAACAGCACTTGTATCCGTTCTGTTACAGGTGCTTGTTGGAGTTATATGAGTGCATGTTATTCATTTCACAAATTCATATCCAGCACTGAGCGTCAATGGGGAGAGCTGAAAGGAAATAAATGCCATTCTGTGTCTGGTTCTGAAAAGCTGCCAAGAACTCTTCTCCATGGAGGACTATGCTTTTTTTTGTCTTGATTTTCTCTCTCTCTCTCTCTCTCTCTCTCTCTCTCGCTCTCTCTCGCGCTCTCTCGCTCTCTCGCTCTCTCTCTCTCCTCTCTCTCGCTCTCTCTGTCTGACTGTCTCCCTTTTTTTGCATTAGGCCTGCAAGCATCTCCATAGAAACCAGCACTGGGCAGGACCTCAGTTCCTCTCAGTATGAAAAAAGGTAGGAGGGAGAGAGAGAGACAATGAGACAGATAGAGAGAGGCTGGGGGACAGGAAGGTTAAGGGTTGAAGTAAATTGTGCATCATCTATTGCACCTAAATTGGATTGCTGGATTATGCTAGGAAACAAAACATCTCGTCCAGTTCTGAAAAGATCCCATATGTATCACGATTGGTTGGACAGCTTGGTTTTATGAATCAAAATATGATATCAGAAATCTACTATTAATAGGATCATCTCAGCCCAGTGTTTTCGGTTCTGATGGGAAAATGAGTCACTAACAAATGAGTCAGCTATTGCGTTGAACCTATGATGACTCTCCTCATGTGTCAAGTCTGGGGGGTGGTGGTGATTTAAGCACTCTTAAAGTACCATGCTGTTTAAAATAACATTCATACCATAGTGTAGGACAGAGAATGTAACGAAGGCTCTTATTGACTTTGTCAGCCACTGACTGATGTTGTAGGAGAACAATCACAGACACATTCTGATGGAGTTGCAGATCTCCTTCCCTTAAGCTATTTGGCTTACAGTGTTAGCTTTATTGGGGACTCAGCAAAAGAGTCATGGAACGAGAGATGAGCCTTTAAAACAATATAACATCAGTTAGTGGTATTTCCTGGCTTTTACAGTAACAAATAATAAAGTGTATCCAAACGTAGATTCACCAGAGATTCACCAGTGTGATAAGGAATTGCCCCAGTTGTGAATGAATGTGTGAAAGCACGGGTCTGTGGTGTTTTTCTACCTCACACCTACTGTAGTGTTCCCAGGATAATCTCTGGATCCACCAGTGACCCTGACCATAATTAAGCAGATTTGGATGAGTGAATTTCTAAACTGAGCTAGTGGAGAATTTCTGTCTTTCCACCCTCAGTCCTACAAGCGCCTCACTCATTCTCATATACAGTCATATTCAGTGTAAGCAGAAGCAGTACACTCAGAGTTTCAGCTTAATTCTGGTTACTGCTCTCAGCGAGACCTTCACTCAGTCTCAATGTCAAATGTTTTATCCATAACCCAAGAAGCATCTGATACTTACTGTTCAATTTTCCGTCTTGCACGTGTCTTGACAGATGACTTGAAAGGGTTAGGCTTCTTACAAACCAGGGTTTGATCAGACAGTCTTCACACAGGCACATGCTGGTCCCTTTCAATCTTTGTAGGCAAGCAGAGTTTTGAATCAAATGGAAATGGAAACAGGAAGCGAGTGGCAAAAGCAAAGCAATGAAGTGATGTAAAAGAACTTCGGTCTAGTTTCACGAGTTTAATCTTAAGATGGTGAACTTGGTCAACACCTGAGTGAATTAGATGGTTTTTATACGAAATCATTTTCCATGGACCATGTAATGAATGTGATGTGTAAAGACAGTGAGATATTTATAGGAACAGGATGCAGCGAGATCATTCTCGGCATGAAGCAGGCAGAAATCAGTAGGATAAAGCTAAACAAAGTTTGCAAATGAGAAGTGAAGCAAACAAACAGTTGGAGTAAGGCATGGTGAGCCTTGGTTGGTGAATAATTTCTAGAAAAACTCATGGGTTTTCTTTCCTAATCAAGGATACTCAACCAGACGGTGATTTATCGCGGAAAACGAAAAAATAGCTGATTCTAAGCAAGCCCAAACTCGCCACGGTGCATAAGCTATTTGGAGAGGAATGACTAACCCAGTCTGCAATCTGACCAGAACCAAATAGAACTGCTCTGGTATTTTTACCAATTTTTATGTGTGTGATGGTTTTATTTACATTAAACCTGGTTAGATATTTTAAACTGACAAAATCCTTTTTTTTGACACGTTGAAAATCAAGGTGTAACATTTTGACAGTCAGTGAAAGTATATGTGGTGCACGTCAATCTATTATTGGTGTTGCTTACAGTATGTATCACACTCTCCAGTCAGTTAAATGAAATAGTTGTCCTGGGAACAGCTGCTATAATATACTCTAGCTAGAGGTGCTCTTCCTCTTCCTCTTTCCCTCTCTCTCTCTCTCTCTCTCTCTCTCTCTCTCTCTCTTTCTCAGTCTGTCTGTCCTCTAAAGTGGCTATTTTTAGAGAGGACCTCAGCAGGTAGTCTTGCTATCACTTGAATAAGAGGTCCATTATTCATTTACACTGTGTGTCTTTGTCGATGCACATTTTTCCCGCACCTTCTTTTTCCATCTGAGTTGCACTTTTCAGGGTTGCGTGTCCATCCTTCTGTTTTCACAAACCTAAATTATTCATCAGTTTGCTGATCTGGAGCTATAAAATTCTTTCAGACCCCATCAGCACGATCGGCTGCATTCTCGTGTGCGTGACTGGTGTGTACCGTGTTGGGTAGCATAATGACACCAGGGTTAATTCAAGTGGAAGATTCAAATCAGACAGCACTGATGATATCCCTACTTGGCAATGGCCTGCGTGCTGAGGCCGTGGCAGGGGCTATGTCATTTTTGCCAATCACTACAATCTTGCCTCTGTCAAGTGCTGCAATATGACCATGATGATAGTTATGATCACAATCCTTGATTTATGAGCCATCACATCCATTTTTAATGTGAGCTTTCAAAATTAAAAATGCACTTTCAGCCTTCCTCTTGTCATCTTGTTATTTATGAACGTTCCTAAAGTGAATCCAGGTTGTAGGAGCCCTAACTGTGAGTTCTGCTTCCGCATTAGTCCTATCCACTTGCTCCAGCCTGTGTGTGGACAAGCCTGCAAATCAGTGCATTCAAATCAACAGCCTACTCGTTCAGCACTCTGCTTCATCTGACATGCCGGGTCAAATTAAGCGATGACAACGTCGCCTTTTCCAGCCCACACAATAGCCTGGGGTTTAAAGTTCCTGTCAGTTGGTTTAGAGCTAAATCTGCATGAGCTTTACCGCTGTAGTCTTTTCACAGTGTTAGAAAAGTTTTTGTGTACATTTTGCTGTTGTAGAGAAAACCTTTGATACAAAAATCAGTCAGGCTCTTCTGTGCTAGACAAATCATCATCCCCAAATAAAAGTACTACAATTGTAATACTGCAATCTGCATTGTGTCTTCATTATCTTTCAATATGTTTAACCGTAAAATGTCTGCTACTTATTAGAAGGTTAACCTATATGATTGCTGATCTTTTAGTCAGTGTAACTGCAAGTTTGTGATTCTGAAAATAATCTGGCTGATGTTTGTGTTGCCGGAGGTGTTACAGTAGGTGCCACCACGAAGCACACTGCATTTATACATAAAGAGCAAACGAAAACTTTTTTTTTTTGTTTTGCAAAAGTTGGTTGAATGTGTGAATGGAATGGGATCATCTATTTATTGTCGGTGATCCTCCAGGTCAAAGAACTTGGAACGGTTGTGTAGCTTCACCAGAAAGGTATTTGACTGTGGAATGTGTAGCGATTGTTGGCATTTAAATGTCATGTAGTGTTCAGTAAGCTCTAAACAAAAGATGGTTGGTAGTGACAGATCCACCATTAGAGAAGGACAACAGTGAGGAAGTCAAAAGAGACAGTTAGGAAGACAGTTTGTTAGAAAGACACGATCATTTTCACTTTAATGGATTACTGTTACAAGCCACACATATAAACCTGTTGAACAAACAAAAACCCTGCATGTGTCTTTAATACAAAACGTACGTTTACGTTTAATATGCATGAAATAACTCTTATGCTGAAAAAAAAGGTCAGTCAAATTTAAATATTACATAGTTTTTCAGAATAGTGCTTTCATGGCTTATACTGAACTAAGTTTCATGTAGAATTAAAGTAAACTATTGTAGACACAATATGAAAACTCACAAGGATGTCAGCGCTGATGGGAATTAGAACTATAGTATTAAAATTAAGCTATTAATGCACGCATGGTAGAATAGCATGTATATATTTGTGTTAGCTTTGTGGGTTTTATTCTCACCTCTGGTGTGAGCTCAGTGTTTGATTATATTCAAAGCTTCAAAAAATATGTGATCGAATCATGTTGGATGTCCGTGATGGATGTTTACATGATATACATTAACTGTGTTAACATTACTCTGTTCATTCACATGGACTCAATGTGCGCGTTTAAAGTAAGTAAATTCTGTGAGCTTTTTTTTCGTCTAGTGGGCTTTTAGTACTAACCTCATCGCTATCACCAGCCCTTCAAGTCACTCTGTCCATCATCCTGTCATGGCTGAAAACAGACAGACAGACAGACAGACAGACAGACAGACAGACAGACAGACAGATAGTCATGGATAGATAGATAGATAGATAGATAGATAGATAGATAGATAGATAGATAGATAGATAGATAGATAGATAGTCATATAGATAGATAGATAGATAGATAGATAGATAGATAGATAGATAGATAGATAGATAGATAGACAATCATATTTATAGATAGATAGACAATCATATTGATGGATGGATGGATGGATGGATGGATGGATGGATGGATGGATAGATAGATAGATAGATAGATAGATAGATAGATAGATAGATAGATAGATAGATAGATAGAACTTTAGCAACAAAATGCCGTTTAGCATCTTTCAAAAGTGCAAATGGTAGAAGTTGATTAAGGTGATTATTAAAGTATTAGTGAGATATCGGGGTCCTTTAGACTCTAGATTAGCCTTCTAATATATTTCTGTAACAATATGGTTTGAGTTCTGTTTAGTATAAGACAGTTTTAAGTTAAAAATGAGTACAGAATATCTAGGTTTCATAATCGATATTATTGTAATGTTAAAACTGGAAAATAAAAAATAACTTTAACTATATGGAATATATTTTCACATCAAATATAAGCCTTTAAATTTAAATCCAGTAAAATAAATGTAAACATAGAGCTCATTTTGCATTTTGCCATGACTGATTATTCTTTGGATAGTAATGCATGAACCTCAGAACCCTGCTGTGTTACCGCTGTCCCCTTTCCCATTTTCTCTACTGTATACTGTGCTCCATGAATACAAATGTGGGCCATGACTACTGCCAGGGGACACGCTGCCTGCCCTGCCGTGAACTGTGAATAGTATGAGTGTGTATGATTGCAGTCCATTTCAGCCAGTCCTTACACAGTGAAGCATTTATCTACATCCCAAAAAAGTTTATTACTCACATGTTATATACAGTACACATGTAAATATACTGGACTGGAAAATAGTTTGTTTTTTCTTTCTCCAGACTCTCCTAGTAACAACTAGTGCTGGCGGTCAGACTATCAAGTTTCTTCCAGTTAACATTTTTCTACCTTAACATATCGGATGAGTTCTATTTTAGAAAAATAGCACAATTCTGATGTCAGCGTTATTCATCCTTTCTTACCTGTCGCATAGTTGTAGGCAGGAGCCGCTGGGAAATATGGGTAGATGACTGTTAGAAGGAAAAGAGGGTAAGGCTATTGTTAAAAGCTAGAACAACCGATGTTAAAATGCACTAAATTGCTAGACCTCTTGTGAGCATTTTGTGATTTTTTAAAATTTTATTTAATAAGAATATTATGTGGGGGGCACGGTGGCTTAGTGGTTAGCAGGTTCGCCTCACACACACACGGAGGGCACACACACACACTCTCATTCACTCACGCAATCACACACTACGGACAATTTTCCAGAGATGCCAATCAACCTACCATGCATGTCTTTGGACCGGGGGAGGAAACCGGAGTACCAGGAGGAAACCCCTGAGGCACGGGGAGAACATGCACACGGGGGGCACGGAGGTAGTTTGGATAAGCGGTAGAAAATGAGTGAGTGAGTGAGAATATTATGTATGTGAGAATATCCATATGTTCCCTTGAATGACTATATTTTATAGATTTGGAAATATTACTATGTGATCCACAACTCCCTATTTGCAAATATGTCAAAAGTGTAACTAGCATATGCAGTACACCATAGGAAAAGTCAAGTCAAGACGCTTTTATTGTCATATAGCTGATGCAGTACACAGTGAAATAAAAGGGCATTACTAGAGGATTCTGATGCTTCTGAAAGACACAGAGCTACACAGGACAATACTGAACTATGGGCTAAAAAAATAAAAAAAAAGTGCATGAGAGCAACCTTGTGCAAACAGTGCAGGATAAAAGAAGAAAAGACAAAAGACAATACAGAACACTACCAGACAGATACAAACATTAAATGGCACCGAACAGTATGCAGTCAAATGTGTGGTTTAGATAAGAATGCTTGTTTTTTGTTGACACAAGTAGACTTATGAGAGCAGCAGGATATAGCAGCATTGCATGTGTGTAAAAATGTGTACATTCTCGGAAATTAAGGTCCAGTAATGTAGAATATGTACGAATGATTAGGTGAAACACAGTGGAAATGAAGAAAAAAAACGCTCTCGTAGGATGTTGTTATAAAATCTTGAAAAACCTATACATCGTGCCACTTTTTTTTCCTACTTTTAATTTGACGTAGCAACGAAAATCCAAACCAACAAAATTCAAATAGAATTGCTTTAGGATTAAAAAAAATTGTCAGATGTTTTCCTGAGCTCACAATGATCCTGACCCCTTCTGCTTTACCTGATGGATCCACGTGGATAACCTATCGATACATGAGATTGCTGTAGATAGTTAGAAACCATGAAGATAGCTTTGGACAAACGGTTTTCAATCAAGTCTCCATCATCGAACAGTTAACTTCAACAAAACAGACTTCATGTTAAAATTAGAATGAAGTTCCTGGTTACTCAGTTGCTCTTTTTGATATCGTACACAGTGGAATTATTTAGAATCGCTCTCTGTTGTCTGCTTCCTCTTACGGTTTCTTACAAACTTCATCTCACCTTTGCCATGACACGATCATCTCTGGCTTGCTTATTAGGTAAGAATTTAAATTTCAAATGTATATCCTGAATTTGTATATTTGCGTAACTCTCCTTTATGGCAATGTAAATTGTTAAAAATGCCAAAAGTGTACCATTAAAATTGAATTATAAACGAATTTAGACAGTCAGTCAGGCAGCTTGCTTTCTAAAAAAAAAATAGAACATGGCTGATATTTAACAAGCCCAAGGTCACCTTCGAGGTAGATCAAAATGTTTAGAGTGATATTTGTACTGTATGTTTGTTAGCTAGTACGTTACTTAGCCAGTGTAATTTTTCTTTCTTCCTGACTGCTCAATATTAACCACACACTAAACCAGTCAAATTCTGTTGAATTTAGATTCAGTTACTGAAGAAACATGTGCTGTTACATTAATACCTGAACAGGAGGCTTTAGAGGAAAGATGTCAAAGCTCTGGCCAAGTCCGCCACTGAGACCTGACACCTTTGCCAGCCTGCAGCTTTGGCAGTGTATCAAATGATTCCTGAGTGGACCTGGTATCTCAAACCGCACCAGACTGTCTTTATCCTCAGGGTCTTTTGATGTTTTTCACCTTCCTGCTCTCCCACAATGAGCTTGTTAGCTATAGATCATGTTTATTAGCATTAACAAGACTGCACTGCAATAATATTAAAACTGTTTCACATGCCCTGCAAGCTGCTTTATCACTTTCTCTTATCTATGGGAAATTCCCCAGCAATTAAATGCTGTGACAAATATGATGTTATGAAATTTGACAGTGAAGTGTTGATCTGTTAATTGGTGTGAAAAACAGTTCAGTACTAAGAGGAAATCAAGTCACAAGAAAACTTGTTTCTAAGCTAAATGTGATTTTATTTAATTTGAGAGTTTTTTTTTATTAACTGGGAAAAAAGTTAAGTAAAGTAAAGAACATTAAGGTTCATATAATAGGAGTGAAAAACTCAGAGAAAGTAGAAAACAAGGTAAGACAACAGACAGAAAAGTTTAGACCAAGGTTTCTCAAACTTTTTGGCTAAACAACTCCAAATGGATATAATACATTTTCTACAACTCCAGGCCTCTGCATTTTGGTTTCTCCTTGTTAGTAACCGTCATCTTCTTCTCAAGGTTCTTTTCTTGACGTCGGTTATTCAACACAGTCAGAGTCACTCATCGTGGCTGAGAGACAAGTGCAGGTAGATGGATGGAGAAATTTGTCAATTTTGTTGCTGTACTCCACTGCTAAGTGTCAGGATAATGAGGATAATGAAAAAGACAAAAAAAAATCATCTCTTTGTTTAAATGGGGCTTCATTTGAATGTGCCTCACAGTAACGGTGCAAAATATTAGCAAACTAATTCCAGCGTCAAAGAGCAATATTTTTACTTATAATTTGTTAAAAATGGAATAAAAGGATTGTAAGTTCCATAGGATTGCGGCTTCTGTGCACAGAGTAAACGATTCATATGATAATCATCAATTAATTGTACAGTAAATACTATTCTACTTACTGTATACATTATACATAGACAAAACTACTGCTATTATTATTGTTATTATTATTATTATTATTGTTATTATTGTTGTTGTTGTTGTTGTTGTTGTTGTTATTATTATTATTATTATTATTATTATTATTATTATTATTATTATTATTATTATTATTATTATTATTATTATTATTATTATTATTATTATTATTATTATGTGCTTCCGGTGCCTGCTATGACTAATTGACTCAATTACATTAGATATCACATATTGGCAAATGAAACAAATTACATGCACGACACAACTGCTAGTTTTCAACATTTATGACATTTCCAGCTGCTAAAATAAATCAGCCACAATTCCAATATCTGAACCTTTTTTGTGTTGACATGCTTCTGTTTGTGTAATCCACCATAAATGCATTTGTACAAAGTAGACAAATACACTTGTGTGTTGCTGTTTACACTGTTACATTTAAACATTTTGTTTTTTTGTTTATTTTTTTTTTTGTGAAAAAACTATTCAGTTGGTGAAATTGCAAACTCAGGATTCTTCTTTTAAACTACTACAAGTAAAGACACATGTCAGATCTATATCTACGACAGCTGTCCTTTTGCGCGACACATGGGAATGAAAAGAGGGCTTTAGATAAATGTGCGTTGTGATCACACAACTTGGCCCAAATCTCCGGAGACTCTGCGTTAAATTTGAAAAACTGCAAGCTCCTCCAAATATCATGGACTTTGTTCGATTTTGCTTTCATTTCTGCCAGCGCAAAATCATGAAAACCTAAAGGAAATGACTTATGAAGTAGCTGCTTTTATTACAATGCATTATGCATATCTAGACTGTGGATATGTATTATTATATGTGTACAATTATATAATTATAGCTATTACAATTATGAACTGTTCAGTTGCTGATGGAGAGAATGGGGTTATTTATGGTTAGCTCACCCGTACCACACAGTGTGTGATTTATGAAATGTCCTGACTAGAGCCTGAATTGCTCAGTGATTTATGAAATCTTCTGCTGCATGTTGCATGAAGATCCTGCGGTCTTAATTATTAACCTTGACAAACAAATTTGTAATGGTTTAACCTAGGTAAATAAGGTTATAGAGCTTCAAATGTGATCCTGAATAATAACCACATTCTGGTGGTTTACTTGTAGATAACATTCAAAGCAAAGTCTATTCCTCTAGACTTATTTGACGCATCCATTAGCATTCAGGAAAATGTATATGTCTGCTGAGAGCTTCATAACCCCTGGCAAAATAGATGTAAGCTTTTTTATTACCAGGGTCCTCAGAAAAGTCCATTTGTTATTCATTATGCCTCCGTGTTAGTTAGACTGAATATGCAATTTGGAGAGACTTAACCTATAGCCTAACTATAAACAGATAAAAAGTACAATATGTTATTTCATTTTTTAAAAAATGTATTGATTAACAAATCGCAGTGGCATATGAAAAACAAAGTGAAATTCGAAAATGATTTATTTCACACCTCTGTGAAATAAGTATGTTATACTCATCTGCCTTCATCAGACTAGTATTAATATGAATATAACCAATGATACAGGATTAGTGCATGATAGCAGTGTGATATGTATTAGAGTTTCTTTTGCGATCATCTGTGCTTTTCTCAGAACTCAATGGGAATCACTTGAAAAATAAATGGTGGCAAATGAACATTACACTTACATTGTTAGTATTTTAAGTTTATGTGAAGCGCATCTAGATAGCACTATGTTAAAGCTGATAGAAATCATGCATGTTTGTGTGCCTTCCATTATTTGTGTGTTGTTGGTCTTTTGGCTGCTCCCTGTACTGTGTGTAGAGGATCACATGGGCCGCATATTTGATTTGGCACAGGTTTTATGCTGGATGCCCGTCCTGACGCAACCCTCCCATTTTATCTTCCCATTTTATCTGGGCTAAGAGTTAGCTCTTCAGTGGTTGGGAAAGGAACACACACTGGGAAATGCTCCCCTCCTGGGAAACGAACACACACTGCAGCAATTAGAGCACAGGATCCTGCCACTGGACCACCAGGAGGGGTACTCTGGCTCATTGGTCTGGGGTATAATTCTTGCTTTGGGTGCGAGAGGGCCAGGGCTCATATCCTGGGACAAGCTCTTACATTTGTGTGTATTCCATTATTTAAGCAGATTGATATCATACACTCTGTGTTTCCCTTACAGCAGTGACCAGGCCTGTCAGGAGGATTCAGTGAGGTGATAAGGCCATGTGGCGAATGCACACTCTGAAGTGTTTTTCCTTTCCTCTGCGGAAAGATAATAACAGAATGTATTTATGCAGCAGTCCACTTAGCACAGTGGCCCAGCTGATAGCTTTGCATGCACAGTTTTGTATGGAAATCTGTTGAGACCTCACTGAAATAAGGGCTCTAATCATTTGCTACACGATATGACCAAATATATGTGGGACCCTGACCATGACACACATATGTCCGCCTTCCCCAAACTCGTGGAAGCACACAACTCTGAAAAAAGCCTTTGTAGTGTGTAGCCTTACAATTTCTCTTCACTGGAACTAAGAGGCCCAGCTACATGAAGACATAATTTGTCAGTGTTGGTGTGGAAGAACTCAGATGGCATGCACAGAGCCCTGACCTCAACCCCACTAAACAAATTTGAGAACTGGACCACTGACAGACCCCAGGTCTTGTCACCACACATCACTGTCCGACCTCACAATTGCTCTTGTGGCTGAATGAACATGGAAATCTAGTGGAAAAGTCTTCCTAAAAGTTTTACAACCTGTAATGGATTTGTAGTGGAGGATATTATCATAGCAAAGGGGAATTAAATCTCTAAAGGGACGTTCAACAAGCACATGAGTTTGATGCTCAGGTGTCCACAAACTCTAATGCATCATTGATTCCTGATGAAGACTTACCAAACAAAAAAAAAAAATCAATCACACTTTTTGATTCCACCCTATTATGTGACTAGAATATGTTAGATGTCTAGTAATATTCTATTAATCCATTCAGTATGGTATCTTCTGTATATTCATAATACTTGATGGTTTCTTTCAGTATTAAAACTTAACTTGCATTGATTTTTATTCTTGTTTAATGTATTATTTTGTCCTCCTGATAAATATTCGTTCATGAACCTGCTGCACTTGCAGCACCACAAAACTCATCTCTGCTCCTTTAATTCCACCAGAGACACTACTGAACCTTTCAACCTCGGGTAGGTATTAAAAACAGAGCTGGAGAGTATTTTGTCCTGCATTGTATGCTCAAGTGCCACTTTGCATGCATTTCAAGACCCTAATTATTGGCTAAGGAGAATTGGATTAGAAAGTGGGGATGAAGAGTGAGAGAGTGAGAGGTAATAAATGAAATGAATAAGAAAGAGGAGATGCGCAAGGAAAATGGCAGTGGAAGATAAGAGATTAGGGGGAGCAGAACTTGTTAGTGGGAGACCATGATAATGAAAAAAGAAAATGCTTTTCCAGAGTTCTTTAAGAATCGAGCAGATCGGCTTTCATTCATGGGCAACCATAAAATTACCTTCCTCTATATTTTAGCTTATGCGACTAAATTCTATTTTTAGACTACATATATTTGAAATTTGAATGTGCTGTTTTCCAGTTTAACTTTTTTAAGTTAATCTGCTTAGTATTAGCAACACATCGATGAATTGTCCTCGGTCTCGCTTATAGCTGGTGTACTGTAGGCACCTGCAAGACTTCATCAGCTACTCACTACTTTGACATGATAGCCTCAGTTTAATCATACGCTTTCAATGATAACCAGATTATCTCCTTAATTTACACATCTGTTCCGAGTAGGTCAGTGCTCAGCAGTGCCAGTCTCCCTCACTGGCTGTTGATGACCTTGTCTTGTTTGTCTGATCTCTTTTTGTGTCTTTTACCAACCTAATCTTATCTGCTTCAAAAGGCTGACTCACATTAAAGGAAAACATGACGACGTGAGCTGCAGACATGTATTTTTGGTTATGTCCAGGGTTCGGAAGAGACCCTTCTTTTTCCTCACTCAGCATCAATGAGCCATTAATCACCACTGTGAAGTGTGACATAATAAATAAATTCAATGGTGAATATGGAAACATCAAAACAGGAAGAAATTCCATTTTTTTGGCTTCTGGTACAAAGAGTTAAATATCAAGGTGTATACACATGTTCAGGTTTTACTGTATATGGCAAATGTTAAAACAATCTATAGGTCAAGGATCAGATAGTTATGAGAGACCTGATTTCGACATGAAAGTTTAATGCCAAAAGAAAACGAAGACCGTCCTCTTTAATCAAGTCCTGTTCTCATCGCATGATTTGAATAATATTCTGGTTTAAGTGTGAAAGTCAGGCCAGACCTGTCTTTGTTCCTATTATGATTAGGACATTTGGTGTAACAGCTCAGCTTCACAGTATGAAACAGAGGGACTTGGGGGTTTTGGCTTGAGATCACATCAGATAAAAGACCCACTTGTCCTTTCTTGTAATTTCTTACAAAAGACTGCACTCTATTGATCTCAGCACAGGCTGTAAAAAAAAAAAAACAACAACAATAATGACACTTGTATAAATGATATATTGGTTTTGTCATTTCCCGCTAGAAAGCATTACTAGTAAGGTTTTTGGATGTGTCTATTGATGGTATTTGACAAAGGTGTATTTTGAACCACTGTGTTTTCTTTGTTGTTGTTGTTTTAGGATATGGCAGGAGGAGACGAATTAGCTATTTCTGAGCTTCCAAATCAGCAACCTGGTGAACGTCACAGCTTTGTCCAGGCACACTTCCAGGCGCAGTACAAGTGAGTACCTATAACCACATATAACTATACAGCACTACAGCTTTCACTACCAGCTACAGGTCAGAGGTTTGCCTCAAAAAAGCTGTTTCACTGGATACAAGCTACATATACAGTAGCGTTCAAATGTCTGACTTCTTAAGCAACAGATAATTACTGTAGCACCAGGTTACGTCGGATGATACTTTTGATTCAAGCAGAGTGTTGTTTTTTATTTGGATGTAAATATATCTGAATATCTTTCATTCATTCGGTCACAATGATATTTACAGTATAGTTTTCTTAATTGCTTAATTACTATCCCTGTGTATAATAAGTTTTATGGTTGACACGGTGTGGTTTTATTTCCATATAGCTCCCGGTTCCTGGGTTTAAATCCAAGCTTGGAGAATTGTATGAATTTTCTATAGCTTCTGAAATCAGAACTGATCCACATAGAGGATTTATTTTTCATTTTATGTAACACTGATGAGTGTAAAATATCCAATAAAGGATAACACATTTCTACTTACTTATTTGGGGACATAGTTACTGCATACATAATTTTGCACTTTTATTTCTTTCTTTTTTTAAGTCATTTTGTTTACCTACACAGGCTGTACAACAGATGACCAGCATTTTAGAGCCTTCCATAAAGTTCAGATTCATAACCTCAGGGTTCAGGATTTTAGTCGACGCTGGACGCATGAGAGATTTCATAAGTGAATGATTTGTCGTTTTGTCCGGTTAAAATTGGAGTACTTTGAGGCACTTGGCTCACCCTGCATTCCAACAGCTCCTTTCTCGCTTTAAGGCAAGAACATCCTGGAGGTTTTCATCATATATCCTCCCACACTGTGTAGTTTACCCTTAAACTCTCTCTCTCTCTCTCTCTCTCTCTCTCACTCTCTCTCTCTTACACACACACACACACACACACACACACACACACAAGAATCAATGAAGGTTTCAAGCTTCAGGGAAAACAAATGCCCCGTGGCTAGGATTTTTAAGGCTTGCTATCAGCTTCCTCATTTTGTTAAGTTGTGAGGTTGGGATTTGTGATTTTAAGCCTAAACAAACAAGCTTTACACCCAAACAAAAGTGTTCAGACACTTTTTATTTTACATTAGCTCTTCACACATCTTCACTTGTGATATACACATAACCCTACACACAGCTCATACACGCTGAGGGATCATAAGAAAGAAAAGGCTGCATGTTTTAGCGAGCATGCTAACAATGAGTTCGATTTGGTCAGCGATTCACAAACACAGCACAGTTTACGCTCACACTGAAGCACAAAAGGTACTACTAAGTTTACACATTAAGTAAGATTTTATACTTGAAGAATGAGATGTTGTTCCCATAACATATCCGTATTACGTTTGAGATCTTGTTGACAGCAGGAGATAGAACTATATTCAGCTTAGGGACACGTCATGTAAACATATGCTGACAACATTTTCAGACAAATCAGTGCTAGCTCTTCTACACTAATGCTAATAGTAGTATTATTGTCTGATTTCTTTTTATAGTTTATCAAATAAGAACACTGACAAAAATCTTAGCCCACTGTGGAGTTTGTATTGTATTGTAATTTGTTTGTATTTTTTTAACTTGTTTAAAGCACTGTAGTGCTGCAGCTTTGTGTGTGTGATTCACAGACCTCCATTATTTAAATGTGCTTGTGTTTTTCCTCTTCGTTAGTAATCTGCTTGTGCTAATGATCATTTCAGAAATCCAGGGCTAAACCTGCTTCACTGTGGGCTAGCATGAGTGAACAGTAGAGAAAGAGAGAACAGATATTATCAGTGACTAAGTGGGTGATTTTAATGATTGAGAGTTTAATAAAATAATTTGAGTTTAATGAGATGTGTAATAGAATTTCTTTTTTCCTGGAGTAACTCTCGTGATCAATACCCATCAGTCTCTGTTTCTGTGGAACAGTTTTCTGTCTTCTGCTCATCTCAATCTGCCACCTCACAGACGGAGGCCAGCGTTTCTCACACATCTGAAATTTACAAGTCAGGACGGCAAACACTGTTCTAGATTCATTTTTATAGATATTTTGAGTAGGATGGATATTGTGTAAGTATTACATATAACCCTCATGCTGCCTCAAGAGAGTCAAGCACACATCAAGCATGCTCGCTAGAACTGACTCTGGCTCTGAATTGTTACACATTACGCTGTGGCAAAAGAAACAGATGTCGGGAAAAAGCAGTTTGGTTACAGTTGCACATCAAAACGATATTATATCTCTGTAGATATGTAACTGCAGATATTTGAGTCGGCTCTCCAGCGTTCCAAATGCAGCACTAATCGCTGACTTACACAGCTGTAGAAGAACTGAGGAATTCTATGCACAGGATTGTGTTTGAAAACTGGAAGACCGTCACCTGGTGTAAACCATCTGCTTTAAGGTTCAAGAGATCAGCATATTCTAAAATACTCAAATATTTAATCAACAGCCATGTCATGGATACAGAGACACAGAGATCACACTTTTTCTTCATTCAGATGTTTGATGAGAGCATTGAATGAAGCTCTTGACCTGTATCTGCATGATTTACACCGCTGACATGTGATTGGCTGTTTGGAAAACTGCATGAATTTGCAAGTGTACAGGTGTTTCTAATAAAATGGACAGTGAGCATATATATTAAAAAATAAGATGTTATTTTTGGTAAGTAAGAAAATAATCTTTGGCACTCACTGAATTATCTGGGCAGGGCGCCCAAGTATCATCACTGTGGTCCGTTCCTCCATAACACTGATACTGAAAAGCCTAATTTTATAGTTCTGAAGAAGTTTTGTCATGAGTCGAGACTTCTGATGAGTTACAGGCTGTTTATTGCATATTGAATTTTTCACAGCATTGCAAATGTCTGTTTTGGGGGCTGTGCCAACACAATTGCCAACTCAAATGCTAGGAAAATGATTTAAGCTAAGATGCTGTTATTTCTATTGCCAGCTTTGGAAACAGCTTCAGCTCCTGGTTGATAAATGAACCTCATGCTTATGTTTTAGTAGAAATAAACTATCAAGAAACATTGTGTAATCAGATTGACTCATAGCCACTATTACAGACGACAACTGTTAAAGACAGCTTTCCATAAACATCTCAAGAGGCATCACTGATGTTTTTTATCCCTCACTTTCTTCTCAAAAGAGAAAGCAGTAAAATAAGTAGTTTAGTTTTTAGCCAGTGACGTCTATCCAACCTGAAACCCTTAATAACTTACCTACGTCAGCGCAGCTCTTAGGCATGTCCAATCCAGACTGCTGCAAGGCTGAACACACACAAACTACACACACACACACACACACACACACACACACACACACACACACACACACACACACACAAACTTCAATTTATGTAGGGATTTGTATAGGCTTTATCCTTAGAAATCTCACTTAATCTGTAAAGGCCCTAAAACTTTATCCCTTATTGTAAATACTCAAAGTTTTAGCCAGCTAGGATATACAGTTACTAGCTATGGTACATTAATCTTTGCTCATTAATACGTATAATAATTAATGTTAGAAAGTCATAAACCTCATCACCACAAACCACATTTAGTTTACAGTCATGTGAGTCATCATCTGCTCTGGGTTCCATAGCATGAATATAAGCTTAACATAATGTTTTAATGCATACAAACTTATAACGTGAATATTAAATGTTCTTTTAGAATAAAAGTGGGCATAGATTAGAGAATTTGGCGTATAAACCTGCAAACAGAATCTCAAGATTGGTAGCTGAACATCAGTAGCCTACCCTCAGTTTCATACATAGAAAATAGACCAAAAAAAGGTATACTTATAATACAGCATGGCAAGTATTTTCCTCTGTGTTTGGGTTTATTTTGTCCAGTATTTTAAGTTGGGAGGCATACTGTCAGGTCCATATATTTCTTTAGACAGTGACACAATATTTGTTTTGTGCCTTACACTATTTAAAATAGTGGATTTGTTTTTTACGTAATCCTTCCATTTTCATGGTTCACAACTGGCGATAAGCTGATTTATGGCCTGTAATTTAAATAGGTCTGGAGTTGAATCCAATGGATGAATTTGAATTTGGTAGCTATTCATTGGAACACAGACAAAGAGGTGACAGTGCAAGTGAATGAGATCATCATTAGGTTGAAAAAAAAGAGAGCAATAGCAGAAACTTCAGAAGTGGTCAAATCAGAAGTGGTAGATTCTTAAAAAGAAAGAATGCACTGGTGAACTTAGCAACAACAAAAGGCTTGGAAGTCCAGGGAAGACAACTGAAATGGATGCTCACAGAAATCTTTCCTTGTCAAAGAAAAACATAGGATGATATCTTCACGGTACAGATGGATAGTGACTCAAAAAATACTGTAAATGCAACTCAGGAGGATATAAAAAGCAAAAAAAAATGGACAGTTCTTAAAATGACCGTCCGTCATCTGATCTCAATCAAAACGAACCGAAGACAAAACTGAAAACAGAAAGAAACAGCAACACAGTAGAAACTGAAGGTAGCTAGAGCAAAGACTTGGCTAAACATGTCAAGGGAAGAAACTCAGCATTTGGTGATGTCCATGAGATCCAGACATCAGGCAGTCATTGACTGCTAAGAATTTGCATCCAAGTAATCAAAATAATTCTTCTGTAGTTTGACCACTTAATTAAAAGCCTGTGATAATGAAGGGACTTTGTAGAAATGGCTCTAATTCCTAAATGATTAATACAATATTTTTTGTTCAATGCTTTGAATTAAAGTTGAAAGTCTGCACTTCAAATCCATTGTGGAGGTGTAAAGAGACAAAATTAGGAAAATATTTATGGACCAGACTGTGATTGCTCTGTCTCTTCTAACTCTAACCCAACATCGTCCATACATACAAAATTCTGTAAATTGCAGAAAATCATTACAGTCGTTACAAGACAAGTTTATTTACAGACCTCTAGATTTGCTATCTGCCAGATTTTTAATTTTGGAAACTGTACATGCTCTGCTTTCCATAACCTTAACCCTAGTCATAAATAATACTCTTGATTATGATACAGTTTAGATAGAATTACATAACACCCACTATTGTGAAGTGATATGAAAAGTGTGTAATGATAGCTGTTTTTGTTTGTGTTGTTTTTCAGTATTTGCCATCATGCACCTGCACTGCCATGTTACATCCCTGGCAGTGTAACCAAACCCGCTAGGTTAACATGCATGCTGAAAAAATGTCCATTAATCTATTCCCAATTCACATGACAGAGATTATACTTAACCAGGAAAAAAGGAAGGTTTTTTTTTGTTCACCAATGAGAATCTCTCAGTTGCTAATGCCTAGTTTTGTTTACATCTAATTAAGATTCTATCAGTATTACAGATTACATTTCAAATAAACAGGAGTCTGATGTCTTATAAGACATGGGAGTCAGTTAAACATAACATTTCTTACAGTAACCGTGGTTAAAATTTAAATTGAATACTACATTTAGAATTCATTCATTCATTCATCTTCTACCGCTTATCCGAACTACCTCAGGTCACGGGGAGCCTGTGCCTATCTCAGGCGTCATCGGGCATCAAGAACATGCAAACTCCACACACACAAGGCGGAGGCGGGAATCGAACCCCCAACCCTGGAGGTGTGAGGCGAACGTGCTAACCACTAAGCCACCGTGCCCCCCACATTTAGAATTTTTACATTTAAAATTAAATTAAAACTTATTTATTTATTTGTTTGTTTGTTTGTTTGTTTATGTGCAACCGGGTCATAGACAGCCAGTCATAGTCAGAGAGTGAAAATATAGACGCTGACTGAATATAAGATAATAAAAAAAGAATAAAACAATTTTTATGGAGCAATGTGCAATACATTGCCACTTTCTGGCACCAGTCTTACGTTTTGTCTTAAAAACTAAGACAAAACGTAAGATTGATTAGAAAGTA
Source organism: Tachysurus vachellii (assembly GCF_030014155.1). Classification (NCBI taxonomy): domain Eukaryota; kingdom Metazoa; phylum Chordata; class Actinopteri; order Siluriformes; family Bagridae; genus Tachysurus; species Tachysurus vachellii. The sequence goes on from NC_083477.1 coordinate 11,300,838, forward strand.
ATGTAGGATTCAGTGGTGGCTGAAGTGGTTGTGCTGTGTCATCTGTTAGAAACTACTATATGTGCTGCAGTTACCATATCCATATTGACCTATCAGTTAAATCTGAATAAAATAATATTTTTTCATTTTATAGTATTTATATTAAACCCAACTACAGAGTGTTCAGAATTTTTCGACTGTCCGTCTAATAAAACAGGACACAGGTCAGAAGATTCAGGAGCAGGAGTGCCAAATGTGAAGCAAAAGAAGTCAGCAGATTGTAGAGATTATTTTCAGGCTATTAGTGATCTGTGCTCATTCACTCATTTCTGTCTTCCTTCCTGATAGAGTCGTTGCTTAAAAGGAGCAAATACCAGAATGATGACGTGTACAGACTCAAAAAAAGGTCACAGCAAATCTTTAGCCTACTGTGTCACCGAACAAAGCACACCAGTCCGGCGTCATTGTCTCCACAGTCTCGGATCATGACATCATAATGGCTTTAGTACAGTTCTTAAACCAGAGTTCTTTGGCATAAGGAGTGGCCTTGTCCGAGCATTGACTAAACACCCAGTGCAGACAGCCACTAAACGTTCTCCCAAAACTTCAAATTGTTTTAGATAATGCAGAAAAACTAGTTCCTCTTTATAACAAGGTAGAGAAAAACCTGTTTTCTGACTGAATATACTTTTTCATGATTATACCATGAAGCAGAACAGTCTCAGATTCCTGATAAACTCATTCCTGAGTCCACATGGGGGTTTTGTGTTCAAAATTCACATTCAACAGCTGGTGTATCGAACATACAGCACATTTAATACTAATTTCATTTACTGTATGTAGACGTTTAGCGTACACTATAAGAAATTACAGTTGTTTGCACCCAACATTTCATTTCAAGATACATGCCAGAAAGAGCTCATTCCCAAAAAGGCTTAAGTATCATAAGTTAATACATTTAGATCTCTAAATGAATAACCTTGATTAATCGTTAGTATAGGAGCGGCAGCAGGACATCAAGGACCGGCACTAAACAAAGGGCATACGCGAGCGTGATCGCCATTTAAAGACATCCGGCTAGACGGTAGTACTGTATCACCCAGCCATTTGGGAGGCACTCAGTTCTTACACTCAATTTACATTAAAGCCAATATAGTATAAAAGGTTTGAGCAGGAATTTGTCTTGCGTTCTTTTAGACTCCGATGAACCAGAAGTACTTCATGTATTTTCTCACTACTACGCTGGAATTAAGATCTTCACCCTCATTGTTTTATTTTCTTACAATACCAAAAAAAAAAATGATTTATAACAAACAAGACAGAATGTTGAAGTATCATAAAGGATATATGTTAGACTTGTAACTAGATAATCTCATTCCCAATAAATAAATAAACCTCTAGTGAGAAAGTTGTCTAGTTTACGTGGATTTTAATATCTGATTTTAAATCTTGGATATTTAATATTATTCAAACAGTTCAGAATTAAAGTTAGGGTTCGGTCAATAAAACACCATTTTCCGAATGTTATTATATTATCAAGGGTTTATTATTTAATCGAAATGAATGTAATCTTTATCAAGAACTTTCTACCATAAACAGCATTTGGAAATAACTGGAATATAACAAACTTTGGAAAGACAGAAAAAAAAGCTCTTTGTATAATTTGGGAGTCTCATTGGCAGTTTTGTATTTCAGAATTTTTTTCTCTATTGATTTTTCAGGAGACTCCAAGAGTGAAGTAGTATAATATCTATTTCCTCTCAAATGATCAGCCTTCAAAAACATGTCTAGGCTTTAACCTGTCAGATTCAGGTGATGACTGGTGGAGATGTTACACAATTCATTTAATTGAAAGCATTTAATTTTGAAGTGAAAATCAATCTTGACTGAAACTTTTCACCTACATCACGTCATCCCACACAGCACACGAATAGAAGATAATGCTCATGCAGAGGGAAGAAGTGTGTTAGAGGAGATTATTTATTTTCTAGCCGTGATATAGCTTATTTTAGAAGATATCTAATTTCTGTTGCAAGCAGTTTCTTAAGCATTGCAGATTTTAGAGCTGATTGTTAAGATGCACATTTACACATGGATTTTAGGTTAACAACATCTAAAGAATCTGGAAATTTGTATTATAAATAAAAAATAATCAGATATTTTTGCATAAAAATGTTCATTTGTTTGGAAGCAGCTGATCTGATGTTCAGGGGTAAATGTTTAAAGCGTAAAATATTTAATTGCAGAAGTTTTTCCTTCTATTTTGTTTGTGTAAACATTAAACCAAACTTTGAATTCATTGAATGAATTTTCTATATATGTTTGTTTTGTAATTCATTTTAACCTGTAAATTGTAATGGCATCATGTATCAAAGTTCTTCGAGATTCATGACATGTTATTGTTGCTCTGTCTGTCATGTTTGAAGGGTGGTGTGATGCTATATGTAGTTAAATATGTTTGCACATGTGGTGTACCAGCCTTGTGTATGGCGTGTGTACAGGCTGCTCAGAGTAATGCGCTCAGCAGCTCATCTGTGCAGCTGGAGTGAGTTGTTTGTATGCAGAGAGCAGCTACGGCTGATTGGTGTCTTTTCAGGAACAGAGACTCAGTGGGTGAGCTGCAGCTCTGTTATTGAAGAAGGGAGCAGGCAGCTGGCTGGAGCTGAATAGACCTTTCTTAAACCTCTCTCTCTCTCTCTCTCTCTCTCTCTCTCTCTCTCTCTCTCTCTCTCTCTCTGTCTCTCTATCTTTTCTGCCCCATCCTGATTTCTCTCTCTCTCTCTCTCTCTCTCTCTCTCTCTCTCTCTCTCTCTCTCTCTCTCTCTCTCTCTCTCTCTGTTTCTCTCTCTGTCTCTCTCTCTATATCTTTTCTGCCCCATCCTGATTTCTCTCTCTCTCTCCCTCTCCCTCTCTCTCTCTCTCTCTCTCTCTCTCTCTCTCAGTGCCAGGTGGAATATTGATGCTGTTATTTTTTCCTCATTTCTCATTTTAGCTGAAGTTTTGTCTTTAGATATTATTGGATAATTAGAATATTAATTTTGGATCAGTTCTCATAAATCACATCATCTCACTGTCAGGAAGAAACACCATATTATTTTTCTAAGCAAAGCACATGTGTGAATTCGCTCTAAGCTACAGAGTGTTTTAAAGGCAGTGGTAAGAATGATGCAATAAACTGGAAACGTTTGTGTGTGGCGTTCCATCTGTCTGGCAGAAATCATCTTTTCTGTTGTAGATTTTTTATTTTTTGTGACATCACATCCTTTACAATTGATCTCACTCCCCATAACACACCAATACAGGCATATTACTAGATAATAAAAGATGACTAGATTTTACTAGATAAAAGTGTCTCGTTTTAAAAAGTAATCAACTTCTACAATGAAATTGATTATTTTCCTGTAGCTCCGTGTTCCATGACATTTACACAATTGTTACACAACGATTGTACATTTCTGTTTACTAACAAAAATTGAACGTCCATGAACCGAGTTCCTGCTTATGTAGGGTAAATAGATTGGAAGCACTTGTTCCCTCTGCACCCTTTTTTCTCTTTTTGAACTTAATAGCACACAAAAGTATCTTGTTGTTAATGCACTCTGTAAAAAACAACATTCCATCAAACCCACTAAAGAGGTAATCTTCGTAGAACCGTACGATTGAGTAAGAACCCCTTAAGGAAGTTAAAAATAAACAACATTTAGGGTAAACCCTATCCAATATATCCTAATTTTTCTATTCATTTGTATCATTCTTCTCTCTCCTAGGTCATCGCTCACATGTCCTCATTGCCTTAAGCAGAGTCACACATTCGATCCGTTCCTGTGCATCTCTCTTCCCATCCCTTTGCGTCAGACCAGGTGAGTATAGCTCAACCCCACACGCCGTTTTCAGTAAACATCTGACCGCTGATAAACATCTGGGCCCTTATTCATAAAGAGTCTAAGGATGATCTCAGAGAGCTCCTAATTTAGCTTAAAAATGTCTAACTAGCAATCTCAGCTTAAGTGTGATTCAGGACCAATCTCAGAGCATCTCTGAGCAAGCAAAATACAAACACTTTTATCTTACAGAGGAGGCGGAGCTAAACCCTGTTACTAGGTATGACACATTCTTTTGAAGACTTTGATTGGTTGTCCAATATATGGTCTATTATAAGCCTTTATTTTGTCTCTATGTTAAGAGACAAAATAAATTTGAGACTATATCATGTAGGGATTACGTTCATGACCGATCATAGAGACCGATCATAGAGATGCATTAACATCTGTATGTTATAAATATAATAAATATAATGTAAATGTATTCATTTCTGGGGGGCACGGTGTATCCTGCCTTGATGCCCGATGACACCTGAGATAGGCACAGGCTCCTCGTGACCCGAGGTAGTTCGGATAAGCGGTAGAAAATGAGTGAGTGAGTGTATTCATTTCTTCTCCCTCTTCACCTTTTGGTCATTTTCTCTTCTGCTAAAGAATCTCTTAAGCCTCTTAAAAGTCCTCGTCTTTACTCCTAAGACTTTCTGAGGGTTAAGATGCTTTGTGAATAACTTTCATCTTTACTAGGATCTTCTCTTTTATCTTCAGGTGAAACGCTCACATTTCTAAGAATTTTCTTAAAATTTCATCACTAGGAGCAACCTTTTGCACTAAGAATTTTCATGAATACAGGCCAGTTATAGACCAGTTAGTTAGTTAGATAGTTTGGACCAGTTATAGAGCAGGAGTGAATTCAGTACTGGAGAGCTGCACAGATCAGAAATACTTAATGAACTTCATTCATTCATCTTCTACCGCTTATCCGAACTATTCTTGCGTCACGGGGAGCCTGTGCCTATCTCAGGCGTCATCGGGCATCAAGGCAGGATACACCCTGGACGGAGTGCCAACCCATCGCAGGGCACACACACACACTCTCATTCACTCACGCAATCACACACTACGGACAATTTTCCAGAGATGCCAATCAACCTACCATGCATGTCTTTGGACTGGGGGATGAAACCGGAGTACCCGGAGGAAACCCCCGAGGCACAGGGAGAACATGCAAACTCCACACACACGGCGGAGGCGAGAATCGAACCCATAACCCTGGAGGTGTGAGGCGAACGTGCTAACCACTAAGCCACCGTTTCCCCTTAATGAAAAAAAAAATATTTATTATTTATTATTACTTTATTATGGGTCTAACAATATGGCTTACTATATATCATCGTGTGACACAAAGCTCTTAATTAAATATATCTGTGTATCGAGTCATACACTAAACATTCAACTGACTGCATAATGACGTAAGCTGTTTGTCATAAATGAAACTTATAGCTTAAATTAGGAGAGGCTACGGTACTTTATAATAAACAAGCTTTCTCTAAAACCTTTGAGATAAAGGATATGGCTCAGTAATTATTGTACACAGTGAGGTCAAGATTAGAACTTTTCAATAAAGGTAGTACCATGACATGTTTGAAATTAAGTGCAAAAAGCACTATAATACGAGTTATAATACCAAGATATCCCTAAACAGGCGCACAGGCAATACGTGAGATCTGGTAATACGTGAGCTTCATCTGGGAGCTTATTTAGGAAAATTGACATGGTCTAAGGTCTGGTGTGTGGGAGGATACTGACTGCCAGGAAGAAAACATTACAGTGCTGATTCTGTCGGATGTGCGTGAAAAAAGGCGGCACTAATTCCACAAAACTAGACGAAATCATGACTCAACACTCTCTTCTGTCTCTCACACACACACACATACACACAAAGCATACTCTTTCTGCTACGTTCAGGCAGTTCATTCAGTCCAGGCTACAGATACAGTATAACCACGGTGATCTGGAAGTTCATATCCGGTAGTGGAGGAATACCTCACTTCAGACTCACCCCCTTTCAATGTCCACACCATTAAAGGTTTAGTCAGATGACCAATGTTTTATTATGCTCCCTTCCCCTTTGCTTTTATTTCAATATGCACGCCTTAAGATTCTCGGGAGCCGAAGTACCGAATCGAAACCCCACCTTAACACATCTGACAGAATTTGGGGTTAGTATTATGAAACCCCTAGTATAGTCCTCTCCAGAGTCTTCTCACTGGTCTGGACTTGCTGAATTGATGTCCAGCATTACAGTGTAAACCAAACAGTGCTTTCTGGTATCTTCACCTGTTATGCAGTATGCAGGAACAAGAGGAAATATCTATTTATAGCAGCACTCCAGGAGACCAAGCATTCAGAAGAACAGGGCCGAGCTGTCTGGTTACATTCAGCGACAATCGACTCAAAGGGCTCCTCCTAATATCAAAAACAATAGCACATTCAGACTGGAACCATGAAGCACACCGCACCCTGTGAGCACTGCGCTTGGGCCTGCAGGGGAAATCCTGACATTTTTGACGAGTCGCCTATTCACATGTGTAAACACTCACAGGGGCGTGCAGTACACATGTTCCCAAATCATCCCACACGCTGTCACACGCTCATTTACATATACTGCGCATGTATACACTCGTATTCTGTTTAAATAACCCATATTTAAATTGTGTTACAGCTGAGCTAAATGTCACGTGACAGCGTGATGACTATACGGTTTCTGCGCTTACGATAAATCTGAACAATAAGTATAGCATGTGACAGTTTATGAGATTTCCTCTCTGTTCTGTGCAGTGTTTGCTCCAGATTTTATTTACCTTTAGTGAGCTGGTGTGTCAGGACATTGTTTTTTTGTTTTGTTTTTTTTTTGGATACAATGCCAAGACAGTGTTAATGACACAGGCTGCTCCAGCAGCAGGGAGGTGAGGCTGGTAATTAGAGCGGCTGATTTAGTGTTAAGCTGCCTTAGTGTTGTCAGTGTTGGGCAGCCTCTCTGTCCCACACTCACACCCCTCCGGTTATGGTGCCAGGGTGTGCTTGGCTCTGCATCTCTCTCTCTCTCACTCTCTCTCACACACACACACTCACACACACACAGAAGGTTAATAAGGGCTTCATATCCTCTGCATCCAATTTACTTTCTATCTTTTCAAATGTATCCCTTAATTGAATTTAGTAAATGAAGGGTACACAGAGTTAAAGATCTCAGTATTAATGTGTTCGATACACAAATATTGTTGAAAATAAATATTATAAATAATTTTAATATAAATAAAATTTCTTTTTTTAAACGTATTTGTATATATTTTTACTTGTCACAAATGAGGGTGGCCAAGCAGCTTTTATGACACACACATACACACGCACACACACACACACACACACACACACACACACACACACGCACACACATAAACCCAGATTATCCTCAACACTTCACTGTTTATTCCTAGTCTGCTGAAGCAGTTCAGTAGGCAGATCTGTCTTAAGTAGATATGCTTCATGGCTGTAGTCTCGGCTCTTGGTGGCTTATCTGCCAAATGTCTTTCAGTCTTAAAATGTGAACGGATCAATGTTAAGTACAACGCCCTGCTTAAAATGTGTGCCACAAAAGATTCCAAAATTTTTGACATATAAAAAAATACCAATTATTATAGAAATGAATTGAAGTTGTGTATTGAAATAATGGGTGCATTGTTTTACAGAAATTCTAGCCTTTGTTCCTCTGACTGTTCTTGATTCTAGTAAATGGACAACAAGAATGAAAGAAAAAAAACAGTGTCTTCATGATCAGATAGTAGTAATCAGGTCAAATTATGCCATTGTTTTTATCTGACAGAACAGAGACAGTTTATTTCATTAATTTGCTTTACATCAAATTTACATCAAATTTACATCAAATTTGCTTTACATCAAATACACCCAACATTTCAGCCGTTTTTGCACATACTGTACAATATCTCAGCCATTTCGCACATACTATATTAACACATACAGTATTAACACTGGTCGGTCGGCGCTGTTTCTGTGACTGTTTACTATTTATTGTCTTTTGTGTACTGCATTTTTTGTACTTTTTGTATTGTCTTGTAACTTGTGTCTGCACTGTCATTGTCCTGCACTGTCTTGTCCTGCACTGTCTGGTCCTGCACTGTCTTTAGTCCTGCACTGTCTTTTGTCCTGCACTGTCTTGTCTGTCTTGTTTGTCTTGTCCTGCACTGTTTGCACCAGGTTGCACAGTTGCACTTTATGTGGCTAAGACTACTTACAAGTCTTTAGCCCTGTCTTTGTTTCTATGTAGCACCTTGATCCTGGAGAAACGTTGTCTCATTTCACTATGTACTGCAACAGCTATATATGGTTGAAATGACAATAAAAGCTTCTTGACTTGACTTGATCAGCAACATTTTAAAATAATAACGAATTAACGTCGAATTGTACGTCGTCTTGTCCACCGCGGTGTCGTCGGCCATCTTGAATATTTATCATTTTCTCATCCAGCATCAACGCCTGGTACCTTCACTTCTCCTCTGCTACGTAAAGCAAAGTTGCAATTGCTGAGTGCATGAAGTGTCCAAAATTCTTTTTTTTTTTTTTTTTTTTTTTAAGTTGAATAAATGCATCATCCTTTAAGGGTACTTGAAGTGCACCTCTTCCTCTCACACTATTCACATGACAAATTGCCACAAAATAGTTCATCGGTATGTGATTTTGGATGCACGTGCTGACTTCTTACATGTTTTATAGTGGTGACCCACACACACATTTATTTCTGCATTTTCATTTTCATCAAGCTTCACTGCGCTGTACAGATGTATCTAGAAATGGTTCACTGCCAGGAGGAAATCTGATACAGGTAACTATATGAAATATCTCCAGTGGCCAGGCCTGATCTACCAGTTGAAGTTTCGGTTCAGTGAATGGAGCTGGGTTTCTCTCGGGGACATGCCACACAACTGAGTCACACCATAGAATTAGGAACATTTCCCACAGCCAGAGAAAACATTAGGAACACTTCCCACATCCGATTGATTAAACGCCGGCCTTCTCTGTTTATCGTGTCACAGCCTTGGTGGGTGTCCATAAACAGATTAGCCTGTTTGTGTGTAAAAGGCTTTTGTCAGGTTAATTGCATGTCTGAAGGTTTTCATTTCCAGCCTTGGATTGTCTTACCTTTTCATTTCATAGATGTGTTTTTATCTGCTGGAAAAAAAACACACATGGCTCGTACTGTAAATCGAAGGGAAACAGGGTATCCTATGGTGTAGAGATTTTCTCTGTATGTAGAGATTTTAATTTAGTTTTCTCTTTTATATCATTAGTCAAATATTTAAATATTGGATGTTGCCAAGATTAGAAGATTGCACTTGAAAAATATTAAAATAAATGAATTTATTACTATTACATGGAATTGACCCTTTACCTGTAGGAGTGGATAAATCAGTATTCCAGGCAAAGGGGACAAGAGAATTATGTGTCTGAGCCATTACTGGTCGTCTTTTTTGTCAGGCTGGGCAGGCTAGCATTCACCCAGGCTTGTGCGACATAGCAGTTTAATCATCCATACATGATTTAACTCTTCCACAGTGTCCAGAGACATTAACAATGATTATAAGATAATGTAATAAAATATAGTAAAGTTTAGTATCTTGGCATCACACCACCAAGGTTGGGGGTTTAGCTGCCATCTCTGGCCTGTGTGAGTTTTCATGTCCTTTCTGTTCTTCGAGGGTTTCCACTGATTACTCCACTTTCCTCCTCCAGTCCAAAGGCACACATTTTAGGCTGGTTTCTTGACAAGCACTTTTTTTTTTTCCTTTTACTTTCACTATCCAATTGTAATTATTCCAGATAAAGGGTTTCACGTCTCTAGAAGAAGTTCTTTAGTCAAGAAGAACTCAATCACCAGTTCAGTCACTGATGCTCATGCAGACTTGAAAAAGAAAATAACAAGAATCTATTATTTTAAAATCGATTTAGAACCAAACAAAAGTCACATTAGTAATATTATTATTTTAAAATACCATGCAACACTGTGAAGAGTTTGAACTGCATCGTTTTGACTTTCACATCTCCGAATCAAAACTTTTATCTGCTGCTTTTCTTCTCTTTGTTTTCCTTGGCTGTGTGCCGAGCCGCACACTCGAACCCTATCACTTTCCCCATTCTGACCCCCTTTAAAGCTGCTGACCCTCAAAACAAGACACACTTCGCCCCTGCTGTGTGACCCCTCAACTGTGACCCCACAAACCAAGTGTTTTCTGATAAAAAACCAACAATACTCAAAGTCACACATGTTCCATGTTTCTTTTCCATTTGATTGTTTTGGTTGAAATCAGTTTCTCTTTGAGAAATACAAGTTGCCTTTACAAAAGAACACAGAGCTTTGAAGTTGTCTGTCAGATCATCTTCACAGCGGAAGGAAGCTCCCATAGGTGTGTCTCATGCAGAAGGTCAATGAACAGTCATCTGTGAACATTAGGTAGAAAATATCTGAGTTGAGTTAGTGAGCTGCAGACTTATCCACCTGACCAAACCAGACTAGACCAGATTCTAGCTTAATGTGGCTAATTAGTCTGTCTTTGTCAGGTGGCAATTGGTGTTAGATGAAAACAGCTACTGAATTAGCTGAATGTTTACTGATGAGTTTGGTCAAATTTGCAAATGGCAAAGGTGAAGTTCTAGCAACTTCAGCAGCTCAAGGCTGTTAAATATCTACACCAAAAATGAACTTGTTGAACTAGTTTAGAAACAGAGCTCAACATTTTCTACAGCGTCAGTAGAATAAGTCTTTCACATAGTAATGGTGCAAGCCTATGTTTTGGTGAGCTAAGTGTAAAACCTGATGCCCAGAAGCTGCCATCTATTAAAAATGTGGGAAGTTGAGCAGGATTTGAGTTTTTATAACACATTTGCATAGACTTATTATTAGACAGATTATTCCTGATCTACTAAGGTGGTTAAATAAAGTAAAGATTTTATTATTTTATTTCTTTATTTATTTTTTCAAATAATACATACGCATAATTCACACTAAATGTATTGATGTAGAAATGTATTGTATTTGTATATGTATTTACTGAAATTTTGTGTGTGTGTGTGTGTGTGATTTAGGCCACTGTGTGTGACTCTGGTGTTCAGCACTAAAGGGCAGAGGTATTTAAGAGTGGGACTAGCTGTGCCTTTATTCGGTTCTCTGGCTTGCCTGCGCAGAATGGTGGCAGATGAGGGCAAGATTTCCCCGGACCAAGTGAGCATAGAAACACACACACACACACACACACACACACACACACACACACACACACACACACACACAAAGATGTATTATTGTCCTATCCTTTCATTGGCTTTATAGTAGTTAGATTGAGTTCAACTTTTAAAAAGTGGCATTACTCAGCAGAACATCCAGTTCTTTGCTCTACATTGAAAAGAACAAGCTGTATTTCCAGATCAATCTCGCTTTATTTGTGCACATTTAAGCCCACCAAGTTTATTTCCTTGGCCAGGGACAAACCCCCAAACCCCAAAGGAAACCGAAACATACACAACCGTATTCTAATGCCATACTCAATATTCATTAAAAAGAAAAAAAAGACAGTGTTTTCTTTTTCCTTTTCTTTCTTTTCTTCACTGCATTAGATTTAGTAGCTCCGATAATGTGTCACGTATGGACGAATTAGCAGGCAATTAAAAATATTTATTGAAGTCATTAGTTAAAAGCGATTCAAGTGTTTCACACTGAATTCTTTTTGGGATATAGTCTTAACAAGTAAACAGCACTTTTATTAATATGTCTTTCTTTTGCTCTAGGTGATTTTGACTGAAATTTACACTACTGGTTTCCAACGCTCCTTTTTTGATGACGATGATTTGACCAGCATCGCAGAAAATGATGTCATTTACGCCTTCCAAGCCCCGCCTCTTTACATCAGGGGAGGATCCACGAGAATATCAGGTAAACTACAAAAACGTTATCGAACACTACTTTTCTTACTCAGCATAAAAATTGTTTTCAAGCCACAGATATTATGGCATTTCACATTAAACATATCCATTTATTGTTTATTTTAGTATATACACTCTGAGAAATCAAATCTGTAGAAAGCTGTATCCTACATGGTCCACCTGCCAACAAGGAACAGAACAGATTGGTACCTTTGTTTCTGATGGAGTATGATTTCTCTAGGGTTTACAGGCAGCCTATTCAACAGTAATGCACACAGGCCTTATGAAACAAGGCAGCGTGGCCTTGAGTTTCAGACACGATCTAACATTAAAAATCAAAAGGAGTTTTCAGGAAGAATAGCAGCTGCTCAGAATTCTATTCATCTGACAGAACAAAGGTACAAGACAAAGATTCACCTACATTTTCATACATTCACAAACACACACACACACAATACCAGGATAAACATTCGTTCTTTCAGTAAATAATATTATGGGCAATGATAAACATTTAACTCTACTGATGGAATTGTGTATATAGCAAAAGAAACATCATTACATTAGCATTTCTTTGGCCGTCATGGTGATACAAGTACAGTTGTATGCAAAAGTTTAGGAACCCCTGACAATTTTCATGATTTTCATTTATAAATATTTGGATGTTTGGATCAGCGATTTCATTTTGATCTATCAACTAACTGAAGGACACAGTAATATTTCAGTAGTGAAATGAGGTTTATTGGATTAACAGAAAATGTGCAATATGCATCAAAACTAAATTAGAAAGGTGCATAAATTTGGGCACCCCAACAGAAAAATCACATTTAGTAGAGCTTCCTTTAGCCGAAATAACCGCCTCTAGCCTATGCTTCCTATAACCTGTAATGAGTGTCTGGATTCTAGATGAATGTATTTTGGACCATTCCTCCTTACAAAACATCTCCAGTTCAGTTAGGTTTGATGGTTGCCGAGCATGGACAGCCCGCTTCAAATCACCCCACAGATGTTCAATGATATTCAGGCCTGGGGACTGGGATGGCCATTCCAGAACATTGTACATTTGCATACGACTGTACATACGACTGATGGACTTCGGTATAATGACAGAAATGTCACCAGTGTGTGATCTCAGCACTTAAAGATAAACTGTAGGTCTTGCACATGCCACTGCTGCAGACAGCCTTCTCTGTTTTGGAGTGAAACAAAAGACATCACTATCATATAATTAAAGTTTCATTAAAAACTTAATACTTTAAGGGTTTAACCTCTGAGTGTTAATATATTTACATTTAGTGCTAACTTCTAAAACTAAAAGTAAACTCTGTCATGTTATGATCATTTCCCTGCTGACTTTGAAACTCATTGTGCATCACTTACAGTATGTCTAAATCACATGATTATGAATAGAACTCCAATTAGTCAAGAGATAATATACAGAAACTATTCAAGCTTTTATTGAATTAAATTCACTTCTTCATTCTTCTGTCTGTATACAAACTCATTCCATTAAGCACTGACACAAGTATTTATTTATAAATGTTATATTATTCATGTTAGGTTTGATCATGAAGGGCTTATGCATGATTTATGTGGACTTATGAACTACATATGAAGTTGGAATATTGAAAGGCTTCATTGGAAGGTTTCTATTTAAACTCAGCCTTTAATTAAAGTGTTACAAAAAAAAAGTTTTTTTATTGGAATCAATTGATTTTCAGCCACGCTGTCTGTGTGACTGTCTCCGTACATATGCCACTTATCCACGCGATGTATTATGCAGCGTATTCATTCGTAGTTGTACACAAGCATTACACGTGCATGCTGAAGCCAGGATCGATCCGGGTTTTTCTCAGCTGTCCGCAAATAACAAATTGTCTAAACAGATCCAGACACACACAAACACAGACATCTTTCTATTCTGTGTTTGTGCTATTAAGTGCCACGCCTCACCGAAAGACAGACACTCACAAACATAATGCACGTGGCAATGGTGAAGGGGCTTAACACTTGCTGAAAGGTCCCCATAATTACAGCAGGCTCCACTGTATTTACACGCATGTCTGAACATGTGGCACATGCTGACTGGGAAGAGACAGCTACGAGGAGGCTGGAAGATGGAGTCAGAGAGGGAAGGACAGCTTTCTAAGTGCACTAAGAGTGTGGTTATTCTTAGCCTCTTCCATCTTCAAGATTCTGGCAGTGTGAAATCTGTTCCTGTAATATTGCTGTGCTCAGTGTGTGAAGCCAGCTTGGGTTTTAAGCGTGTCCTATGGTCATTTCTTTGTGGACAGAGACCCAGTGTAGCTCTACAGGGAGGTCAAGGTGTTTAATTAAAGATCTGACAGTTTTGGCTAATGCTAATACTCAGCACAGAGGAGCTCTCAGGCAGCTGTGAGGGGAATTGGATTGACACTCAGTGTTACTCACTGAAAGAAAGGATGAGAGGATGAAGACGATGTATCTTGAGCTGATCCATTCTTGCTTTGGTGTACTTGCATTATAGCTGTAAGGTAATTAATTCATCATGAGGTAATTTTCACACACAGACACAGACACACACACACAAACACACACATATTATGCTCAGTGTTCTGAGCATTTTCTGGACTGTGTTCACTCTTAATGAAGTAGTGAGTCATTTTTAGAGCCCTTTTATGTCTGTGATGTAAATCTTAATTGCAGTGAAAACTGTAGAACCAAGTGTATGAAGGTAAAATCTAGGCACTGCTCAGAGCTCCGGACATACATTTATTCATTCCACACTTTTCAACACTACTACAAATGGCTCGACAAACCCAAAGCAAGTCAACAGAAACGAGTCAGTCCTGAACTCACAGCTTTCACTCCACGTAGGATTGTGCGTCCGTGGTCTTTCCCCTTGTCTGAAGAGATCATTCAAAGGTCCAGTTTGGATGGTGCCAAGAAAATACATCATTTGCCAATAACAGCTGTTACTTCAACTGGACATATCTCCAAACTTGTCCTGAGACAAGACCCAACCTTGTTATCCAGTATCTGATATCCAACTTAAATGGTTTTGAATTATTTGAAACTTTTTTTTTTTTAAGTCAAGAAGCTTTTATTGTCATTTCAACCATATATAGCTGTTGCAGTACACAGTAAAATGAGACAATGTTTCTCCAGGACCATGGTGCTACATAAAACAAAGACAGGGCTAAAGACTTAGTAAGTAAGTCCTAGGTACATACTGTGCAACTGTGCAACCTGGGGCAAACAGTGCAGGACAAGACAGACAAGACAGTGCAGGACAAAAGACAATACAAAAAAGACTATACACAAGAGACAATAAACAGAAACAGCGCCGACCAGTGTAAATACTGTATGTTCAACAATATTCCGTCTGCAGTAATACTAGAATGGACACAGTGTTATAGCAGCAGGTCCCTGAGATAATGTAAAGAATTGTGCAAAACAGCAAGCGACTGAAATGTGAGACAATCTGTGCAAAGGGAAAAAAAGTGTGCAAAAACAGCATGTAAACAGGTTGATGGATGTAAACAGCATGTAAACAGGTTGATGGATGTATATTGGAAGTGTGTGTATTTGGTGTAGGTCTGTGCAGTCCATATAGGTGATGTGCGTGCGTGTGTTGGGCCCAGAACAGTTTAGTTTCAGTTATTAAGGAGTCTGATGGCTTGTGGGAAGAAACTGTTACACAGTCTGGTCCTGAGGGCCCGAATGCTTCGGTACCTTTTTCCAGATGGCAGGAGGGTGAAGAGTGTGTGTGAGGGGTGTGTGGGGTCATCCACAATGCTGTTGGCTTTGCAGATGCAGCGTGTGGTGTACGTGTCCATTTGCTCATGCAAATAATGGTAGGCTTTTTCCAAAAACAAATCAGAATCCAATTAGTCGAATGTCACCATAGTTTTTTCTTCTTCTGTCGATGGATTTTGGAGAGCATTGTATTTACTAGTAAGTCTCGCATTGTGCTGCCATTGTGGCTTTTACTGAAACTGTAATTTTCACCTGGCATCATCATCTGACATTATCATTGTTGCACTATTTCTGTTTTATGTATTCCTATTTAAACAGTCGCAGTATTGTCTTTAATGTTGCATTGTGTTACTGAATCCTTCAGGAACCATCCTATCATCTCTCACTCAGTGTATGTCAGTATGCATGGCATGACAATAAATATTGATACATTGATAGTATGCATGGCCACATACCATGAAAGATGAATGAACCTCAGTCATTTTGATTTCAGGCCAATGGTCAAAAGCTAGTCCTGATTTAAAGCTATCAAATTACTCTATAGCAGTATACAATGAGACCTTTCTGTGTTTTCATGACTGTGCTCCACCTCTCACTCCATAAAATGGGTCCAAAATGACTTGAAATGAATCATGCAGAAGGCTGTGCTCGATGTACAGGAGGAAAGAGCAAGTCGTACCCCGATTACAGCAACTGTGAATAATATAGAGTGCCAGTTATTTTCCCCCAGACCAAGAAAATTCATGACCCTGATGTCTTGGTCTTTGGTGTTGCGCTTGTATGAGGATCAACTTTGCAATCCATGCCATGAGCTCCTGAGAGGAATTTTATTCTGAGAGCTTTGCTGTCATGAGAAGATATGTTCAATAGAATATTCTAGAAAAATTGAAAGCCTCAGATTCCTTTCCTTGGTTGAAGAGAATTGAACCAGATGTGGTCTTCTGCTGTGTTCACCTCCATGTGCAAAATCTTCACCATGGTTGTAAAAAGTGTTTGAGTTACTGTAGCCTTTTTTGGCAGATCTCCTCTGACCTCTCACATCAACATGGCTGAACGTATTAGTACAGTAGTTGTATCTGCAAATGGTCCATAGAATGCAGAGAGCCTGAATTCTTATGATTCAGTGATAATTTGGGATTAATACCGTCTTCCCATTTTAGTGCGCCGTCACTCAACAGATCTTTGTGCACCATTGTTGCATTTTATTTGATGCTGATTTCTTACTGTCTCTTAAGTCATTTGTTGTTCAAATTCACAGCTGTTAAAATGGTCTCTAAAGGATTTTTTTATGTGCAATAAATATAATAAATATATTCTTTCTGCTTGCTGCTGTCACTGCTCTCAATTTTCACTGCTCGGCATCAGTCGCCCATTTTGAAGCAGAGGTTTCACCTTTCCTGTGAATAATAAGAGCAGATGACAAGTCTCAAAAGGCTTGACGTGTTCTGTACTAACTCTGATATTTCTTCTCTTCCCTGGCTCAGGCTACCACCACAGTCTCCCTTCTTCACCGTACTCCTCGTCTGGGTCCGAAGCTCAGAGACTGGCTGCATCCGGGGCACTCTCCTCCGAGTTCCTCAACCATGGAGGGGGAACAACAAAGATTCTCCTGCTGGTTTGTAACGCTGCTGGAGCAGGCCAACAAGCTGTGAGGTGAGTCCTGCAGAACTACCTTACACTACATAGGTCCTAATTTACTGTATACTAAATATTAAATATGCACAAAATTGATAACATCTGGAGAAAGGAGCAGGCTGGAGCAGGCTAGAGAGGAACTCATGAGATTATATACAGAAGTAGGTGAAACCGGGTAAACAAACAAAGACAGAGTGAAAGACTTTGTAATATCGAGAACAACAAGGTGAACTTAGCATATACATCACTGTGAACTGTGAGCTTGAAAGCCTTGTAAAGTCTGTGCGAGCGTGATTGGCTGTTGCTGGTGACAGTGAACGTGGAAGTGAGCGTGTGTTCTGGGGAGTGTCATCCATGGCGGCCACGATTGTAGGCCACGGTGCATTGTGGCGTTTGTGGATTGTGATGTGGAGTTTGTTGATTGCCATGACCGTGATCATTTAGAGCCTTTTTTATAAATCACCAGCACATGCTAATTAACTGCATGCATGTACTCATTATTGGGATTTCTTTTTGTCCATTGGTGGAAATACTGTATTATACAGATCTAATTCTGGCTGAGCAATAATATAATGTGATGTAGCAGCTGGAAAAACCTCCTGCCCTCAGGCAAAAAAAACTGAATACGGATCAGCGGACCTTTATCCCAGGTTGGTTGTCAGCTCTTGAGAGGTTTCAGATAAACTTGACATAGTAGCATGATCCATCAGATAGGCTTTAGTCCATGGCAGCTAGATTAAGAGTCCCCTGTCAGTTCCTTTCTACTTATAGTAACAGCAGAATAGCAAGATCAGGGTAGGGCGAGTGTTCATCAAGTGTCCATTTGTGGAAAAAGCAACACTTCATGTGGCCTTTTCATACCTTTCAACACCTTTCAATCTGTGAAGAGAAAATCGTGACAGAAATAGATGGAAAAGACAAAGAACTGACAGCTCTTACAAGCTTTCACTTGTGTAACTCATACTTACCAAAAAATAAACATTATCTTTAAAAAAAAAACACGTTATTTCTTTCTGTGAGTCTAAAGATGAGGACACTGGCACTGATATAGCTGCATTTATGCTAAAACTTGTATAATGTGCTCCAGGTGTTTTCAGGTAGGTTAACAGCTTACAGCTTATGATTTTGGCTCTTTTCCCAGAGTTCCTACTTCAAAGAAAAGTCCTCGCTGATGTTATATTTTTTATAACATTTATTAAAAAAAATTAAACGTTGGATTATTATTTATTATTTATTTATTTACTTTTGATTTTTTTCTGGAAGAGGTTTGAGGTAGACTCTGATGTCAAAGGTAGACGTCACTATTGCAGTTACAATGGTGGTTTGACTAGTTAGTGATTTACGGAATGTCAAGCACGCTAGCTTTGATGTCAACACATCGGTATTCTGCATTTGAACCAGAATATACAGATGAGGAAGTGTGAGAACTGAACAGACTCAAGAAATAAATCTCTTCAGGTAGAGATCAGTGAGTTGACGAATGGTATTATGGGTAAAATCAGGAGACATTTACTATAGCCAATTACCATCAAACATGGATGATTCAAGTAGTCTCCTAAGCAGTCCAATTTTTTGTCAAATTTTGTGTGTGTGTGTGTGTGAATATTTACAACTTCACTTCACAAATGAGCATACAGTTATATGACACTACAAGCATTTGATATACAGGCACATTAGCATTTGTATGTGTGTGTATGTGTGTGTATGTGTATGTGTGTGTGTGTGTTTGTGTGTGTTTGTGTGTGTGTGTGATAGAGAAAAAGAGAGAAGACCTGCATGTGTTTGTGTGTATGGTTGTCTGTGTGACCTATGTGTGTCTGTCTTGCTTGGTTTGACTGTGTGTGTGTGTGTGAGAGAGAGAGAGAGAGAGAGAGAGAGAGAGAGACCTGTGTGTTTGTGTTGGTTGGGGTGACCTACGTGTGTGTGTTTGTGTGTGCATGTGACCTACATTTACATTTACAGCATTTGGCAGACGCCCTTATCCAGAGCGACTTACATTATCTAATTTTTTTTATTCAGCTGAGCAATTGAGGGTTAAGGGCCTAGCTCAGGGGCCCAACAGTGGCAGCTGGGTGGACCTGGGATAGAACTCACAACCTTCCGATTGGTAGCCCAACACCTTAACCACTAGGGTACCACATGCCCAAGTGACCTTTGTGTGTGTTGCTCGGTGTGGCCTATGTGTGTGTATACGACCCGTGTTTGTGTGTGTGTGTGTGTGTTTGGGAACGTGTGTGTGTGTGTGTGTATGTGTGTTTGTGAATGTGTGTGTTTGTGAGCATGTGTGTGTGTATGTGTGTTTGTGAATGTGTGTGAGTGTGTATGTGTGTGTTTGTGAGCGTGTGTGTGTGTGTTTATGTGTGTATTTCTGTGTGTGTGTAGCCTAGAAAGCTTGTTTCTCTATACAGTTTCATTTTGCTGTATTGTGGTAAATGGCAGTCTTTTCCTCCCCCCTGCAGAGAGCCTAATACCCTCACTGCCACATTAGGCTTATAACAGGGGAGAGGAAAAACACTGGCGGTAACAAACGACCCAGTACCAATTCGAAGCCCTGTGGTTAGAAACCTCTTCTTTAGGGTACTGAACATGACAAGGTCACTGTGTGAGCAATCCTACACAGCTGAAAATGAGTTTGTGTTTCGAAACAGCAGGAGGTGCAGCATATCTGCATTAGTGCCTGTTGTGGAAATCACTCAAGTCCTTCAACACACTCTCTCTCTGACTTCCTGTTTCAACTGGAAACCCAAGGTACTGAATCAAATCACGGCTCTTGTGTTATTATCATCCTGGCCACTTTAAGGAGAAAGACAGGAGATGATTTGATTGGATATTTCAGAAACTCACATAAGCATGTCTCTTAATCACATATTCAATCTCAGTAACAATAATCTGATAATATGCATGGACTTATTACTTGCTCATTTTGTGTGGGCGATTATGAAAATTCGGTGTTTTCAAAAATAAAGATTGTCCATAAAATAAAAAAGATTGCCCAGGCTTGTGCAAAGATTTCTTTTTTCCCTGCTCAAGACCATTTCCTGAGGATTTCCTGATAAATAAAACTAACTCGTGTTAACTAGCTAAGGCAAACACTGAGTACACTGATTTCACATTAATTAACTCAAATGAAATCTTTGTGTACTATGACAGAGCGAGACTGTCTAATGTTTCTCAGACAGAGCATGTGAGGTGACAGAGAAAGGGGGCGGGGCTTCCAGGCGGCATCAGAGAGATCACTGTCTTTCCAGAGTCAGATGGCTTTGGGCTCAACTCCGATGTAAGAAGGTTAGCAGGTCAGATAAAATAATCGGAGTAAATGTCACCAGGGCAAGTTAACAGCACTAAATCAATTTCAGACGATTGAATTGTCATAAAGCACAAGATAAAATGTATCCCGGCTGGCATCTCGTACCACTGGCTTTACTGCACCTAGCCACAAAAAGTACACTAATTTACACCTGGTTTGTAGGAGGCAAACAAATATAGTGTAAAACCACAAAAATGAGCTCCGATTTTTGACCAGCGAGGCTCAGTTCTCAGTGCTCAGTGTGTAATCATTCTCACTGATTCTAGCCTTCTTTTGTACGAATCTCCGACATGTATTTATATGATGTACAGAAATATACCTTGTCTCTTTTGCCTTATACACAGCACTTAAACTGCACTTGTAGGCTCATAACACATAACAGAAGATTTACATGCAGAACATAACTGCTTACTACTGAAAAGAAGTCTACACTCTATAATACATCAGGGCCAGAGCAGGGATGGTAGTAAATACCTTCTAATAACATAAAGAATCCTCTCCAGGCCTGGTGACGTTTAGAAGAACTGGCAGTTTCGAAGTTTTATCGAGTGATCATCTCTTCCATCTGTCCTCTCTCTTTTCCCCCTCACTCCTTCTCTCTCTTTTGCTGAAATCGCACAGCACGAGAATGTGTCAGAGAGGGCTTTCTTTCAAAATCAGTGGAGAGCAAGATGGAAGGAGGGGAAAGGAGTCAGAAGAGTTTATGGTTTGTTTTAGTTCATGACAGCGGGAAGCCACTGCGACTGTTACGCCAGCGTGAAATTACCCAGCCTTTTTTCCCATTCCTTTCAGACCGACTTGCTGTGCACAACCAGGAAGCCTTTTTCATACATTTCCTCTTTCAGACAAGCGAGATCGTAAGCTTTATCAGAATGACAACGATTCAGAAAATGCCACCTTGATTCCTCAGAGTTTCTTAACTATCCTTATGAGTCTTGCTGAACATGATTTTTGGATGCCTGACACTGCATGGAGATTTCAGATCTTTTTTTTTGTTTGCCAGAAAACAATCACGTCCCCACTTTAGAACGCTACCAAAGATTAAATATAATTATTTAAATTATTCAGGGCAGCACTGGGGAAATCTTTGGTACCTGGGGTGAAGAATCTAACCAATATAAGCAACATTAAAGGCTATAAGAGCAGAGAAAAAGATGTGATGTGTGACTGTATTGGACTCTATCAGCTCTGTATCCTCTATATAGAACCTCCACAGCAGTCATCATATGAAACTGAACATGGAACCAAAAGGTATTTATTTTATCACAAAGAATTGAACAGGTCTTACCTGACCTCAGATATACTGCATACTATAAAGAAACATTCAGGACATTTATACGACGGACATTGCACATAATGAGATACGATACTGAAAACTCTACACAGACAGTGCATGTTATTGACCGATGGCCTGTCCAGAGAAAGTCTTGAGAAGATTTAATAAACACAATAAATATCTTGAAGGAATTTTTCTATAGATCTAGAATAAGAATCTAAATACTAGATGGGGACCTTTCAAATGAAATGTGGAAAGAGGCAAGGATGCCGAAGTTCGCCGTTTTTATTCACTCTATTTATTGAACCTCTGAGCCAGACAATAAGATAGAGAGAAGATAATAAAAGTGGCACTGAACATAAATTGGCACTATTCACTGCTTTGGTGGAACAGTCTGTCCAGTCATTTCAGATATTAGTGACAGTCCAGGCAGATCTGAATGATTATCAGCTTAGAAACTTAAAGTGGCTTCAACATAGGCCCAGGTTTGGTGTTTTTTGTGTAATTTGTCATTTCTTATTGTTTTTTTCTCCCCGCTGGCTATTTTTACCTCATGAAGTGAAGTGAGCGCAGGATTATTCCAAGACACAAAGCTGTCCACGGCTTCATTACAAAATGCTGCTACGGTACTTGGGCATGCATGCAGATATGCACAAAGCCTTCTTCTTTTATATGCAATAGCAAAACAGACATCCAGCATTAGCTACTTTCGCTATGATTGACAGGGAGAGCATTGAGTTTGTTACCAAAATGCAGGCCGATTTATTCTCTCCTGGTCTCACACTCATCTATAGCTACAACATTTGTCAGCATTAAAACTCATAGTCCAGATTGTTACAGATGTTCAGTGGGTTTTACAGTAGGCGCATTAGCTCTGGTCCGAAATCCGAGCAATACTGTTCTTGCCCAATCTTCAAAATCACTCTGGTTTCATTCATTCATTCATTCATTCATCTTCTACCGCTTATCCGAACTACCTCGGGTCACGGGGAGCCTGTGCCTATCTCAGGCGTCATCGGGCATCAAGGCAGGATACACCCTGGACGGAGTGCCAACCCATCACAGGGCACACACACAGTCTCATTCACTCACGCAATCACACACTAGGGACAATTTTCCAGAGATGCCAATCAACCTACCATGCATGTCTTTGGACCGGGGGAGGAAACCGGAGTACCCGGAGGAAACCCCCAAGGCACGGGGAGAACATGCAAACTCTACACACACAAGGTGGAGGCGGGAATCGAACCCCGACCCTGGAGGTGTGAGGTGAACGTGCTAACCACTAAGCCACCGTGCCCCCACTCTGGTTTCAGACTCTCTTAATTTCGTCGAACCCCAGTGCATTTGTGTTTATGTTACATCATTACAACTGAGCATGGAGATGTCGAAACGGAACTAATCATGTCCTCATCAGCTAAAACGCACACAGGTCACTTTAGTGCAGATCCGAATACCAGTCTGAGATCTAGTTTTAGTGCAAACGAACTCACACCACCTCCTGTTGGTAATCTCCGGTTCGGTACTACAGCAAGCTTCCTGGTCCACTTGACAGCTTTCTCATTACCAAATTTTCATGCAAACCATGCTCTGTTTCAGACTAAACTGGCAGCTTGAAAGCCCCCGTAATATTGCTTCAATATAATGTATTGCACAAGTATTAAACCTCACCTCTGTTTCCCTGTAGGTTTGGTCCTCCATTTCTGATGAGAGAAGACAGGTCAGTGTCATGGGATGAGCTACAGCAGAGCATCCTCAGTAAGCTCTACTACCTGATGATCAGTGGAGCACAGCCGCAGGTAAAACCATGTGTTTGATTCTGGCCTGTCAAACATTTCAAACATTCACTATCAGGGATATTCCACTCTTTTTGTGAAGTTTTGGCTAATATTCTTTCCTCACACTGTTTCCTCACAACAAACAGCTGAATATTAACAACTATTTAATGCTAAACAATTAGCGATTAGTTAATGTATGCCACTTTTGGTGAGAACCTGCACACTATGAAAATTTGTGGGTATATGATGCGGGAAGAATAAACTTTTCTGTCTAATCGTTTTTAATGTTAATCGTTTGGTCTAATCGTTTTAATAAAGTTTATTAGGACAGTATTTCAAATATCACTGGCATTTACACTGAACTATATTTACATTTACGGCATTTGCACATACTTTGCTGCTTTCGCAGTCCACCAGTTTACAACTGGTTCCATCTGCTATATAATTAATGTACTAGATCTAATTAAAAACACAGACAGAAATATTTCCTTCCTCTTATGTTGTTTGTCACAAATTGAATCAAACACAATGCCCTTTTTAACTTATTGCACACAACGGAATTCAGTAAAACAAAGTCGCCGGCTCCGTTTTGTGGCACTCCATGAAATTAATTATGTCCTCGTCTTTTATTTCCTTTTCCTCCGAATTCTATTCATCATACATCGAGTAGCACACTTCTTATCACTCTGACAAGGTGCATGCCAATTAACACATCACTGGTGGAAAAGTCGAAGGGAATCACGTCAGCCTGAAGGAACTGCCTTATCTTCATCTCCGCTTTATCATGTAGATTGAGTTGCCAGTTTCTTAGATACACACCAGCTTCACACTTGTGATTGTGGTGGCAGTGCTGTGATTCTAGCTAGTCAGCTAGTATTCAACCAAGTGGCTTAACATGGTTGTCTTCCAGAGCTGATCATCTTCTACTACTGTTTATCTCTAGATTTTATACCTTTTTCAGGGTGGCCATGTTCAGCTTTGAGGTGCTTTCTCATGTCACGCTGTCATACTCTACAGTGGTGGTTAATGGCTCAGTGGAAGTGAACTCTGTTCTCTGTATATTTCCAGAGAAAAAGAAAGGGTTATTTTTTTCACACAAGTGATTCTATCTTCAAAGTAAATGGTGATGTCAAACCCATTTCTGCTCTCTCAGATGCCACAAGTGCTTCAACTACAAAATGTCTGTGTAACGTTTTCTGAACAGAGGTGAAAATCCAGGTTTCATTGCGACTGAATGTTCTGAATTTGTACAGCAGACAGCATGATTCCATATAGAGTCTTTTGTGTAAACAGTACGGAACAGATTCCGTTCGATATTGATAAGCAGACAATATTCTGCGTCCTTCAAAAATGTGCACGTGTCTTCTATTGTACTACTTGGTACGACATTGGTACCATTATATTAATTACTTAGTGTTGATCAGTGATACTAATAGAAACAGCATAGTTAAGGAAAAAGTTCTCATTCATTTATTTGCCATCTGTTGTTTTTGCAGAATGATTCTGTGTGAATGTGTGTGTGTGTGTGTGTGTGTGTGTGTGTGTGTACAGTATGTGTGTGATCACTTTTGATTCGTCATCTAAAGCTTTTCATATTCTTCATATCCTGTGCAGTGGTTAGTTTGCAGAAGATGAAAGAGTTAGTTGTCGAGCTGTCTTTATCGGCAACCGATTTCCCACATAGTTTGCTGATTGCTGTCTTTTGAGCAGCAGCCGTCTTTTCAAAGCACGAACCACCTGCATGTAAGTGAAGATGACCCACATCTACCAATTAAATCTAATGACGTAGATTCCTAGGCTGGTGGTGTGTGTATTTTGTCTCTTGGTGCTGTTTATTCACTCATTTTTAACTGCAGTTATGCATTTTCAGACATTCTCAATGAGCACACACAGTACTCTACTAGCCTACTAGGCTACATCACATAGTAAATCAAGCTGGTTTGTTTAATGGGTTCTTTTTCCTACAAATTCGATTATGTCAGCATATACAATGCATATCACACACCCCTACTGGGAAGAGTTTTTAAACTCAACTCAGTGAAAACTCTCACTGTCTGTATTCTGTTCCTCCCCTTAGCATGGGTAGCGTGATTCTTGACCCAATCGGCCTCTAGATTTTTTTTTCTTTCCAATTGAGGCATGTTTGATTTCTAGTTACTTGTAATTACTTTTAATTACATGGAAGATTCAATTACTTTTATCTGCCATGTAGGAACATATTAAAAATGTCTGTGTGGACAATCACCACTGATAATGACGCCTCAGGTGTAACTTAGGTGAAAGTTATTCACTTTGGATAAAAGCAACAGCCAAATGAATAAACATAGGTTTCATGCCCACGTAGATAGATAGATAGATAGATAGATAGATAGATAGATAGATAGATAGATAGATAGATAGATAGATAGATAGATAGATAGATGGATGGATGGATGGATGGATGGATGAGACAGACAGATAGACACTTGAATCTGAAGGTGAAACTATTCATGCTATTTTGATTGCAAAGGTAGAGGAATATGTGCTACATAGTTCTACCTATTTTTTGTCTTTTGTTCTAGAGTTCTTACAAAACCGTGATCCTGTCCACTAGAGTGTGCTGAGTAGCTTCAGTCCTCTTTCACACTCAGTGTTCCTGTAAGATCCAATTAGATCTGAGAATAAAAAAAGTAGCTTGATGAGTATTTCTTTTATGGTAGCACAGTGAAATCATTTTTTTCCTCTGTTATTAATTCAGAAAGCAGGCAGATACCTATTGTTTACATACCTAGGTTTCTGGCATTCTTTATTGGGTGTGTGTGCGAAAGTAAAAGTTCACTGAAAGAACTCTCACTCAGAGTTCACTTCACTTCAGCTTTCCAAACAACACCAGCTTTATCTTTATCCAGACCTGACTTACTACTAAAGTACATTTTCTAAAAAAAACATTTGTGCATTTACTGTAACAGATCTACTAGTTAACATGAGGATTAATAGATGGGGATCTAGTATTTATTTTGTTCTGGAATTTTTTTAAAAGTCGAGCTAATCTTTCTCTAACGAGAAGCAATCCTGTCATACAGTAAAGTAAGGACTTAATATCTACTGATGCACGTCTCTTGTCGGTTTCATTGACGTGGTAGTGCAATCCTGAATAATAGTAATAGTAAACTATAAACAATGTGCACAGTCAGGAAGTGACATACTGCAAGATATTATATATACAGTACTAGATAGTATCACAGATATAACGTGTAGAGTTCTACAGTCTGAGAGTCTTCAACATGATTGTGCAAGTATAAAAATATTCTTTTTTGTCACCAGACAAATAGCGTGAATAGCCAGACAAATAGCGTGGTTTAAAATGGTACACACATTAGCTGAGCAGCTCAACCTTAAGTCTGGTGATCAGGGTTCCAGGTCTTTTGCAACGGTTATAAAAAAGTCTACACATCCCTGATAAAATGGCAGGTTTTATGCTGTAAAATAATGAAGCCATGCGTTTATATCCATTGGAAATAAGATTACATTCATTGAAATTGAGGATTAGACATGTTTTAGGTGTACAATATTCAGCTCAAAATCTCAAATCAAATGCTGTGGATAAAAAAATAAAAGTGTGTATAATTTCTTATCAGTCACTTGGTGTACTTATCTCACCATAATTACCGCATTATTTGAAGCTCAGAGTTACACAATAAGCTATTTTATTGAAATAATTAGTCACTGCAAACTCAAAACAGTGTCAGTGGTGTATGACTTCATGCATAAGACTCACTTCATGCATCAGACTCAGTCCCAATCCCAGGTTATCCTTATGTTTGTCAGACCGGTCACTCACAGATTTGGGCCCTGCAGTTGTCCTCACCTCAAGTCATCCTTCATAAGCTGTCATGGAACTCCCTCTGCTGGATGCTCTGATAAATACCCTCAGATCTCTGACAATAATTTAAACATAATGGTTATGGATCATTAACAATACAGTCCAAATAGTCAAGGTCACAGATGCTCATCTGTGTGTGTTTTCCTTTTGGAGGTTTTTGTTATATTTTTGTGCTAAAGGGAACACAGGCTTCTCGGTCATCCTTATCTCTGCGTCTGTGCCTGAGACACACCAAATGTGCTAGAATCCCTTTTTTCAGGCAGCCTTTCTGACACGCTATTGCTCAAATTTCAGTTTGAAATATCAGCGCAATACAATATAAATGAAACATTCCTGCATTTGTCTTTTTAAGAACCTTTCTTGTTCTTTCCAGTCTATTTTTACACACACACACACACACACACACACACACACACACACACACACACTCTCTCTCTCTCTCTCTCTCTCTCTCTCTCTCATTCTCTCTCTCTCTCTGTCCCAGCAGGAGACTTTTCTGTTATCTTGAAGCTCAGCCAGCAAAATGTAGAATTTCATTTAGAAAGAAGAGGAAATCAATTTCATTCTTGGATGGAGCAGTGTTTCATTTTCAAGAGTTCAATAGATCCTCACAGAATGCAGACACACAAAAGCAATTTTAAGAACAAGTAGAATGTCAGACTTCAGAGAGGACTGGGTGGATGTGCAGGTTTATCAGGAAAACAGGGGCAAACAAATAAGGATGTAATCCAGCAATCAGGAACATGAAACCATCTGAGGGTCAGGTGTACTGTATATAAACAACCACAATGGCCGATGACAAACTCAGTGAACAGGCGAAACAAATATAAAGCTCAGATGCATCGCTGAACAAAGCAGGAGCAAGACTTTGCAGTGTGTCAGAATGAGTCTGGATTATTATCCAAAGGTGGAAGTGTGAGATGGAAATACACTCTGGGTGGGATGCTAGTCCATTGCAGGGCACCTTGCATACACACACACTCAGACACACACACACTCATTCACATCTAAGATCAAGCATGCTAGGATGAACACCATTGTTCCTAAAGATATTTCCTCAATTGGGTTTGAATTCCTGTGGTAGAGAGCTTTCAGATCAGTGAACACGTTACTCCCAAGTCTTCCCTTGAGAGAAAAAACATTCAGTAAGCACTTGTGCCCTGTGGAACGGGGTCGTTCTGGAAGAGAAAACTCCCATCATCCTGATTTATGTAGAAATGGTAAAGGTTAGTCAGAAATAACTTTCTACTGATTTGCACTGAGGCTTTTCACTAAGGGGACTAGTGAACCCAAGCCTGAGCAGGAAAATGTCTCCCACAGTATAACAAAGCACTGAACAGAGTCTGAATGCAACTATTTTCTTTTTCTTGTCTTCATTTCTTTCCAGAATAACAGAGTCCTGTTTAAAATCCGTGTCGTTGGGGGATCGGCGTCCTGTAGCTACTTGAATCCACAGGATGGACGTCCACTTTACCATCCTGCAGTAGACAGGTAAGAGGATGCCGTCTTGTGTTAACGAATTATGGTAGATTCTGGCTTGGAGCTTGAATTGTAAACTTTTTTGCTGTCTCCCAATAAGAGGTCATAAATTTGTAATCCCCCCACACACCGACCTACCTGGAAGCCATGTATAGGAATTAGCAAATGGAAGAGTTGTCTTTTACCTGAGATTTAAATACTGCATTCTGACAAGTAGTAATGGCAAAGTATTGATTTTTCTTTCAACATTCGGATCATGAATAAAACCATGCAGTGGAAAAGAACTGAATAGAAAGAAGTTTAAACCCGTAAGCATCAAAGTCAAAACCAGTCTTTGGAAAGCTGCTTTCAAAGAGCTGACCTGGACACAGGCCAGTTCTTTATTCAAATTCTTTCCTTTTACAATAGACCTGTATACACACTTTCTGTTCTTCTCTGCTTTACACAGACAGTAAGTCAGAGGTTAAATTACGTTCTTAGAGCGTTCAAACCCAGAGTATGCCAAAGAGTCAAAGATGAGGGCTTGAGAAAGACTTTCGCTTTCAATAAAAAGAGTATACCTAATGAATACTTGTGGTATAAATAAATTCTAATCAATGTTAACAAAATTTACCATCAGTGTGTACTCTAGGTGGAAACTTTACCTCAGGATGTAAATTGTTGGTGTATAAATTGTTATGCAAGGAAACTTAAACTTACGGTAATTGTTCATAGTAAACTTTATAAAGAACTGAATAAATTCAACACTATGTGGTCAAAGACATGCACGTTTTTGTTGATCGGTTTCTACTTTTGGCATAAAGCACCAAATACTGACGTAGTTACATTTAATAACTGATCGTTTAGAAAATGACTACAGCCATCTAATTATATATTATCATCCCAACCGCCAGACACCCTGCACTTCTGGAAATAGAAGGGTCAAATCTTCAGCACAGTGTTTTTGTCATTTAATAACAGACATTTCCAGACTGAAAGCATGTTTCTCCTGTTCAGTGTGCTCATCATTTTCCTACAAAGAGGACAAACTGCTAAATTTCATCTTTCAGTATATGCATATAGTTATAACAGCATGCAGAAACCACACTGATAAACATGGAATTCTTAGAAATGTGAGCGTTTCCCCTTATAATTAAAGAGAAGATCCTAGTAAAGATAAAAGTTATTCACAAAGCATCTTAACCCTTAAAATAGCTCATAAGGTCAAAAAGTGTTAGGAGTAGTGAGGAGGACTATTAAAAGGCTTAAGAGTTTCTTTAGCAGAGGAGAAAATGTCCGAAAGGTGAAGAGGGAGAAGAAATGTATTGTATGTAATATTTAATAATGATAGAGAGTTAATGAAATACTACAGATTAGATCACGTAGGGATTATTTTTCTGACCAGTCATATTGGAGATCATTAACATCTCCGACATCTCAGACGCAGCGAATATATATATATATATATATATATATATATATATATATATATATATATATATATATATATATATATATATTCTGCCACTATGGCATTTACAGATACACTAACATTTCCAAAACAGAGATGTTCACATTTACATTATATTTATAATATGCAGATGTTAGCGCATCTCTAATATGATCGGCCTCCTCTGTTAGATAAAAGTGTTTGTATTTTGCTTGCTCAGAGATGCTCTGAAATTGGTCCTGAATCACACTTAAGCTGAGATTCCTAGTTAGACATTTTTAAGCTAAATTAGGAGCTCTCTGAGATCATCCTTATACTCTTTATAAATATGGGCCCATATCTCAGATCTTTATGCTCTTCAGTCATGGGCTTCATTCATAAATATTTTTTGCAACAGTAATGTAAAATCTTACATAACATATCCTGTGATGAGGAGAAATAACACTTTGGTGTGGTTGAAGTCTTGCCTCCTCTCGCCTCTTCCCGCCTACTTCTCTCACCTGCTGTTTTTCCGCCTTACTGGCACAAGAATCAGAGAATTAGAGCAAGAGCTTCGTCTAAACTGGCTCATGAAAGCTTTCCAGCAGGGACACACATGGCAGGCATGATGAAGAATTGCACGCTGCTTTTTAAAGGACATGGAACAAAGCAGGCTGAGTCATTGCTCAGTGTTATCAAGTAGTTTATTGTTATTTTTGAGACTCACAGCCAGAACTTTTTTTTCCCAATTTCTTTGTTTGACATCCTACACAAGAGAAAACCATTCTTGGTCATGTTACATAAATTATAATGAAGCTGGATTAAATCCTGGTCCTAAAGAATGTCTAACTATTATTAATTATTATTATTATTATTATTATTATCATGAATCTGAAAAGGTTGGGGGGCACGGTGGCTTAGTGGTTAGCACGTTTGTCTCACACCTCCAGGGTTGAGGGTTCGATTCCTGCCTCCACCTTGTGTGTGTGGAGTTTGCATGTTCTCCCCGTGCCTCGGGAGTTTCCTCGGGGTACTCCGGTTTCCTCCCCCGGTCCAAAGACATGCATGGTAGGTTGATTGGCATCTCTGGAAAATTGTCCGTAGTGTGTGAGTGCGTGAGTGAATGAGAGTGTGTGTGTGTGCCCTGTGATGGGTTGGCACTCCGTCCAGGGTGTATCCTGCCTTGATGCCCAATGACGCCTGAGATAGGCACAGGCTCCCCGTGACCTGGGGTAGTTCGGATAAGCGGTAGAAAATGAATGAATGAATGAATGAATGAATGAATGAATGAATGAAAAGGTTGATTAAGGACCGGTAGCTGGTCAGGTAATTCACACACAGGAAATAAAAAAAAAAAAACACAAAAATCATTAAAAAAAAATACATCTGATACAAAGACAACACTGAGCAAATTCTGTACAGTGAGTGAATGTACATTAGTGAGTGTATTTGCTTATTTAGGTAAATGGTCACTACACTCATGACTCAATTTCCGGGCAACATGACTACAGACCGGTGTCAAAAAACCTAACCAGGACCCGTATTATTAGATTAGTGCTCTGACTACTGAGCATGGGACTGAGACACACAGTGTGTATGTGATCCTAAGCAATCCAGTGATCCTAAACATGACATTGTAGTCTTTGGCATCCATATTTACAGGCTGGGATGTGTTCTGTGAGATGACAATTATTATTAGTAGTAGTATGGTAAATAATAGTATAAAAAAGTAGAATACTAATTACACGGTAGTACTAAAAACTATCATCATTATGAGTAGAAGGACGTGAAAATCCTGTCACTAATACTAACTGGCGATTTCCTCTGTTTACTCAGAGCTCTAAAGCTGTGTGGCTCCGGCGGGCCTCCACATGTGAAGCTGATCGTGGAGTGGGAACACAGAATGAAAGACTGGTGAGTCAGTCCATTATCATCAAACCATCGAATCACTTTATGGCAAAAAGAAAAGGAGCATGCACAGTGACATTAGGACTGCTTGAGGCTCACGTTGTTCCACTTTTGGACACAATTGGATGAGAAGTGGGACAGAATCACTTTAAGACGCTGATCTTGTTTATAGCGAACAAATAGTTCCAGTACTAATATAATATTATGGAAATACAACAGTTTTGTAGTAAGACAGTTGTGTGTGTGTGTGTGTGTGTGTGTGTGTGTGTGTGTGTGTATAGTCTTTTTGGTAACATTCAGGAGGAGGTGGTGAAGGACTGTGAGAGTGTACGCGCTCAGCAGCAGCAGCATGTCCAGCAACACAGCTGCACACTGGACGAATGCTTTCAACTTTATACTAAAGAAGAGCAGGTAACACACACCACATCAAATCCAAAGCAAGCAGCTCTTCTCTCCGAGATCTTAACAAACCCTTTAGAGTCGGGTTCCCTGCTATACACAGTGCTAATCACCATAACACAACTGAAATGTCATTTGCATCCGAGATGCTTAGAATTCAGTTACAGACCAAGATGCGGACAGATTCTTGTGAAGATGCGTCAAAGAAAATAAAGTTAGTTAGAACAAGATAAATTGTCTAATAGCCAGAGAACGGATTTTAATTTAAAGACGGCTACAAATGTGGAAGTGAAACCAAACAACTAAACCACACTGAAGTAACTAAACAATTACATGATTAGATTTAGGGTGTAAACATTTTATTTCTAGAGAAAAAGGATAGCGTGGAAGATCTTGCTGCTGATTATTTGCTTCAGACACAGCGGCTTTCCTATCAGCTTATTTTTGAGGAAGTGTGACTCAGTGCTTAAGGCTTCAGGCTACAGAGAGAAAACGTTTGTGTGGTCAAATGTCCGCTCATTGCACAAGGCTCTTTATTTTTATTGTACTATACACATGTATGTATGTAAAAACGTATGGTATTGTTTTTAAGAAATTAGAAAAACTAAAATAACAAAAGGAATGATGAACATGAAGAAACATTCATAAAGATGCTACTCTTCACAGGCGACTCTATTAAATGTGTGACTGAGTTCTTATAATATTTATTTGCCTTGTCACTTGAATTGAATGGATTTAATCCCAAATTAATTCACTTAGAAAGTGCCAGGCCTAGAAATAATGGCACATGGAGCTGCTGTGTTATGTGAGAGGAATGGTCAAGAATAGAAAGCTCAATAATATAAAGAGTGTACATTATTGTACTCATAATATTGATGAAATCTGTTGGCCAACCCCTGCTCTAAAAGTATTAGCATTAGTATTAGTTTTCCTGTCACTAGTATACTTTATCTAATGTGCTTTAATACGAATAACTGAATAATAATAAACCCATCTTCAACCAACCAATCTGTTAATGCTGATAAGTATCGCTATAGCAGGTCACGGTTGTTGCATTGAACAAAAAAAAGCATATTATATTGCACATTATACAATGTATATATGATATATGTGCACTGTACATGCAGCTGGCTCCAGACGACGCATGGAAGTGTCCTCACTGCAAGCAGCTGCAGCAAGGCATGGTTCAGATGAGTCTGTGGACACTCCCGGACATCCTCATCCTCCACCTCAAGCGTTTCAGGCAGGTGGGCGAACGACGAAACAAGCTGTCCACTCTGGTGCGCTTCCCTCTCACAGCCCTGGATATGGCGCCCCACATGGTCAAGAGGGGTAACTGCACACGCTTGCCTTCTACATGGAAACAGCAGCCTCATCATAGGACTGAAACAGGCCAACATCCTGAGGACTTCTTGTATGACCTGTACGCTGTATGTAACCATCACGGGGGCATGCATGGAGGTCACTACACAGGTCTGTGGACCGACAATAAATGATCTGGGATTAAATCAGTGTGTACTGTATAGGATACATTGCCTAGCATATTTAATTGAAAGTGTCTGTGGGTCAACAGGCAATGTGTGCGGACGAGAATATACTGCAGTTAATCTCAGTATTTCTGTTCTATCAGCATACTGTAGGAACTCAGTGGATGGCCAGTGGTACGGTTATGATGACAGCAGCGTAGAGCCGGTGCCTGAGGGGGAAGTCTGTACACGTGGGGCTTATATCCTCTTTTACCAGAGACGCAACAGCATCCCTGCATGGTCAGCCAGCTGCTCGCTCCGAGGTACAATAAAAATTCAATTGTTTAAATATACTGGTCCCTGTGTATGCCATTTTTCAGGTTGCTACTAATCCAATATGAGTTTAATTATGCAAACACACCAAAGATTAAACTGATAAACAAGGAGCTTTTACAGTACACTCTTTTGATGAATCAGGATTAATGTGAAGAAAATTTAAGAGTAATGAATAAGTAATACCAAGCTGGATCTACCTACAGTTATGACTGATATGTTTTGTTTAAAAATATGAATATCATAAGAATATTTGCATCAAATACCAGGCCACAAAAGTGGTCTGGAATATTAAAATGGTGATAGAGTATAGAGTTGAAAGTAAAATATCACTGGAAGCAAAATATGAACTAATTTGAGTCTGTTGATATAAAAAATAAAATGTAGTTACATGAAAAGTCTAATGAACAGCACTTTTATCAATGAAAGTGAAAATCAGCTAATACCCGGAGCTGATATTCCTAGCAAACGTGCTTTTTTGTGCTAAGTAAGGACTGACATGATCTCTTCTTCCACAGGCTCTACTAGCTCCTCCATGTCTAATCATTGGCTCATCCGTTTGACATCGGTGTCAGAAGATAGCCAGACTTTGTGTTCCACGACTAAGACCTCAAACTGCTCTTCAGCTCCTGAGCCTCAAACACCGACTTCTCCTGTTTTCTATGAGCAGCCAAAAGTAGATTCTGGTGAGTTATTTCTCAACAAGCACCCACAGAGTAGATGGTACCAGTCATCTAGAGTATCCTGGTCATTGTTATTTATTACTTTTCTTTTATAATATTACATAAAATATTAACAAAGTCTTTATTCGGGTCATTATCATTAGTTTATCATTTTACAGATCCTAAATTTGTTCTCCATTCTCCTCCAATAGATGGATTTGCGGCAAGACCATTTGTCCGTGGCACCCAGGGCCGAAGCGTAAGCCTGCGTTCACCCACCAAGAATAAGGAAACCCTGAGCAAAGTGCTTCCTCTGCGCTGGTCTTTTGGTTCCAAGGACCGCAAGAAAGTCACTTCTGTCCCTCAGATCACAACACCACGGTCTGGAGAACTGGTGGAGTACCTGGAATCTGGACGGAGGCCACGGTGCACCAAGGATCCAATAGTGAGTCTGGTGGCTAGCCCTGCACAAGGTAAAGCCCAGGTTCCTGTGGATGACTCTCTCAGCTCCCCTAGTGGCAGCAGTGGTTTTAGCGGTGCAGAGAGAGGAAGCTGTCGTGAGTCGGATTCACCTCGAGTACCTGAAGGCCAGAGCAGACCAGGTTCAGACAGAAGCGCTAGTAAGGGCAGAGATGAAGGTTTACTAGTCAGGAGGACTTCAAAGAGGAGGCAGGAGCAACACGGAAGGTCTCAAGATGGTCAGTCTTGTCGCGAATCCTCAGCTGGGGTTCAGCCTGGGACAAGCACAGCTCAAAGTTTATCAAACAGCACAAGTGAAAGCAAAGACTCCACAATAAAGAGACATTGGAACCAGCCAGGTGGTGCTACCAGAACTTTATGTAGTCAAAACCAGCAAGAAGATGTTGCAGGAAGCAACAATGAGGAGACAGATGGCATCCCAGCCTTCCTCATGTCAGGCAATGTTAAGAAGGACAGCCAGTCAAAGAACATACGTGCCAAAGAAACAGCTCAAGGAAGAACGATAACACATAAGAGCTCTAACAAGCTGTCCGTGTCCAACGGCACTCCAAACGGCCTGGTAGCGGAGGAGAAAAAAGGCAACGGCACACACAGGAGCAGCAGCGCACGGTACTACAGCAAGACGCTGATCAATGGAAAGGATAGCCACAGTGGCAGTGGTGGAGATATTAAGCGGGCGCTGAGCTCTTCCAGCCTTCAGAGCAGACTGGATCTGAATCTGAGGAGGACAGTGTCTCTCCAGAGGAACGGGCTACTGGTTCCTCCTCAGAAAGGACAGAGCACTGATAAACCGTCCTACAATACACTGCAGAGGAACAGATACA
The DNA here is from genome assembly GCF_030014155.1 of Tachysurus vachellii. Lineage (NCBI taxonomy): Eukaryota > Metazoa > Chordata > Actinopteri > Siluriformes > Bagridae > Tachysurus > Tachysurus vachellii. The sequence continues at coordinate 11,337,182 of NC_083477.1, forward strand.
GCACCACTTCTCTAGGCAGACAGAGACCAGTGCCTGAGTCCTGCTTCTGATCTCAGGACAGCTGAAGTGTGTGAGCGTCTGATTTAGGTGCAGATCATTCCAGTCTGAGTGCCTCCACTGAAGACAAGATGTTTAGGGTACTTTCACCAAGGTTTCAGCTAAAGGCAAGAAAACAGATACAATATTTTACTAGGTGCAAAAACTAAATTGCATTTTTAGACAAATCATTTTAAATCCCATAATTTAAACCAGTTAATAATATAATTTATTTTTATGGAGCCCACTAATTAACACGAATTTAAACTAGATTATTATTTAGATGTCCCCAGACTTTCACAAATCTTTAGGTTTAAATCCTAACAAAAAGTTAAAAAAGTCACATATTTTTATTAGTGTATCATCAGATCTCGTCATCGGCGTTGCTCCAGACACGTATGATATCGGAATTGACGACAAATTCTTTTGTGCTCTGTTTATCATACCTTATTATATTAGAAACGAAAACATAACCGAACGTGCTGTTATATCAACAACGACATAGAATATTTGCTTTATAAGTTTTATTCATCTTATACCACAGCAGCTTGCTGACGATTACAATTCGTTATTTATTACAGAAAACGTCAAACTTTTTACCGGTTTTATATTGACTCGTTATATATAATATAATGTTGTGGAAAATCCTTGAAAATGTGTAAATTACCGTTTTCACTTATGCTATGGCAGCTACAAATAGTCTTTCCCACACTTTCTGTTGAAACAAATCCGATTTGAAAAATGCAGCTTGGTACAGAGAAGCCATACAGAGCAAACTCGTCTGTCCTGAAAACTTTCCCATGACATGTCTGACTGTTACGCAGTGCTGACCCCGGAGACTCTTTATTAAAATCAACTGTACGTCCTGGGGATGAGCTGTTACTATACAAACAATTCCGTATTGATATAAACCTGTGATCTGCCTTGTAGTCAGCGCTCATGTCAGAGGTGTGCAGTTAGAGAACATTTATCAATATCTTCTGATCAATAATCAGCGCTTTTGTTTAAGAGAATATAATGTGAGTCAATCAGGAAGGTTAATAATAGCAGCTTGTGACGGAAAGCTAATAACAGAAATTAAATGTGATCGCAACGTTTGGGGTAACTTTGAAATTTGGGTAATTTTTCTTCTTCTTCTTCTTTTTTTTATTTTTTATTTATTCACTCACCTTTGCTAGGCTATACAAACCAAGACCTTGGATTTAGAGTTTTAACTAAATAAGATACTATTTTTTTATATGTTTATGGTATATTTTGGTGTAATATTCCTCACATATATTCAGTGTCATGTAAATATCATGATTATAATGTTAATTCATTTTTGCCAAAAAAAAAAAAAAAAAAAAAAAAGCCAGTTTGAACTTTATATTTATAATGTTTAACATGTCAATCAAGAGGTAGACCTACCAATCTTCCATTATATGTGTGTACTACAGACAACACTACCAGGTATAATAACTTTAGAAAGCTAACGTTATATTTTCTAAAATATTTTGACTACTTTCACGTGTAAAAAACTATAGGTTCAGTGATACAGACCCTGGGACCAGAATAATACCATGGTGGTTTATCTATACTCGTAAAAAAAATGCTGCGATGCCTGTATCTAAAAGCATGTGCTACTATGTGAGAAGTTTAGAAAGCTGCTGGAATTTGTGCACGCAAAAGTGTATACTTGAGTGTGAAGCAGAGGCGAGCGCTTCAGTTCTGCAAGCACTGAGACACGCGCTTTACTTCTAGTTCTTCTCGTGACTCAAGGTGCAAATTCACAGGACATTGCACTTTTAACGACCTCACTCGTTGATTACCGCACTGCGTACTATTGAGCATAGAGTTTAAACACTACAGTATACCTGACCAGCACATCACACACACACGAGGTTCTTCCTCATACTGCTGCCACACAATTATACAGGATGTCTTTGTGTGCTGTAGCGTTACACTTTCTCTTCAGTGGAACCAAGAGGCCTAAACTTGTTTCAGCATGACAATGTCTCTGTGTCAAGTGAACAAGCTCTATGAAGACATGACATGCCAAAGGTGTCCTGCTCAGAGCCTCAACCCCACTGAACACCTTTAGGATGAACTGAAAAGCCAAACGCACCCCAGAGCTCGTTGTCTGACATAACTAACGCTCTCGTTATGTGCGAATGAGCCACACTCCAAAATCTAGTGGAAAGTCTTCTCAGCAGATTGGGGGTTATTATAACAAACAGCAGTGGAAGTGGGGATTCAATCTGGAATGGGATTTCAAGCACATATGGGTTTGAGAGTCAGGTGACTCAAGTTCATTGGTAGCAGCACATGGAACTAAACAAACAGTACACTCATAGAACTGACTAAACTGTTTCAGTATCGGTATCGAACAAGAACCAAAACACATGCACACGGCTGAAAAAATGTTATCAGTGCATCCCTTAGTAAAGCTTTTAAATAGTATTTCTGCGTAATTCTGATTCTGTTTAAAATTGCACTTTTAAGCTTTGACTTTCTCATATATTCGTGTACATCCTGATTCAGTTCTTACAGCATTCGTAACCTGCAAACGTGGCACGTAAGGAACTAACTAACATCACTTTCAAACATGGTACTGTGTATATAAAGGGGCATATAAGGGGTATATATACACAAGCAACGGTATGGATTATGATTCATGGCTAAGAAGTTCCTAAAATATTTCAAATTTCAGGAATCTGCACAATGGAATGAATTTGTGATGCAGGAGTCATGGTGATCTCTGCATTATTACTAATAATAATTTGGGGTTTTAATTAGAATAACCACGCAGTTGTCTTTGTTGCTCCTAATGTACACTGGTTAGAAAAAAAAAGCACTACATGTCAGATCAATTTACCAGAGGTGATGAGATGTTTGCAACCGAATATATAACATTTATGCAATTAAATGCAGCAGAACAGATCAACAAACGAAACAACAGTCGCCGTCTGTCGGCAAAACAGCTCAAACTTTGATTGTGATATTATTGAAGTGCCTTTTTATAATAATGTTCTCAAAGGAGCATTAGTAGTAATGTTTTCGATACGGACACATGCACATGTGTTGTCGCGTATTCGCTCGTATACATACGGACACGTGATCCTTCCATACCGTTATTGCACACACTGGTCATTATGTCACACCAATACACACACACAGTTCACATCATCATCGCTATCATCTCTCTTACTCCCATCCAGTTGCTGTTAGAAAGGGAAGCAGCTGCAGCTCATGTAGGAATCAAGTTCATGAATCTTTTTTTTTTTCCAACCTTTATTCCTGTCTCGTCTGTCAACATAAACATCTCAGACCTTCCCGAACGTATTACACACTTTTAAATAGCAACATCACACTGAAGACTTTTTTGTACTAGCTACGACAGTCTGTCATATTTTGAGGAGATTGGGCCTTTGTTCACTAAATGAAACTAACGTAAACTGTAGATCTGTTGTAATATTAGTAAATGGCTGGTGTACGTTTTTCACATTCAATTCAGCAGCAATATGTAGACATCGATCTAGTGAAAGAAATTGCACTCATCATGTAGCCAGACAATTCAACAATCCTTCTATTCGTTTTAAATGAATTAGTCATTAGAGTGTGTGTGTGCATGTGTGTGTGTGTGTGTAAAGATTTAAGAGAGATGGATGTCTAGCTTTAGTCCTATCTGCCCTGAAAAGTTAAGGGTTCTTATAGTGAGTGGCATTGAAGTGGAACCAAAATATATTTCATTTTGTTTTTCATTGATGGATTCATTACTTTTCAAGCACCTACATCTATTTCTATTTCTATACAAGCTTCCTTCCTTCTGTACAGGCTTTTCAAGGAGTTTAGGCTTGTCCAAAGATGCAGTAGATAAGTATATCCATATACTGTATATATCCATCCTTAGTTAGCATTCACAAGTGTTTTTTTTTTCTCTCCTCCAAGAACCTAATGAAGGACTTATATACTTATAAACCATACATTATTACATCATGTTAGCTTTTATTTTTTAAGCCTTGACAATTCAATTTTGACCGGTGAAAGCGTAACTGTTTGTGGTGCAGTAACCAGAAGGTTGTGAGTTCAAATCCAAGTACTGTTAGAAAGCCACTGCTGAGCCACTGAGTGAGACTCGTAAGTGAATTCTGCCTTACTTATAAAGTCACTTTGGATACAAGCATCAGCCAAAAGAGTAAATGTAAACGTAGTCGTATACACTGTTAACCAGCTCACGCTTTAAATGACTAAACTTGACTAAAATGGTTTTAGGACTACAAAGATCATCGAGCCTTTCCCATTTCAGATCAGTAAATCTAATAACAGTGACTTTGGCTTGTTTGTGAAGTGGTATAATGAAGGAACGGTGTTGCTTTTAAGGGTTAAAGGTTCTGGATATATTTTTATGCAAACTTTTATATTCCAAGATTTTTTCAGTAATCTGTAATTAATGTAAATAAAGTTGTAAAAATGATTGTGTACTGAATGATTTTGCTCAGATTCTGATTAAATGGCATCGAAGGAAATGAAGCACAGACATAACGGACACACTGGAACAATGTTTGTACTGTCACCAAGTTTGTACTGTCACTTTATATAGCACATTGTACTTTATTTTTAATATAGCAAATTAAACACTATTTGTCACCGGAATGTGTAGACAAGTCTTTAATCTGTTTCTTTGTTCTTTCTTTCTGAGCGAAACAAATCGCTGTTGTTAAACAAATGCCCCTGATGATCCATTTCATCTGCTGATTAGCACTGAATGAAAAGTTCACTTATCAAAGCGGTCACTTATCAAGGTTTGTACAAGGCACCTGGACTGCTTAAAGTACTTCAGTTTGGCTTTTTGAAATTGAAGTACGGGAAAACCTTGAAAAGGGATATTTTAAGATTAAGCTTCAGTCTAGTGGTGCTTAAAGTCGATAAAGACGAAATTGCTAAATAACTTAAAAGTGTTTCTTTTTGTTAGAACATGAATGCAATGATTTCATTTTAAATATGACACACCGCCACAGCCCGACAGGCTCGGGCAACTCACCTGGAGAATACTAATGTTATGCTGAAGATGAAGCAATGCCTGTAAAATACAGATATAATCCAGTGGTGAATGGTGACAAAATTGATAAACATTCATGAGGACACACCAAATGTGCATCATACCTGTTGTAAAGATGTATTATTAATATATTTCTTTTAAATAATTATTATGTTAGAGTGACATCTTTTGTCCCTGAAAAAAAATATAGTGCTTGAAAATTACATGCAAATCCCAGAAATTCAGTATGAAGCGTTTGTATGAACCGTGATTTATGCTTTAACCCAGGCTCTGTTTTGCAAAAATGACTGTCTCTGCAAATGAGGTATTTTGTATGTGAAGAATCCATGATGTTTCAATGAAATTGTTTTTCAGACTATAGACTACCGCAGTTTTAGGTTTTTCCAGCACATTCAGAGACATAATTCTGAAGGTAGTCAGAATAAAAGTTGGCAAATTTATACTGACTATCCAGATAACAACCCAGAATCAGAATTTGAAGAGAACACAAAACCCTGTAATGACTTGGAGCTGCAGAGGAAACCACTGGGATAAACTAAAATGCCTAGACATAAACACACAAGATTTCATAAGCACATGAAGATACACAAACGGCTTAAATAGGGCCACTGTGTTGCAATTTATCTCTCGTGGGTGTGTATGAGTGGGAACAGGATACACTGTCCACAAACATGGAGCTGGAAAATGAAAAGGGATAGATGTGATACTGGACTGTGGTAAGCTTTAGCCTCAGAATAAGGGTGGATGTGACATTAGTGTTGTAAAAATCAACAAAAAGAATCACAGATACAAAGATATGTTTCTGTTTTTACCAGTTCTTGTTGGTTGATCTGGGTTTTTCTAACTAAATTCTCATTTAATTCTGTAATTTCCCAATTCCCTCCCACGAACCAGAGCAAAACAACACTAGTAGGAACTCGCCAACTGTCCTCTTCCATATACGTGAGCTTACAGATGCTCCTGCTTGCTCAATGTTGGTCTGAATGACAGGCGATTGTGTAATGCTGCCCCTCTCATACAGGCATCATGGTCAGTTTCACTTCATTCACTTTAGTCTGAATGACCAGTGGAAAATAACCCCAAATAATCAAGTTCAATCTAAAACCAGAAGAGCAATAAATTAATAGAGATGTTTATCAGAAATATTAATTGTTAAAGTTTGTAACTTCTGTTGTTTAAATAATGAAACAAGCACCGTGTTGCTTAAGTAGACATTTTTATTGTAAAATTGTTATGCTTTCATAGAGTTTAACATATAAAGTCATTTGTATATCTGGTTTATAGAATATGAAACAGAAATTAATTGAAATCTGTAGACATTTAGATGTGTTGATGTGTCAGTAGAATTAGAAAGGGATCTTTAAATGCTGTTCGATGGCCAGATTTGAGAATTGATATCCATCATCACAGTTGACATGGTGTTATAGGAAAATTAATCAGGGTGGATTACTTCAGGGCCACATCACACCACACCACACCACTTTATTCCTTAGTTCATTTCACTTCTGATTTGATTTCGATTTTGAAGTCTGTAGCTTTCAGAATTATACACTGTTCTTAAAAAGGGATTAATCCAGCAGTCACATATCAGGCTAGAGCTGAATCCCAAAATTGTTTAATACTCTATAAAATAATTAGGTCAATGCATATTGAGGAAAATCAAGCTTTTGCAGAATTTAAAACCATTTAGCCATTTCTGTTGTGTCAGTCAGCTGTATGGTCTGGTCTTTATCAGCAATCAGGTCTGCACTGAACTCACCGTTAGTTCCTCAGGAGCTCTCAGTTGCACTATTCTAAACTATTGTAGAAAGGACATTATTTACATTTACACTATTTACTATAGAGTGTCACCCAAATGAGGATGAGGTTCCCTTCTGAGTCTGGTTCCTCTCAAGGTTTCTTCCTCATATCATCTCAGGGAGTTTTTCCTTGCCACCGTCACCTCCAGCTTGCTCGTTAGGGATAGGGATAGATGTATAGTATTTTAAGTTAATCTTTTTTAAATTCATTTTAAACTTTAATTGTATATATTCACATATGTATTTTTATTCTTATTTTCTTCTTCTTCTTCTTCTTCTTCTTATTATTATTATTATTAGTAGTAGTAGTAGTAGTAGTAGTAGTAGTAGTAGTAGTAGTATTTATTTTTCTCTAATTTCTGTTTCCATATTTCTGCAAAGCTGCTTTGAGACAATGGGAAATTGCTAAAATTACTATAGAAATAAACTGAATTGCATTGAATTGAATTCTTTTTGTCCCTGACAGTAGCAGTGTAGTTACCAGAGGCGGCCGGCAGGGGGCGGAGTAAACACAGCTGTTTTCTCCAGAGGAAGCGGAAATGTTCAAGCTCAAATCCAGCAGCATAACAAGCGTCTGGTGAAAAGCTCTATGTCGTTAAAACCTACATCCTTTAACTCGTTTACTGGGAAAATAAGCGCAACGAATTGAGTATTACTCAAAGTTGGATGTAACCTGAAGTGAAAGAAGAGCGAAGGTCCTTAATAAGTGTGAGTATAAACCCGTTTTTAAGGTCTTTTTTTAAGCACGAAAGGTTTCCTCCGCCTCGGCTCACCGAGCTAGCGTCCAATTAGCAAAACAAGCTAGTTCTGCCTTTAGTCTGTTAGCTAGCTGCTTTAGATGCCCGTTTTGCCTCCTGGGATCTTATAACGCTGTAACTACTTCTTACTAGATGTAAGTTAAAACTCGAATGGACTCGGTGTGCTCGTTATTTAGCTTTATTTACTCGGGTATTTCTGGGTTCCTGCCACGTTAGCCGAGCTAGCATGGTGTCCTGGAATGTGTTGAACATGTCGGTGCAGTCTGGTGTCCGCCGGCATCAGTGCTGTTTGTCAGAAGATCATACACAGATTATGTCTGGGATTCGTGTCTAACAAAGTCTTTTATCGGATTGTTTGCGTGACTGTTTTAAATAAAGTGATAGGGTGAGTTTTTTAACCGTTACATAGCTACGGTTAGCGAAGCTTCTAGACGCCTCCGATCCGGTGTTTATATAATAAACAAATCCAGTTTAACTCGGTGATATAGAGTTATTATTACACTGTCGGATGTAAAAGAAGTGACTTTGAGAGTTTAATAACTGGTGTAAAGTGTAAGGCGTTTTAGGAAGCGGTGAAACTGTCAGTTTCTAACGTTAAGACCCGACTGGAGCGAATTATACACGTAGTTTTGCTCGTAATTGTAGCGTTAGCGATAAAAAAATTAGCTGCGTTTGTTTATGGAACACACACAAAATATATAATAGTACTTTAATAATAAAACGCTGCTCGTTGCCTGTGCGCCATGTCGTCATCGCATTTTCTTTCTTTTCTGGGCTGTAAAATGCTGCTTTGTTATTGGTCCAGCGCCAGCATTCGCTCAGCCAATAGGATTATTCCTGTTGCTTTTCTACCCCGTTATTGGGGAGCGTCTCTGTTTGCGGCTGCCTGATTGGTCGTTCTGTGGCGCCCTGACGACGCAGTTGGTCACTGGAAACGTCAAATAACGCGGATTTCCTTCCTCTTTATATGGGGAGTGTTGGGTTTTTAATACCGCTCGTATCGTGGGCGCGGTCCATTGAGCGATCTGTAGCGACTCGGATTCGGTTGGTTTTAAACCGTGGTGTTTAATAAAGGTTTACGGAAGAGGGGTGTTTTATTTGTTTGGTTTGTTTGCAGGAGATTTGCCGGGACCTTTATGTGAGAACATCGTGCCGGAGAGACCCGGGACAGAGACTGGAGGAGAGACACCAGGAGACACGCTGATTTGTGTCCTGGACCTGAGCTCTTGTTTAGAAGTCCAGACATCACCTCCTTTATCCGCCTTCAGGGACTAAACTCGGGGTGTGAAACCCGATCCAGACGTTTTTCACTTGCATTGGTGTAGACACACAGGTGCTGGAGCTGAATCATGGAGGCCGTCGCCAAGTATGATTTCAAAGCGACTGCTGATGACGAGCTGAGTTTTAAACGCGGAGAGATCCTGAAGGTAATGTTGACATCGTTCACATCATGCTCTTAATTCTGCTTAAAGTGCACCAAAAACACTCCAAGCCTTATGGGAATGTTTAAGAGCATTTTTTTTATACAATCCTGTTGTCTGACTTCTGTCCCGTTATCTATAGATTGTCGTTTCTGAACACTTCAGATCACAGAGCTGTCATACTCCTGACTCAGTTTGGTCCGAAAGTGATTCACGTTCTTTATCCATGAAGCTCTGACACCATGTACTGACCAGCTGTAATCTGAATACATGATTGATTCTGTAGTAACTTCTCATTTACAGTGACTCGGATGCTTCAGATCACTTTAAGAAGACATTTATTTCACATTTATTTATAGTTTCAGCACTTTGTAAAAGTAAGTTTCTCACCACAGAAGAGTCTTCAGGACAGATGACTAGGCACTTTACTGTTTCTTGGTAAAATGACAAGCTGCTTATTAACTTAAAGAGAGGAAAATAGAGAGGCAGCCAAGGGAACAACTGTTTATAGCTGCACCAACATAAGCAATAACAGGAACTTTCATGCAGACACTCCAGAAAATAGTGTTGTTATAAATAGTTAAAAAAAAAAACTTGTTTATTAACGATTCTAAAAATTGTACGTGCTGGCAAATCTCTGAGGAACAAAACCAGTTGTGACGTGCTGTTATAGGAAAGTAATTGACAGTAGAGGAGGGTGAGGTGTCCTGTAGCAAAGCGGTTTTATATACTTATAAACAGTGGTTTATTTTGTGCTGAAATCAAGATTTTGAGACGGGTCCAAAAAAACAAATAGTACATAAACATATCTCTTTAGATTTCATGTCTGATATGATGATGTTTTGAGAATTTTGCTTCAAGGAAGTTTTCTTAAGGAAAAGCCTCATTAAATCGAACATCGTCCTGGAATTAACTACAAATTGCCGGGTTTCATATAAGATCCTTTGTGTTTCCTTACTGTTATTGCTGCACCATAGTGAAACAGAACATTTTCTACACCTTAAAATAAATTAGTTGTAGGCTTCCAGTGTGGGCTTCATATGTCACACTTTCTTTAGTCTTAGTAAAAATGTCTGTCTTCTGTTTTCTTCATGATAAAAAGAAACAGTATGTTACTGCATTAACAACACGTCAGTGTTGTATTGAAATTAAGCAGTGGGGGGATTAAAACATGGATTCAAATGATCCATGTTTTAATGCTATAGTGCCATTAAAAGTGCTGATGTGCTTGGTGCTCTCTGAAAAAACTCTATTATTGCTTCATTTCTAATCATTAAGTTATGTTGTCATATCTCTCGCTTTTCACTCGAATATTTCTTTAGCCCTGTTCTTTTCAAACACATGTCTGCCTTAAAGATCTCAAGCCATTTCCGTTTTCAGCCCAGAGCGATGAGATTTAAATGTAATCGTTATAATCCCTCTCTCAGGACCTTTGATAAAGCAGGCAACAGAAGCACTGCTCGTACATCGTGTCCTTTATCTACGGTACACTTAAATCAGTGGCCTGATCTTCCTAGGAGGAGTAAAATAAAGAGACGGTTTAAGATTAACAGCACAGACCGTGCACCTACTTTTATATGGAGCTTTTTATTTATATTTGTTTGTTTGTTTAATTATAAGACTCGCTTTTAAAAGCTTGAGCAGGCTTCAACAAGATTAAGAAACGCCACTGATCTTGTGTTTGCAGCAGGATCTGAAGTCATTGCTGTGGCTTTAACATCACTTCAGCTTTATCTGTGAGACATTTATCATTCCTTTATCACGTGATACTCATCCAGAGCAGAACTTTCATTTTGTTCCCATTTATGAGAGAAGGACAGATGCTTTAGTCAGGCTGCAATGGCAGTGAACATTTGTAAAAACAAACCAGGAACTGAAACTTTATCAAATGATTGCATTTGCATTTTTGATACTTGGAAGGGAAAAAAAACGTTTTGGGGAAATTTGATTGGGGTGTGGAGGTGGGGGAAGATACTCACGCCTTATGTTTCAATTAGAGCTCGCACAATGTTTGTTTTCCAATACTGTTCTAGACACTGAAACCTATGTGAGTATGACACTTAAGCCGATATTTGCCTTATATAGTTTCTTTAAAAATAATAAGCTTAATTCTTTTTTAACTGGAGTATAACTGCATTTTTTTCACCTAAAAATACTATAAAGAAATATAAATATCATAAAGTCAGTTCTAGCAACATAAAGCAGTCAAATATTTTTGGATAATTATCTCCTGGTCCAACATCATATTTCTTTTCCAATTCTAGCCTTTTGTAGTGGTTTCACGATCTGATATCAGATAAGTTTTCTCTGGGGCGAAAAAATAAATGTAGCCCTAAATGTTTAAAAGTATTGCTTATGATGTTTATCACCGATCGTAGTCACTGACACATCACTGTGGTGTAAGTGAAATAAAACCATTAGTTTTTATTTTGTACTAGATCAGGATTTTTGTACAGTGTTGTGTTTTTGTCACAAACAAATTTGGTAAAGGGCAGATATAATATCCTGATGTTAACCATATTTACCTGCTCCAACCTGAGCCGAGTGAAATATTTTTAAGATCAGCTGACGACCGGATCACTGGATTTTATTTATTTTTTTTGGTAGAATCTTTTTCTTCGTAAAATCTGATTCGGTTCCGTTTTCTTGAATCTTCATGTTTTAAAACTTCTAGGGAGCGATTACTGTTTTTACTGAGTATGTTCTGGGAAGTCGCATTTGGAACAAGTTTGACCATGTTGGCTAAAAGCACACAAGAGGAAGTCTGCAACTAAGCATTGCAGAGAGTAGTGCACTCGAGGCCCATGACTGACACTCGTGCATGTATTCTTTATTCATTTGGTTTGTGCACCTTTTATTTATAAAGGCAAATGACCTTTTTTACAGGATTTTGGATTGTGCAAACTCTACACAGACAAACGCTTGACATTGTGACTTCAGTCCTTCTGAAGTTCCCACATTGCACATTTGTTAGAAAGTGAAAACCTTTGGAAAGGTGTTGTTATTTAATTGTGTTCGGTTTTTGTCAGCGGTATTTAAGTTTTGATCATCAGAATGTTAACCCTCACACTACACTAAATTCTTAACATCTGTGTTTCGAGTTTTCTTTGGAAGATGTTGGATTAATGCTTTTAAGTTTTAGTGTACAAAGTATGTCATGTAAACAGTGTGGGATGTTTTGTCTGCCTCGTCCTTCTGAAAGTCCTGAAATTAGACAAATAAATCCCACATCACGTGTTTAAGACTGTTATTGCTATACTCCATCAAACAAATCCCTTTATGTGTAGTATTGCTATTGTTATGAATGATTGTGGCAGGACTTGATGTTTATGGATCACTAGGAGGTTTCAAGGAACGTGAATGAGAGAAAAAATACGGAAACAATCCCTGCCTGTGTGAAGACGCATCGTATGGTTTTGACAATGATTACAGTTTATCCTATTAATTAAAGGCATTATATGAATAATGAAAGTTTCAGTATTGGTGTCTATTGGTGTCTATTAAAGGTTTTATAGTTGCATTGAATAGCGTGGAGGATTTGCAAAACATACTGCACTTAATCTCATCATCTTACTGAGGAAAAAGGATAGAAACCGAATGCATTGCCATATACGCAGTTATACTGTTTCCATTTGTTTGTCCAGTTATTAATAACCTTTAGATTATATCGAGAATATGTGTGATTAGTTCCTGTGACAGCAAGCATGTTAAATAAATATCGGCCTGTTATGTGAGTTATGTATTCTCTGCTGTCTCTTCAGTGTAGCTTTGGCAATAGATAAATAATGATCAGAGTTGTTCTTTTTTAGGGTTAGACATGTTCTCAGGGTTTCATGTTTACTCCAGTTGTCACAAATCTCAACATCAGATCTCCAAGGTTCAGCTTCAAGGGCAGCTCGATGCTTTTCAGTGAAAGGGCAGCTGTTCCTGCCTTGGCCTGTTTTACTTTACTTAATCCTAACCCTCAGGGTTTAGTAAGAGTCAGAACACTCAAGCATGCTACATTTGTTTTGCTCTCCACTGTGTTTGAAGTGATCGGGATTCAGTCAGTAATGTTTAGCCCCAGAGAATCACGGTCCTGTGGTTACTCGAATGACGTAGTAAAAGACGTACGGAGAGGGAGACGCATCCGTGCCTTGCTACAGGACACATCACACTCTCCCTTTGGTCCAGAGGGAGAACATCTCTTTGTTATTACTCCTAAAGACCTTTATTCTTCAACTGCCTTATTTCTAGGAATAAACATGATCGTATTGTTTGCTTGTTTTTCAGTCAGTATCATTCAGTTTAGTCCTGTCTTTAAAAACAAAGACCTCAATTGTTTGGTCATTTTTATTGGTTTTAAAATGTGGAAATGAGGTATAAATATACATTAGTTATATCTTAAAACTTCTTAGACTTCTTAATGAGATCCCATGAATTTTGAATCTATAGACAATTTTTTATAACGCATGGTTAATAAAAGTACTACACTTCCATCCCGTACACACGCACAATATGCAGGGATGAGCGATGCTAACGTGAACCTCTAACGTCAGCGCTTGCGATATGTTAAGGGGTTTTACTCTGAGCAAGCAATTTTAATCCTGAGAAATCGGTTCAAGCATAACCAAAACACTGCATGCTTAAGAGTTCAAAAGCCATAAACTTGTGAGGTAACTATTGTTAAACTCTGTTCACAGACTTGGTTGCTACTGAAGCAAAAATTCAGCATGTGCTGAATAAGACATTTTTCTCTTGCTGTTTAAAAGCCGCAATTCTGCCCTTCCATTCAGGAAATAATACACGGTGCATGTCATTGTCGTATTTCAGTAATCATCACACTCATCATCCTGTGTAGAAGATTTCAGTTATGTAGACAACTTTATGAATTGAGTCTGGCGTACAGATTCAGGCTGAATTGCTCAGATCAGTTTTTCAGTTAATTTTATACAACAAACTGGAAATGACACTATTTTGGTACTTTTAAAACGGGAACAAAGGAAAATGCTTACTTGGTAAGCTTTTTATTTGGCTCGCTTCTCTTTTCTTTGAAAACGTCTCCGCTAGAATTGCATTACCTGAGTTTTGAGTAAACGTGTAGTGACAACAGAAAATGCCATGAAAACGTACTCAGCTGTGTACCAGTAGAAATGTGCTGCCTGTCCAAACAAAGTTTACCTGTTAGCTGTGTGGGTGCTGGAGACCTGCTTGTTCAAATGGACAGACTATTTTTACAGTAAAAGGCCAAAACGTCTTCTGAAAATTCACTTAGAGAGATTATCTGTAAAATTATTGTCTGGAAGTTTTGTTTTCCTGTTTGAAACCAGGGAGCCAATCAGATTGTAGCCTTCTTGACATTGCAGCTTCTAGCATAATGTTTCTGGATGTTGTTGGCTGGATCTGAATTTATACCACAGTGCTGTAGATTTCTCTATTTTCTGATAACACTGTTAACGTGGCATCATTATACTGTACCTGGTCATGAATTGTTGTTTCTTTTTTATGTTCTTGCCTTTTGAGATCAGAATCAAATTAGAATCCAAATCGCTTTGAAAACCGATGCCTTCACAACTGACGGCAGGATTAAAATCATACTGTAGTTATTAATGTCCTTTCGTATTTATCGGTTAGAATTTATTGGGTCTTCCTCATATTATTCACTTTAAAGTCTGGGTATGTGAAGATTTTTTTTTTTTTAAACCTGCGCTGGTGTTTTCCCAGGAAAAATCTTTAGCCCTTTAGCCTACCCCATCCAAAGGTCTACTCCATGACTGAGAGATCCTGTACATTATTTTGAACACTTCCTTGAGTTTCAGGTTCACTTCGAGCTCATGAAAGGATCGATTGTTCATACAACAGATTCATTGACTGTGCGCGGTGTGGTCAATGATTGACAAGAGGAATAGAGCTTACCTTGTTTTCTACCCAGCTGAAGTTTCAAGTCACAGTCTTGTTCGTTTGCTTCTGTGGTAAAATATGACTGCTATTTCACTTGCTGCTGCTACAAGGCCATATGAACCAAATGAGCAAAGCAAACACACCAAAACTGAGCTTCAGTAACAACCAAGCACAATTTTACATTTTTACCAAGCTACAAATTACATTTCCAGGAACAGAGATTTTTTAAACTGTACTGATAGTGATGTGCTTAAAAATATATATTTACTATATGGCCATTATACATATATGTACCTTTTGAACGTCCCATTTTAGATTTATTTCTCAGGTTTCTGTTCTAATATCCTCCACACATCTGCGAAGAGATTTTTTTTTTTTTTTTTTTTTTTTTTTTTTACTAGATGCAGAGATTTGTGCTCATTCAGGTCTCAGAGCTTTAGGTGCCCATGTGTGGTGAGAAGACCTGGTGTTATGTGGTGTTCCAGTTCATCACAAATGTGCTCAGAGGGTTTGATGTCAGGACTCTGTTCACCCTTCTCACAAAAACTTCTAAATTTGTTTGGCCATGTCTACATGAAGCTCACTTTGTGCACAGAAGCATTGTCACGCTGGAACAGATTTGCACACATGAGTTTCAGTGAATGGAAGCTGTGCTTAGTGGCATATATCACTGATCTGACTCTAAACTGAAGTTAGACTAACAGATGAGTACTGAGTTTAATAGTAGTCTGTGCGCCCGCTTTTCTCTTTTTGTTTAATGTCATGAACAAATGTCTCATTACTCCTTATTGAAATATGAGTGCTAGCTAGGGGTTTAATGTCATTTCCTTCTACATACTATGCACTATATGCCGTTTGGAACGTAGAGCAAGTGTTGTGTTGTCTTTACACATTTGAGTAAAAATAGATGCCATTAAAAATTCTCATAAAGGCACGAGTCATTAACACGTTTTACACAAAATCTGAGGACTGACATGTTTATGTTTAGAAGAGACGTTGCTGAATTGTACCATTGTCACTCTTGGCTGGCCTTTTATTTATTTATTTATTTTAAACTAGGACTAACAAAACTCATCTGTTTCTATGTAGTGACAAAAAAAGCCTCTTAAACGTAATTTCCAGTAACAATTAAAACATTATTAGTCCTGCAGCTCCTGTGTGTGTGTGTGTCATAGCTTATATTCTGAATTGGGTAATAAACCATGCTAGTCACTAAGACCAAAGCTCAGTTCTCCCATGAAAAGAACCCAGAACTGTGTAGAACTACAAATGTACAACACTTAACACTAAACTGTCCATAAGGGATCATGTGATATTACAGCTGGCTGCTTTGGTTTGTTTGTTGTTTTTTCTACATTTGTAAACAGGAAGATGTATGCTGTGCCTTCCAAATCAGCCCTAAAAATGGCATTAAACTTTCCTAAGGAGTTTTTCAGTCCGATTGTTTTGCAGATTGCCGTCTACGGGTCAAAAGTAAAACCAAGTTTAAAACAAGGGGAAAAAATGAGCATAGATCTTATTTATTTCACTCGTAACGTATTTTTTTTCTCTCCTCTACAAATGTTCCTTTGTGACTATAGGATTAAAATTGCATATTAATCTATTTCTGGAAAATGTGCAAGCCTTAGCTGGTATCAGCGAATCTGCTTTGCAGTAATTGAGTTCTTCTTGTTAGCAGTTTTCTCCGGTTTCATTCTGAGGTGATTCAGCCTAATTACTTCACCTGTTTCGCATTGATTGTTTCCTTGCTATATATATTATTGCTATATATAATATTGTTTTTTTTTCAAGTCTCAATTTTAACATGTACAGTACATCTGTGTAAATATGACTAGCGGGAATTTTCTTGCATGATGGAAGGCTCAATTTCAGCAGGGAGATCTTGTGGTTCTGAATCATGTGCAGATGGAAAAGGAGAAGGAAGGTTGTTTTTTTTTTTTTTTTTTTGACCCATTTGAGCTGTCTAAAAATGCCCTTGTGCACCATGTCATCGTGTACTTCATGGACCTGCATGGTTAGTCATTAGTGACCTTGTCTAAAGTTTAGTTAAACTTTGACTTTACCCAATAGCATTGTGTTCTTTTTTTTCACTCCTCTGCTTGGTTGGTTTGTCCAGTTTGCTTAGTGTGTGTTCTCTTATTTCACATTTACACCAAGTAATATTACCTGCCAGCGGTAGTCTGGCTCCATCAGACCGGCTTCACCTCACACACAATCTCACTCACTCTGTTACAGATGACTGCTTCCTCAGAGCTCGCAGTGCTGTAGTGAGGCATCATTAATTTTATCGAATAGCTTGCTACAACCGGCATCTTTTATTTTTTTTTTAAAGCCACTGCGATTTCAAAATGTGTTTGTGTGAGCGTAGCAGTAAACCCAGTGACATACGTGTGCAAGTTTGCAGCCGCCCTTGATACCACTTTGTTCTCACTTCCTGTTTAGTGCCTCTTCCACCCCCATCACCTTCCTGTCTTCATTGAGCAGCATGTGTTGTCTTTGCTCTCTGTCTGTCTCTTCTAGAACTTTCCTGTTAGGTTCTCTGAACGCGTGTCCTCTGCCCTCTTCCTCCCACTTTATCACCCTGTTATTTTATGTGCTCTGTTTCAGTAACCTGAGCTGATTGCACACACATGTACCTCATCTCAAGTTTCTCCTTCTGATTAATCACCTTTTTTTTCCTTCGGCGATCAAATCAGGATTTAGTAAATCTTCTCGTGTTTAAGCCGTCTCTGCTTCATAACTTCTTAATGTTGAATTTCTGAAGAGAAAAGAAAAAGAAGTGCACCATAGCTTCTTTGGGGCAAGCCTCAGGGTTTACTATTTCTTGTAATTTTTCCATCTTGTTAAAATAAGAAGCACTAATTATTCCCGGGAAGTGGTTGTTGTACCCCAAATGGTACACTGCGTTTTCCTTTATCTGCTGTTTATCCCTGTCTGAACCCCGCTGTGAGAAAAGCTGTGTTCCCACAGCAGGATAGGAAGCTTTTCCACGTGGTATGTGTGTTCAGGGGCTACACAGCAGGACCCATTATTTCTTAATTAAACTCTTCTTCCCTCTCCTCAAGCAAACAATGTTAATTCTTGCCATTCCATAACTCCACCCTTGTATTTCACAGTGACCCAGAAAAGCAGAATGAGTGCTCTAGGCTGCAGCGGTGCAATGAGTCTTGCAAAGCAGCAGCACAAACCTGACAGCTGGTTTTCTGTGGTTGTTGCTGATTTATAGTAAAGGAAAATCATTTTGTTACTGCTTGTACGTTTATTAAACGAGGACATGTATCCGCATCATTATCTTGTAACTGGGGGAAGATTAGCGAGATTATGTCTCGGGTTCAGCTCAGTGTCCACATTCATTGGCTTTTAAGACACAAAACTAATTCCAACCGGTTTATGAAACAATCACAAAATCAGAAGTGTGACCATCATGATGAGCTACCTCTTTGGGGTCTTTTTTTTTTTTTTTTTTTTTGAGTATATAGATGCTAGCTAGCATTAGCAGTGTAAATCTCAGTTAATACTGTACCAATAGCCAGAAAAATGGTTGCGTTTTATTTATTTATTTATTTATTTATTTATTTTGTAATTAAATGGTTCACTCGTGTTTGCTAGGTTTCTTTGGCTACATTAATTACAACAATATAAAAAGTTATCTAAAAAAACCATGATATTCAGTTGAAGCAATCCTCTTTTTTATGTTTGTCCTTAATTACAGTGCTGTCTGTTTAAGAAAGGATAAGAAAATGCCAGAGTCTTTCATGTACACTGATCAGCCCTAATGCTAAACATTCCTGGTGAACCACATGATGTAAATGAAAACTTGATGATATGCATGTATGTATGTATGTAAATGTGTGTGTGTTTGTATGCAATTGATGCAGATGCCCTCTTTCTAATCATCCTTTATTGCTTGCTTTGTGTTTGCTCTTTGCATATAGACAGATGTGCATAGCTGTCCTCCCTGCTGTGATCAGTGGGCTGTGAGCTCACTGACATGAACGTACAGCACTGAGCTGCAATGACACTCCTGCATGCTCCATATTCTTTAGAGATGACGAGAAAGAGAGAGAGAAGGGGATGTTTAAGAATTTTTGATTTTTTTTTCATGCCATAAAAAGAAATGAAACCACATCAGTGTAAAATTTCAGTGCAAGTCTATAAGAAAAGGTTGCACAATTTTTTTAGGCTTAGACCTGTGAATCCTAATTCTCATCATCTCATGATTTTTTGACTAAGAAGCCACACTGACGTTAGCAGGTCATGGTCGCTGTACGTCTTTGCAGAGGTTTGTGAATCATAGTTGGTTTGATTTAATACTTTGTCCTGAGAAAAAATACTGAGAACGTCTCTTGCTAATTAAGAAATGAAAGGAGTTCTTAACAGCTAGTTATGGGTTTGGTCATGGTGGTGGTTGTTTTTCACCTGAGTGAGACTTATATACAGCGTGGGTGAAAATCGCTCTTATAAGTGCGCAGTGTATTTAATGCCTCCGTGAGAGATTTTAAGTGAGTGGGTATGTGCACTCATTCTTTCTTGTCCTAGTAATTGGGGACTTTCATTTTTTATTACTTTATTTCATCTAAATAAGTTAAGCGGGATGTAGTCTTGTTCCTGACAGGATTTCAAATCAAAATATAGGGAAAATTATAATGGCCTCAAAGCATAGCAGGGATATTCCTGTAGAATTAATCAATTTTAGGATCTCACTGTGGTTTAAAAATGCTCTGAAGTTCAGTTTAGATATTTACATGTGAATTTCTTTTCTTCGGTTTCAGCTGCTCCTTTTCCTTCTCCTTTTTCTTTTGCTTGTCTTCTTCCTCCTCCTTCTTCTTCTCCTTTTTTGTATTCTTATTTTGCTTCCTTTTCGTCGTCTTCCTCTTATTTTTATTTAGTTGTTTATTTATTATAATAACACCCAGTATGTTTTGATAAACAGCTCCATGCAGATCAGGATGTTTTTTTAATCATGTTTAAGGCTGTTTTTTTTTTTTTTTGGTTCTTTCTGTGCAAATGTATGTCCACAATCTTTCTTTGGTTTTTTTTTGTTTGTTTGTTTTTGTTGAGAAAACTTATTGTTATTTTCCAGAAGTCAACCTCATCTTTCTTGTAAACATCTGGAGTATCGGTTTAGATTTAAATAACATTTAGGCAGAAGGTACAGACTGAAAAGATTAAGGATTGCAAAACTCTCTAAACTTTTTTTATTTTCTCATTCTCACACACACACTATTTATTTTTTTTATTTTAACTTCAAACTAATAGAAAATGTTCCGATCGAAATGAGTCGTCCCGTGTCCACATGATGATGACAGGTCAAAAAGTTTTGTATTCTTTTCCCGAGTCATCAGTAAGTCTGTTGAATAAGCCATAGGTTTGTCATGATGACCAACATCCTGTCTATGAAATCTTTTCCTAGCTGAATTCAATTCTTACTTGCATAGCTTCCAGGGGGAAAAATGTGATTCCGTAATGTGTTTCTCTGACAAACTGAGACATGCAAAGGAAGAGAATAAATAAGGTGCAGCCAGAGAGATAAGTAATAGTATCTTGAATAACGCGGTTCTGCTTGACAACGGCACAGGATCAAATTGCCGCTTGGCTCTTATAACGGATGTGTTTTAGGTAAAATGCCTTGCTTTTCTTTTGCGTATTTACTTGTGAAAGGTCCTCTTCAGTGGAAGATGACCAAGAATAGTGTTGGTTTTTTACTTCCTGTTTATGAAATGAGGCATAGTCTATTACTCATAGCCATGCTGTAGCCATTGAGCTGTGTTATCTTTGACCAGATCTCAGCATTGGGTTACATTTCCATGGTTTGAGCAGGAAACTGTTTGTTGCTAATGGTTGATGAACATGAAACTATTTGCTTGCCCTGTCTATCATTTTCACTTCATATTAAACGTATTGTATTGTATGGCTTAATGGCAGGACTGCCCCAAATCTAGTTGATTGTGTGCTAGGTCTTATACGATCCAAAGGCCATGCCTTAGGGGGTCGGGTTTGGGGCATATGGTCTTGTATAAGTGGTAGAGGAATATGATCATTAGTCATTTGCATCTGTTCTGTTGTTACTCTCTGAGAGAGAAGTGAAAAATCACTTCACTCTCAGAGAGTGAGAATAGTTGCCGTATTTAGTTGTGCTGTTCATGCCGTTAAAAGTCTCTGCTGGTTACTGTACAGCTTTGTGCATATACATTTAAGGAAATTCTTCAACTCTGACATTCATCAGGGCATAACAAAGCCACAATTACAACACCTAGCATGCTTTTTGTTGCCTAGACTTGGTTTTTGAAATCAACTTCCTTTGGCAGTCCATTAGCGAGACACGCATTTGCTGTGTTTGCTTTTAAGCTAGACACTATTTAACCACCCCCCCCCCCCCCCTTATTATTTAGCTACACCCACCACCCCTTATTATTTAGCAGCCCCCCCCATGCTGTGTGTTCTGTTTAGAACGTTCTCCAAGTCCCCATGAACTAAGCCACAGAGAGGCTGGTACGAACATGTGCAGAACTGTGAAAGGAGCAATGATAGTAAGCCTTGTTTAGTGTACTTTACTGTTTATTATAGTGTACAGCTGTGCTGAGGCAACTCGGTGTTGAATCACATGCAGGGCTGGTGATAGTGTTTTGTGCCAAGACAAGTGGCCCCCCTGTTCTAATGGAACTGATGAAATGCTTTATTATAGTAATTCTTCCCTGTTTCCTATTCCTAAGGTTATGCTGTATGTCATATTGGCCATATGGAGATCTTACTTGAGCAGAATATTTATTTAAAACATAGTGATAACATTTCACCAGACTCTGTTAATGCTGTTAAATGATTGATGCTCATGATACTCTGATGTGGCAGATTTTAATTGTTGCACTGGGTAACAGCGGGAGGCCAAACCAGCTGTGGACAAGATTATCCCTGGCTTCAGGCACAGAAATAGAAACCATCTTTGCAATTGCAGCTTAGCAAGATCAGAGGATGGGAAAGAATGGAGAAAAAAGCGGTTTCCTCTGCGTCATCATGCACAGTCCGAGGATTTGTGGTTAATTGTAAAGATCAGTATGTAATAGCATTTTGGAACTAGTGTATTAATATACGATTCTTTATTAACAGTTCAGGGAATAAGGATTCACTCCAGTTCTGATTTTATTCAGTCCGATTCTTTAAATAATTAAAGCGTTGCTACCAACATAAGGTTTATTATTGTAAACGAACTAAATGTCTGAACTGTGGATGTGGGGAAATGATCGAGTGAAACATGCTGAACTCTGGTGTCATGTGCTAGCACTTTTTAACTGTTATAATAGGGTGGTGTTATCATACATGTTGGCTGGTGCAATCTGGCGATATAGATCACTTCACAAGTGCAGTTGATGCACAAGTCCTTTCACTAAAGAATACTATATGCTTTATATACTTGAATGTGTTGGGTTGTGCAGGTTGGGATCCCTGCTGAGTTGTTACATGTGGAATTATTTGAATGCTCATCTCACAATTCCCTGAAGCACAAAGTCACATCTTTGCATCCATGATGTCACAATGTCTTGTTACGACTGAACCGGGGGGATGTGGGGGTAGGGTAAAAATTTATATTTTTTTTCTTCTTCAGCTTAGTTGATAACCTAATAAATGTGCCTGTGGTATAGCATTACAGCAGCTATTGACAGAAATGATCCAGTGAGGTAACATTATCTGTGCTCTGATTAAATAACTCATCGATAGGTGATTTCACTTCCCAAAAGAAATTGACCATCAAACATCTCATCAGTTCTTGGTTGCAAGTGTTTTTCTTGTTGTTGTTGTTGTTGTTCATGATGATGTCAGTGTAATAACTTATGAGAGATATAGAGAGAATGCATTTTCCTGTCACTTTCTTTTACCTGGAAACCAGCGAATGATAAATATATTTTTGTAGCAAGAATACATGTAATGATATCCTGTTATTTTTCATTGTCACTTTGAACAGTTAAAACCGAGTTAATGCTGCTTTAAACCATTAGCATAGGAAAATGTTCACCAGCTACAAGGTGTGGTCTTGTCAGATTACCGATTGCTTTCTTTCTTCCTTTACTTTTGTAAATGTTAGAGTAAATGATTGAATTTTTTTTTAATGTTCATATACAGCCAGCCACATCAAAGCACGTTTCAAGTTACAGGTATAATAAAGATAAGTAAGAATTAGGATAAGGCTATAAATAGGGAACAAAATAGAATGTAATAATTCTAATAAAATAAAGCCTTATGCAACAATAAATACAGAAGAATTCCACAAAATAAACAGAACATAATGGCTGGAATTATAGTAGCAGATGGATGGGTTATAGAAATGGAAATCAAACTGGCTGAACCTGAAATAAAGACCAATGCTGAAGAATATTTAACGGTAAATGTTCTGGCTTTTTGCTCTTTTTTTTTTGTTTGTCTGTTTTATACGTAAAGAATGTGCTGAGAACAGTTTGTTGTATAGTCAGAAGTTTCAACATCAATAACATTTATAGACAGTTGTACTTCTGTCTACTACTGTACACTGTTAATGCAGTGATGACAAAGCCTCTTCCTGGTGCGTAGTAGACGGTGTGCCGTTAGGATATTATTCAGGGTTCAGGGAGACTTGTACGTAAAGTGTTACAGTAGTCTAGACGAGAGTTAAAGTCATAAATCAGTTTTGTAGTGTTTTGCATTTATACTTCCTGATTGTAAATGTCTATTGTTGTTTTTTCTATTGCATTGAGTCTGGTCTTCTGATCCGATCATAAACTCTGCATCTTTAGAGGCATGTAGATGTAGAGCTGTTGTGATTACTGCATGCAGAAAAATATGTATTTAATGAAGACTACAGAACAGTGCAGCATGCAGCTTAAATGCTGTACATTTTTAGATTTTATAGTTTCTCTGTGACCAAATTTTTAAGTAGTCATGCACATCATTCCATTATGTACTGGGTAAAGTCACATAAGTTTTTTCTATTTACCACAGAGGGGATTTTGAGAAGGTTTCCTGTATTAAGGTGGGTGTCTAGTCAAGGCGAAACCAAATCCACGGCATCCGGTACCTTGCAGTCTTAACCCACTAGAAGCAGAAGCGGTGTCTCATTGAGAAGCTCCAGAAGTCTTCAGAGTCTTTAGTCTTTGTCACTCTGCCTTGTGACAAGACATCTCTTAAAATTGTGTGTGTGTACCATATCATCCAGGCTGCACAAATACAATTATATCCTCTTGTGTAAAAATCTAATAACAAATGTATGCAGAAGTGTGCCTTTGTATTTGAAGGTGGAGTGCGGACGTGTTAACCGTGGTGAAATGTTGCCATAGTAATGTATTTTATGAGCTACGATTGGTTAAACTCTAGACTTTCTCTGTTAAGCTGCTTGGAGATACAGAGTTAAAATTTCATACCCCTCACATCCAGGTTGCAATGTACATTTCCTCCGATTTTTATTTTGGCTTTATTCTTATTAGTATTTGAATATTTCTTAAAAAAAAAAAAAAAAACATGAACACCAAGACTGCAGGGCCCTGAATTGTTACAGCTAATCTCTTATACAAACCTCTGCTTACGTAGTGAAGAGTAATTGTAAAATGTGCAGATGCTAACAGAATCGCCAGGTGTGTGCCCAAGTTTCAACCACAGAATATTTTTTTTTTTTTATATGGAAAGGACACAAAAATGGGAAAAGCACAAAATCCCAACGATTTAGGAAAAAATGTACACTGTTTAGTTACAAATGGTTCCAGCTTTAGTAAGACCACATGAAAGTAATTCAGAGTCTGTCACATAGACAGACAAACAAACAGGACATGTGAAATGCTTTCTAATTGTATGTGTCATAAAAACAGAATCAAAAGGATAAAATAAATAAAAATGTAATACGAATTGAATTTCATTAAGAGTTATCTGTACACATGAGAAAGGGGTGAAAATATGTCTAAAAATATAAACCTAATGTTTATAGTGCTCAATGTTGACCTGCTTGTCCTATCTGTTTACTGAACCTGAGCTTTCTCCAGGGGACCTTGGGCACAGGGCATGAAACATTCTGGACAGGGTGCCAACCCATCACAGGGCACAAACACACATGTACACACACCCACTACAGATAATTTAGAGATGCCAGTCAGCCTTTGGTTTGGGGAGGAAACCAGAGTACTTGGAGGAGCCCCTTGAACCACGGAGACATTGACTCACACTCACAGGGTGGAGGTGTTAATCAGACCCACAGCCCTGAAGGTGCAAAGTCTTTATTTATAAGATTTGTTTGGTTAGTTGGTTTTGGCAATCATGATCACCAAGAGGAGCTGCCCCAGGAATGGTAGTTTGTTTAGTTTATTTATTTATGAGCCGAAAAACTCACGAATCTCCTCAACTGAATGGAGGACGCTTTTAGTTTTATTCTCCCAGACACACAACTACAAAGCTGCAGTAATTGTTTTGTATTGTATTTAGGCTAATACTTTAAAGATGCCCTGCCACATGTATTTCATTACTTTTGTGGTAATGTCTGATGTTTACCATGGACTCTGTCACATTTTTTTGTGGAAAAAATGCCATGGTTACCTTGTTTCAGGCCATTCTAGTGTGGTATAGAAAGCCTGCAGTAAGACTCAGCTCGATTTGCGCCAGTTCTCATTAATATTCAATGAGCTATGCTCCTTGGCTCCGATTGGCTAACCGCTAGGATATGAGAGCATGACTATTCATTCACCCAGTGCAATAAGTAGCCTAGGCTAGAGGAACTTTGTTTACAAACAAAGCAGAATGGCTTCTTCACAAGCCCGGTGACGTTCAGCCATCCTTGCTGTATAGGAAACTCACTGAGCTACACAAATTCTGTGGGTGCGGTCTCAAGTGGGAGAGCTCATGAATAGTAATGAGCTCGATCATTTCTACGTCACTCTGAGCAGCTTTTCTAACTGACCTGATTTCTCCGCTTATTTCTTTTAAGTGGCTAGAACTGACCGGGGAGGTAACAGTTCATTTTCACATTCCCAACACAAACACATATGGACCTAACACGCATCAAAAAATACAAGTAAAAACGGTTTTGTGTGAAAGGGCACCTTTTAAGAAATGAAGTTTTGGCAGCTAGGCATGCTAAAATTGCAAGACCTATGGTCAGTCTCCTAATTATTTCATGGGCTTATGGTTTGTGGTCAGTAATCAGAAAACCGCTGATAGAAAACGATAATGGCGGCAACACATTGTTCAAGCACATACAGTGGAATAATACACACACACATGCTCGCTACATAGTGTGCGTGTTATCAGTGTGTACATGAAAGATTCACCAAATAAATTGTGATTAAATTGATTGAATCTCTCACACAATGCTCTCTAATTTCATTCCTTTCCCTTTTTCTTTTCTTTCTCAGGTGGTATGTTCACATACTTCTACTGTCAAGTGATACTTGCATACGGTTTCTTTACAAGCATTAAACTAACCTGTAACAATTCTTGTGTATCAGGTATTAAATGAAGAATGTGACCAGAACTGGTACAAGGCAGAGCTGAATGGAAAAGATGGATTCATCCCCAAGAATTATATAGAAATGAAAGCACACCCGTAAGTACAACTTGCACAGCCTTTCGGTCTCCCTCACATCACCACCACAAATTCACTCCACACATCACTTTATGAGCTTAGTAAGATCTAAATATATTAAGTACATCTGCGAAGGCTTGTATTTATTCATAGTGTTAACAAGTAGATTTTACCACTTCAGTTGTTCACAGTGAAGATATAAGTAGATCACAGCATACCTGTTAAGGACTGAGATATTAGGCAGCAAGTAAACAGTCAGTTCTCGAACACTTACATGTGTTACAAGCGTACAGCCATTGTGCAACATTGGCAATGGCTGAATCGTGAAGGCTAGACGACCAGGTCGGAGCAGCTAACCAAAACATGTTAGATGCACTTGTTACAATGATTTAGTCTTCTTTCCAGCTTGCTGTTGTTGGTTAGTCATCAAACCAAATTAATTAGAATCCAGTGACAAAAGTAGCATCAAACGTAATTCTTATTGATGTAAAACTCAAGGATAGTGTAGTCTGTACTGTATAGCTGTAGCGGATCGTTTCATTAGCTTAATTAATTATTTTAACAGCACTCAGCAGCAGTTATTAGACCGTACAAATGGCTGTATTTATAACAGGTTAACATCTGTAATTTGATAAGCGTCATGTTCATTCAGAAATAAGAATCATGTACAGTGTTGAAGCTGCCTGTTTGGCTTGTGTGTTAATTTTTATAGATGAATAAACTTATTTTAAACCGAATTTATTGCTGTTTTGCCCATAGATTGATTTTTACTTTGAACGTGGCCCACCGGCTGTACGTTATACACAAATGCAACTTAAGCAAAAGCTGTGAGTTCACTGTGTCTAGTTAATGGACAAAGCATAAGCCTTTTAAAACTACTAATGTGATTTCCATCAGCTCCCCTTTACGTTTAGACAAGTTTGAATGTCAGTGTCACTGGCAGGCACTTTTCTTCAGGAAGATGGGCACAGGGGCGGTGGCTCTTTCCTCTGCTAGTCAGCCATTTGGATGTTTTTGTACAACTGTGCCAATCTTAGGCAGAGGAAAGGGAGAGGCTACTAAAGGACAGCTGGGTTTTATGGATCTGCTGTATTGCCCCGGCTCCCGAAGGTGCCAGTGCATTCTTTATCATCCCTCTGATGCAAATATCAGTAGAATGGCATGCAGACAGTTGTCCTGTGTGACCTTACAGCCACTTCCCCATCACCTTGTACAGAAAAAGTCCTGTTTTTTTTTTTACACCAGTGTTCTTATGTTCTGAGTTTATTTTACCATATGAACGTGAGTCTGAAGTGGTCACTGGCGATCATCAGCAGGCTGACACGTGTTTGTATCATGTGTATTAGTTGTAGGTATTATAATGAAACTCTCCCACCACATTTCAATCTGCTCAACATGATTTGTTCTCAGTACAGATCAGATCTCTAGTCATTTCTGAGTATTTAACATTACATTAAATCTCTTATTCT
This sequence comes from Tachysurus vachellii, assembly GCF_030014155.1. NCBI lineage: Eukaryota > Metazoa > Chordata > Actinopteri > Siluriformes > Bagridae > Tachysurus > Tachysurus vachellii. The sequence continues at coordinate 11,365,113 of NC_083477.1, forward strand.
GTGAGTGTGTGTGTCTCTGTGTGTGTGTGTGTTTACACATATATGCAGGTGGTTCTTCGGTAGGATTCCCCGGGCGAGAGCAGAGGAGCTGCTGAACAAACAGAGGCATGATGGAGCTTTCCTTATTAGAGAAAGTGAGAGTGCACCCGGAGACTTCTCCCTGTCTGTGAAGTGAGTGAGCATGCAGGAGCTCATACCATATCACACTGGATATTTTACACCATGATTTCATCCTCACTCAGTTTTTCCCTACATACAAATGCATCTGATTTTTTTTTTTGACTGTGCCCTGAGTCAGCTACCTTGTTGTAAAAGTGGGATGGTGTGTGTGTGCTGGCGCTGACATACAGCTAAGTATGGTGACCCATACTCAGAATTCATTCTCTGCATTTAACCCATCCAAAGTGCACACACACAGCACAGTGGGCAGCCATTTATGCTGCGGCGCCTGGGGAGCAGTTGGGGGGGTTCGGTGCCTTGCTCAAGGGCACCTCAGTCATGGTATTGCCGGCCCAAGACTCGAACCCACAACCTTAGGGTTAGGAGTCAAACTCTCAAACCATTAGGCCACGACTTTCCCTAATATGTAGTGCAATATGTAGATGTATAGATGTACTTTTGATTTTTGCACTCATGAATATAAACAAAAAACTGTCATTCATAAACATAACATTTTCACAGACTACAAATTGCAAACATTATATTTTCTCGCAAAGCCATTGCTGACAATGACAGCTCCTGCACATTTGCTGTAAAAAGTAATTGTTTTCATGGTTTAATTTTGGTTCATTTGACTTAGCAAATTGTTTTCAGTTCCTCCAGGCATACAAGAGACCCACTGATGGACATGCAATTTTAAAATCCACTATTATCCTGTATGAATCAGTGGACGTCAGACGGTTGACTAGGCTTTGCAAGGGCTTCTTGACTGTATGCTAGAGTTTGTTCGTCTTTCACATCCACTGTGCCTAATGCATTGCTCCATTCTTGTTTCATTTGCTAAAATGTAATGAGTGGTGTGTGTAGAGAAGCAGAACAATGTCATGATACTCTCATACTTTATTGTGAGAATGGTGTCATTGGGGTCATACAGACGAACCCCTTTTCACCGAACAGGCTGAATCTTTGCCTAGAGTTTGATTTAGTTTCTATTTATTTTCGTCTGATAGTAGTATGGTGTTCATAACTTTTATTTTTTCTAAATGTGGGGTGTAGTTGTAGGTTGTCCTGCAGCTCTTTTCCCCTGGCAGCTGGTTTCTGTCTTCTACATTCTGTATCAATAGTTTGAGAGCACCTTGTTAAATTTTGTGTGACACTTCTGTCCAGGGTCCCTCAGTTGTGGTTCTGTGAACTTTCCACTCTAGAATTTTTATCATTCAATTATGCTTGTAAATGTGTATTGTCTGTATTTACAATTCTGTAAGTAGAATGGCATTGTGTGTGTGAATTTGAATTCTATATGTGCACTGGGAGTATGTCAATTTTAGGCCTTTAGCTGACCTCTAGTGGTCACTATCCCCCAGCCTACCCTTTACCCACAGGCCAGATTTCAGTCGTCTTTAGTTTACCTTTGTTTCATCTGTGTGTGTGTGTCCGTGTGTGTGTGTCCGTGTGTGTGTGTGTCCGTGTCCGTGTGTGTGTCCGTGTCCGTGTGTGTGTCCGTGTGTGTCCGTGTGTGTGTGTGTCCGTGTGTGTGTGTGTCCGTGTGTGTGTGTGTGTGTGTCCGTGTGTGTGTGTGTGTGTGTCCGTGTGTCCGTGTGTGTGTCCGTGTGTGTGTCCGTGTGTGTGTCCGTGTGTGTGTCCGTGTGTGTGTCCGTGTGTGTGTCCGTGTGTGTGTCCGTGTGTGTGTCCGTGTGTGTGTGTGTGTGTGTCCGTGTGTGTGTGTGTCCGTGTGTGTGTGTGTGTGTCCGTGTGTGTGTGTGTGTGTGTGTCCGTGTGTGTGTGTGTGTGTGTCCGTGTGTGTGTGTCCGTGTGTGTGTGTGTCCGTGTGTGTGTGTGTCCGTGTGTGTGTGTGTCCGTGTGTGTGTGTGTCCGTGTGTGTGTGTGTCCGTGTGTGTGTGTGTCCATGTGTGTGTCCATGTGTCCGTGTCAGGCAGGCTTGCGTGCCTGTATGTGTGCGCGCGCGTGTGTCTACTGTCGGCTACGTATTTGTCACTGCTTCAGTGGTTCTAAGCTTTCATGTGCAGTTGGATATGCAAAGTAACTTGATTATCATCAGTGTAATTACCCGATTTATTCCGCCACCACCCGACTGCCTGGAAGAGGAGAGAGATTCTGGGTTTATTTTTGTGTTCCAGGATAAGGTCATTCCACAGTCCACCATTTGAATGCATTTTATTACTAGATTATATTGCGGCTCTATAATTGGAGTGTTCATGATAAGGTTGGCGTGATACCTCCTTAAAAGAACATTGTAATGTTTTTCAGCCTCTTACATTCATTGCAACAGCAACATTTGCATGACTAGCAATGATGATATGTTTCCATGACATGTTACTATGAAAAGAACGCAAAGCCGACTCGTAATGGAAGTCTAAGTATAGCTTTTAAATTCTGTCAGGGAGCATGTGAAATATGCAGAAACTGTTTGACTGCTTCAAAACTACAAGCAGTCCACATTAATAATGCTATAATAATAAGAGAGACCTCAGAGGAAGTCCTGTACATTTTACCCACTGTACTTTCCAATCTTGGAATGGTGCAAAATGTGGCCAGATATATTGATTATGTTAATGCTATTCTTTTATATACAGTTTATGAAAAACTAGGTCGAAAAAAGTGTGTGTGTGTGTGCGCGCTCCTGCAGGTTTGGGAATGACGTGCAGCACTTCAAGGTGTTACGTGATGGTGCAGGAAAGTACTTCTTGTGGGTTGTAAAGTTCAACTCGCTCAACGAGCTGGTGGATTATCACCGCTCTACCTCAGTCTCACGAAACCAACAGATTTTTCTACGGGACATCGAGCAGGTGCCTCAGGTCAGTCAGTTCCTCCATTTGTCCTGTACTACCCGAGTATATTTAACAGCTACTCGATTGTTTAGCATGCAGCACATTTATAGCTGATTTAGTGGTATCTTGTATTCTTAACAGTTAGAAGTGTCTGGTGCATTCAGAACTTTGTCATTCTAACTCTTATATTTTTGTTGTCCATGCAGCACCCCACTTATGTGCAGGCCCTGTTTGACTTTGACCCTCAAGAGGACGGAGAGCTGGGTTTCCGCCGTGGAGATTTCATCCAGGTCCTGGACAACTCTGATCCTAACTGGTGGAAGGGCGCATGCCACGGTCAGACAGGCATGTTCCCACGCAATTATGTCACACCTGTCAACCGGAACATGTAAAGCAACAAACGTCTAGGTCCCTTCTTTCCAAAAACACACACCCCTTCTCAAAAAAGCCTAAATGTCCCCCTCTGCCGTTAACACCCTGTGTTTTGCAGAGCAAAAAGAGAACAATGGAAACTGGAAAAAAGAGAAAAAAGGTCAGCAGAGTGTGTTTCATTTTTTCAGTGACATATGGGCGCAAAAAAAAAATCAACACTGATTCCTGAGAATTATTGTTTGCATCACTATGAACGCTTGCAGCCAGGGTCTAATGAGCCTAAGCTTAGTGCAACACCAAACAAATTAACGCCACAACGATCCTGTGTGTAGATTTCCCCTCCGCTCCGTCTCCTTTTCAACACCTTATCCTTGTAGTGCATTTTCCTACATTTTCCTACTTAATTTCATTAAGTTTTGGCTGCATGTTTTAATCACATTGTAACAGTAAATGTTGAATTTTGAGGCCATTTTAAGTTCAAGAAAAAGATTTAAAATGAAAAAAAAATGAAAAAAAAAAAACACCACCACATTAGATGGATGTCAATTTAAAAAAAAAAAAAAAAAGAAAAATGCTAATTGATGCTAATGTCAAGTCACCAGGTCTGAAATACCAGGCACAGGAACTTTGTACATCAGTTTTTGGCCATGAAAATATACATAGAGAAAGAGAGAGAATCCATTTTTAAGAAGATATATATTATATATTTGTATGTGTTTGTCTGTTTTATCTTTCCACACACTTTTTTTTTTTCTTTTTGGTTCAGATGTAAATTATGTTCAGTTGTTTTTGAATGAAACGGAGTAGTTCTGGGACATGCTGACTCGTCAGTGTAATTTCGAGGAATTATAATCTGAGATTTCTCAGATACGTCGGCATGCTGCGTAACTCGCCACACGTTCCATTTTGAGAGAAGAAAAAACCCTTCGCTTTGGAGCTGCATATTCTTAAACGTAATCGTTTATCATGACTTTTAATGCCGTGCAGGTAAGAGCCGTTTCAGCCTGCAGGAGTTTGTTCAACGTGAAACAATCACAAGATCAGCCACCATTCAAAGCCAAGGTATTTACTGCAGCCAATTTTTCCCCCTCTCGGGCCGTGAATGTAGCTGACTTTAGACCTTCGACATGAGCATGAGGGAAGTTAGGGTCACTGTCCTGAACCACGCACCTACTCGAGATTTCAAAGGAGTATCTATTTACAGTTTCAGAACCATGTAGGATCATGTATGCATACAAACAATATGCACGAGGCGTGTATACACATTTTAAGCGGAAGATTGAAAGTCATGTGAGTTTAATCTTTAATTATCATGTATTTCGCCAGTCCCCAAACTGGCACCAATAAAAGCAGTATGCGAAACTATAAAGAGAGATCAGCTTTACTGATGTAACTATGTTCTTTTCCCTCTTCTCTCCATTTTACTTATTGTGTGTTTTGAGCACTTTCTATGTCAGCCATGTTGATTACTTTGTTTTATATAATTTCCCCCAAACTTAAAATTATTGTATTTTTTTTTTGTTATTGTTTTGTTATTGTTGTTTTGTTCTCTCTGGATTAGTGCCTTTTTCTCTGGTGTGTCAGTGTCACTGGCCTGCAGCTCTGGCTCGTGTGTTTGGTTTTGTCAGTCCCACAGCGAGAGATGCTGTTTCACCACATTTCCCTGTACACATTTCCCCATTGGACACCTTGCATCGGTGTCTACATGGAACCAATCCTTCCTATTTAAATGTCTCACCTTCTCTTACTCTAAAAACGTTTTGAAAGTTCTTTTTTTTTTTTTTTTTTTTTTTTTTTTTTTAGAAGCTTTTTTTTGCTTTGTTTTGTTTTTTGTTTGTTTGTTTTTGTTTTTTCTTTTTTTTTCAAATTAATAAAAATGAAATTCTAAAAATCTTGTGATGTTATTTGTTCTGTCTTGTAAGGGATTGACTTGAGGGTTTAACTACTATAATTTGTCTGTGATCTACACATCAGGAAGAAAACTGGGAACACGTGTAGGAAGCTCTTTCAAAATAGAACGATTCCATTTTTGTTTTTATTATAATTTTTTTTTAATGCCTGCAGATCTGAGGTTAATGAGTTCAGGTGCACCATAAACAAGCACATAAATAAGAACTGAGCTTTAGCTCTGCAGCTTGCCCTCTATTTCTACTGAAAGAGCACTGAACCGTTATCAACTGTTATTTATTTCTTTTATTTTTTTCCATTTTATTTTTTTCCACCCTAAAATTATATCATCTGTATTTTTAGTCAGTGCCAGAATTATTGACTCCCTGTAAAGATGGGTTAAAAAGGTTTTGAGGTCAGGATCAGTCCTCAGCCCCTGTGAGCCACCACTGCGCCACCAAAAGAAATTGTGAAGGCAGGCAGAAATTTATTTTGATCTAAAGTCTTGCCATGTCACAGTTCCTGGGTCCATGGTGCCTGGGTTTAAGCCATTGATGGGAGTTTGATATATACATCACAACATAAATTCACAACTGCTCTTATCAAGGACAAAATAGTAGATGGAATGATCTCATCAAAAATGTTAGTTATTATCATTTTTCTTTTTTGTGATATTTAGTTAAACATCTGACGTGGAAAATTCAGTGTGCTAGTGGATGTTGTGATCTGCTTGGTGTTGTACAATAAGAGTGCTCGTATTCTTCCCAGCTAAACAAAAAGGTTTGGGTTCCTAGGGTTCAGTGGAGGAAACCGAAATGCCACAGCATATAAGTACCTCCTATACACTCAGTGCCCTTTTGTGTTTGTGATGGTAGATGTCCACATAGATTTGGTTGTTGAATGCAGTTGTAGAATAAAGTACCTCAGTAAATTCCTTTCTCTGACATTTTTGTCATTTTGCTCCATCATAATTTCTTTGTATATTTCCAGATTTTTAGTCAGCGCTAGCATTCTTGGCACACTTGATTAAAAATAATAATAATAAGGTTGAATGTTTCTTCTTTTGCTCCTTTTTTATTTTATTTGTGTAATAACTCAGACTTTAGAAGCGTGAGTAATACAGATGACATACATTTACATACGACGTACATAAGTGCTTAAATCTCTAACATTGAATACGTTAATGCTGGCTCACTAAGTTACATACTTAAGATACCATGAGTTTAAAACATTTGTTCAAAGTTAGAATGAAAGTGTCAAAGGTGTTTTGTTTTTGTTTTTTTTTATATATATATAAATGCAAAAGATAAGGAAAGAGGTGCTAGTTGAAGTGTTTCCTGAATAAGTAGATCTTCAACCGCCGCTTGAAAATATCCAGTGACTCAGCTGTCCGGACCTCTAGGGGAAGTTTGTTCCACCACCTTGGTGCCAGTACAGAGAAGAGTCTTGTAGTATACTTGCCTCTTACCCTGAGAGATGGTGGAACCAGTCGAGCAGTGCTGGTAGATCGGAGGGTGCGGGGTGCAGTGCGAGGAGTGATGAGGGCTTTGAGGTAAGAGGGAGCTGGTCCATTTTTGGCTTTGTAGGCCAGCATCAGTGTTTTGAATCTGATTCTTGCAGCTACCGGAAGCCAGTGGAGGGATCGCAGTAGCGGGGTGGTATGCGAGAACTTTGGCAGGTTGAAAACAAGCCGGGCAGCTGCATTTTGGATCATTTGCAGAGGACGGATTGCGTTCATAGGTAATACTGTACAGTTAGCATGCTGTCCCCTGATGGTCCAGCAGCAGGATCCCGCGCTCTCATTGCTGTGGCCCGGGTTCGATTCCCGGGCATGGAACTAACCCAGGATAAAACAGGAGAGTTGTGTAAGGAAGGGCATCTGGTGTAAAACCTGTGCCAAATCAAATACGTGGCCAGATGATCTGCTGTTTTGACCCCGAACAGGGAGCAGCCGAAAGAACAACACGTACAGTTAGCTAGCTTATATCAAAAGGCCAGTGATTGCACCACCCTGGATAAATATGACTGTAATATACCAGACCCTGCTTCCTGTATTTCCATGATTTTCTCAGGTTTTCTGGTTTACCTCTCACCGTCTTGTAACTAGGTGTAAATGGTGTTTAAGAATGGACTGAAATCCCATCCAAGATTAATTCTCCTGTCATGTGCCATGTGTTAGTAAGATCACCTGTAGATCACTCACAACATTTATTCATGTTATTTATTTCATTTATTTTGATTTGCGGATATTTTTCCTTCCTTCTTTTCTTATACTCAAACCATGTGAGTAATGTATTTGTGTTGAAATGTAAAATACAGTTGAATGATTCATCTTAGAGCTTTAAACAATGACAAGCAGCTCCAGAAATATACGCGTACGCAAATAAGATTACGTTTACAAGTTTTATGTTTAGAAGTTTATCCCTCGGACGACATTTGGAGGAAACCTTGAGAAGAACCAGTCTCAGAATGAAACCCGTCCTTATCTTGGTGACCCCAGTGAGCTGCTAAAATAATTTCCCTTCTTTAAATATGTACTATATGATCAAAATGTGCAATTATGTAACAAGGAAATTCATAGTACTTTTAAAATAAAGTCTATTTTGTTGGACGTATCAACTGCTCACTAATGTAAACTTGAGTGGAAGACTATGTGGCAGTTACAGTGAAGCCTGGTTTCTCACATGAGTTCATGTATTTCGTTTTGTTTCTACTGTAAACTCTAATGCAAAATGAGAACCATAAATAGAATAGCTGGCTTTCAACTTCCCCTAATTTCACTACACTGACTGAAAGAGGAAATGTTTCTACTGTGTGTGTGTGTGTGTGTGTGTGTGTGTGTGTGTGTGTGTGTGTTATAACTCCTAAACTCAATTAAAGATTACATCCTTCCCCTGACAGACTTTCATGGCAGTGATCAACTCATGTAAGCCTAATTATTTAAAGTATTTAAATTCACATCATAATTCAGAGCAGTGCACTGGGTTTTCTATTCAAAGTGGTGAAGTATCAGATGTGTGCTGTGTCTTAAAATAGTACTGTTTTACCAGTGTGGCCTGCTCTGCTGGGTGAGGTGGTGGTTTGAAAATATGCAAAAGCTGTAAGATCTCTGGTTCTCCTGCCATGTGCTGCTGCTGCTGATGATGATAAGAGCTCCGGCTGTTTAAACCACACCACCTGCAAACTTCTGGTGGTTTTATGGTCGAATGTAGCTTATATTTGATGTTATTTCCAGTTTGCCTGTAAAACTGAATTTAGCTTAAAGGTTTTAGTCACAGTGTGTGAATCATTTAGAGAAAAAACCAAATAACTTCGTACAACTACGCTTCAGTTCAAATTCTCTGATCTTTCGGAATAGTCGTGTATTCGATTTACTGTAATTAATGATTCGTGCTGATGTTCAGTCGCTTCTTAGGGACTTTCTCATATTATGTACTGGTGCCTTTTGTTTCTGTGAGTTTTATTTATGATGTAAGCTCTTAGCTTGAAGAAAGTTAATCTAAAATGTTTAGAATACAAACAATTATATCATTACTGTATTGAGTTTAACTGAGTATTATACACAATACAATGAAATTACGATAACCTGATTAACTTTATCAGTACCGAACTAATATTAGTAAAGTTATAAATCGGTTGGAAATTGCACTCTTGGATGAGGTGAAGAAGGAAGATAAGACATGCTGGCTATGATGGAAACAACACCAGTTGCACCCTTTAATGGCAACAGTGTTCCCTTATGGCAGTGATCTCTTTTAGGATATTGTGTCCTGTCACACTGTGAAAATTAATCAGGAATAGAAAAAGAGTTCAAGGTGTTTACTTGGCCTCCAAATTCCCCAGATCTAAATCTGGACCAAAAATCCGACTCACATCTTGAAGAACATTAAGGATCTGCTGCAAGCATCTTGGTGCAAGATACCACAGCAAACATTGGAGGTCTTGTGGAGTCCATGCAGCACTACACGTACTTATGTTAAAAGCGTTGCAGATACAGGTCAAGAATTTAATCGTGGCGTAGTAGCAACAAGAAGATGATCACATTCCAGGGAGCACAGGTTGTCAGGTTTTAATAGAAAAAATCATTACCTGCTATCAGGTATTACTGTAGCCTCACTTTCCTGTTCTCAACTGACGTGATTGAACGCCATTGTGGTTTTCTGCTGTTGCTCTTCTGCCTCAAGGTCTAATGTTTCATGTGTTCGGAGATGCATTTCTGCTCACCACAGTTGTAAAGAGTGCTTTTTTGAGTCGTCATAGCCTTTATCTGTCCGCTAGAATCAGGCAGGTCTCACTCAGTTGTTTCTACCTGCAGAACTCCTGCTCACTAGATATGTTTTGTGGTTATTTGTTGTTATTTTTTTCCCCTACACCATTCTGTATAACCTTGTCAGAAAAAACACTAGGAGATCAGCAGATTCTGAAATAATTGAAGCAGCCTATCTGATACCAGGTAAAAAGACCCAGAGTCAAAATCACTGAGAAACAACAATCTGATTTTTTTTATTATAATACATTGCACTGCCGTCACGTGATTGGCTGATTGGATCATTGCATGACAAAGCATAGGTAAAGGTGTTACTAATAAACATTGGTGTCAAAAGTATTCACATTCATTACTCAGGTAGAAGTATAAATACTAGGGTTTAAAAATACTTCTGTAGAAGTTGAAGTCAACTCAAGCTTTTTACTCAAGTAAAAGTGTAAAAGTACTGGTTTCAAAACTACTTAAAAAGTATAAACGTAATGCAAGAAAAAATGCCATTAAGGACAAACGCTTAGGCTGTGCCACATGGGCCTATTGTGAACTACCAAACTTCCTTAAAAAAAACATATTTCTAAAGGCCATAATGTTATATTAATATGATAATGTTTGGGATGCACTAGGCTACCTGTTTCAGCCGCATACTGTATATGCCCTTTGGAAAAGAACGCATTTTAGCTCAATGCAAATACATTAAAGAACCATATATGTGTAATACTGAGCTGTGTTTCATGGAGCAGAAGATATGACTAGTTGGCTATAAGTATTGTAATGGTGCAAAAAGTCAAACTTCAGAGGCATGTCATCAATAACCTTTATTAAAACAAACACATTGGACTTAAACAACATGCAACAAAGAGTTATTAATAGGCTTTGTTCATCCACAAAAGCAGCTGGTTCTCAAAGTTCTTTGAGCCAATGCATGCTCTTCTTGGCCTGAAGATCAGCCCTGCAACACTAAACAGTCTTTCACAGGCTGCTGAGGCAGGGAGTGTCGTATTAAGCTTAAGTGATAGCTGGCACACAGCTGGGAAGGACTTCAGTACCACTACTGTGTCTCCTGGGCACCCCAGGTACGCATCCAACTGCTGGGTCATTTCAAGAAGGCTGGTCTTCTTCAAGGAGGAAAAGAAGTTCATCAGAATAAATAAATTCATACAGATTTAAAACAACATGAGGATGAGAAAATGATGACAGATTTTTTCTTTTTGGGTGGACTATCTCTTTAAAGCTGTTTTAGGACCACAAGCAGCTGCTGGCATGACTGAAAATTAGCAGTAAAATCATTTTAAACAGCATTTGGCTAATAGTTGGGCCTATTACCTCTTTACAAGGACCCATAGGGCCCCATACAGGCGCGTGCACTCTCATACACAGACAGGATCATGACTATCCTTAGTACATAACTTTGCACAATTAACTTACAAATATTGCATATAGTACCAATATAAGCTCAGATAACATTTGGTTAAAGTTGTATTTCTAATCTCACACCGAGCCACCAAACTAGTTTGCATCATAGCCTTCTGGTAGCAAGCAAACCATTGGCATGTACCCAAGTTTGCCATAGAAAACATTGCAATGTATTATTAGTACAGTAGTACGTTACTAGGTCACTACAATATTGTCAATAATCGACTGATAATAACAAAAAAACTATAGCAATAATTTAAGCTCAGATAACGTTTGGCTAAAGTCGAATTTGTTAATAATTGACTGCTAACAAAATTTCAGCTTACCTCAATATGCTTTATTAAATTAGACGGCGAGTTTTTGAAAGCCATTAGCGCGTGGTATTTGGGTGCGCGTAGCTTACAGCGCATGCGCAATGACTTATTTTTCCATCCAACCATTTCAAACAATTCTTCCAGGTACAGCCAGGGATGTATAGTATAAGGGTTGGTGTTGGTTGGTCTTCCTGGCTACCAACTTTCTCACTGGTGCTGGTGCTGGTTGTTGAGACATTGAGTTTGAGTTCATGTGCAGGTGCGATGGGTCACGTACAAACCAATAGGGTGTCGGAATGGTACATGTTTATACTTCTCATCCAACCACAATCACATTCACTCTGTCCGGATGGCGCGATTTATCTTGATAGGTTTTTTTTTGAATGATGACAAGCCGGAATGAAGAAATAGAACAAAAAAAAATCAAAACAAAAAAAAACAGAAATAGGAGTAACAAGGTTTTTTTTTAAATGTAAGGAGTGGAAAGTACAGATAATTGCGTGAAAATGTAAGGAGTAGAAGTAAAAAGTATGCTAAAAAATAATTACTCCATTAAAGTATAGATACTCAAAACTTCTACTTAAGTAAAAGTAACGAAGTATTTGTACATCGTTACTTGACACCACTGCTAATAAAATGACTACTGAATGCATAGATTATATGTTTGAAATAAATGATTAATGTGAAATGTCTGTGTTCTGTGTACTTCTCAATATGGATGAAAATACAGAGGCAAGATTTGATCCAGCCTGCTTACGTTTAATCATAGTATTAGATTTATATGGGACACTGGTCATGTTTTTAAATTGGCATCTATCACATATTTTCAATTCATTTCTATTTTTTTTCTTTGTATAGTGCTTTTAATAACAGACATCGTCTCAAAGCAGCTTTACAGAATATAAGAAATATTGCAAAAAGTACAAAAAGGTTAACATTATACAAAGGTTCAAGATTTTTGTTTTAATGTGTTTGTATTTATCCCCAGTGAGCAAGCCTGAGGTGACTGAGGCGTCTCTGACAAGGAAAAACTCCCTTAGATCGTAGAGAAAGAATCCTTGAGAGGAACCAGACTCAAGGGGAACCTCATCCTCATTTGGGTGACACTTGGGGGGTGATTATAATCTTCAAGAAGGGGAACACTGCTGGAGCCGGCACGATCACTGGCTGCCTCGGGATGAGTAGAAAAAGAGAAGAAAGTGGAAAGGAATTATCTTAGCTGCTGTTCATAAAATTAACCAGAACTACATCATAATGTGTATCTACTGGAGCACACAGTTGTAGGAAGTAATATGTGTATGCCTGGGTAAAGAGATATGTGTTATCTACATTTAAACTTGGAACGTGTGTGTGAATCAGGAAGACTATTCCAAAGTTTATGAGCTAAATACATAAACACTTTTTACTAGACTGGTTAGATACTGGGAGCTAAACCATTTAGAGCAAAGTAGGCTGTACGTAAGTAGCATAAGTTTATAATCAAAAGCCAGTGTAGAGCTGATAAAATATGATCATATTTTCTTGTCCTGGTTAGAACTCTGGTCCTAAAACTGACCCTTGAGGGACGCCATATTTCACTGGCATTAAACTGGATGATTCTCTGTTTAAATCTACAAAATGGTAATGGTGTTTTATGTTGTGTTGTGTAATTTTGGGGTGGGGTGTGTATGAGTGAACATGCACACTGTCATAATAGAAACCTGAAGAGAACTGTTAACCCACTTCATAAACTGTCATCATAAAAAGAGGATGTGGTAAACTAGTGGTAAAGGTGTTGGTGTTGGTCTTTTAAACTCAAAACCCCTTTTAAGGTTTTGACTTTGAATCCTAGGTCCTTCAAGCTACCACTACTGGGCCCCTGGGCAAGACCCTTAACCCTAAGTTGTATAAAATGAGATAAAAATGTTGCTCTACATGTATAAGATGTATAAGAATGATTTGGTCTGGGTTTTTCAAAGATTTCAAAGTTATATTGAGAACAGACAAATAAAAGATTCATGCTTGAGGAAAAAGTATTTATTGTATTTAGGCATATTTATTCTAATATATTGTATAGTGGCATAATAGAGACTCAATAAAAAAAATACCTACTACCTAAGCATAAGTATATACAGTGGTGAATTATAACATCATACCATTTTGTGGTAATATATTTGTTTTTATTGGTAAAGAAATAACACAAGGGGGGTACGGTGGCTTAGTGGTTAGCACGTTCGCCTCACACCTCCACGGTTGGAGGTTCGATTCCCGCCTCCGCCTTGTGTGTGTGGAGTTTGCATGTTCTCCCCGTGCCTCTGGGGTTTCCTCCGGGTACTCCGGTTTCCTCCCCCCCGGTCCAAAGACATGCATGGTAGGTTGATTGGCATCTCTGGAAAATTGTCCGTAGTGTGTGATTGCGTGAGTGAATGAGAGTGTGTGTGTCCTGCGATGGGTTGGCACTCCATCCAGGGTGTATCCTGCCTTGATGCCCAATGACGCCTGAGATAAGCACAGGCTCCCAGTGACCCGAGGTAGTTCGGATAAGCGATAGAAAATGAGTGAGTGAGTGAGTGAGTGAGAAATAACACACAAAATATTTGACAAGTATCTAAAACTGTATTTGGCATTTAACATCTGATGGTCATTCCACAGTCCACTGTAATGCCGTCCATTGCCGTCCATTACATTACCATCGTCAGCACCTTGTCTGAGGAAACTCGCATTTGGAATCCCGTTCATCAGAGTGCAGAACTACCTCCTGCTGTTAAACCCCTGACGTTTACAGGTGACACATCATGAGTCATCGGTCTGATCCGTGATACTGACATGTCTGAGCAGGTGGTTATCTGCTGCAGTCACAACAATCTGAAGCTGAACATGTGCAACTTGCTCTTATCATTACAGAACACGACATCAGGATCATCACTGACTCCAGGCACCCAGACCACCACTTTATAGCACAGTGCAGTTAGATTCTCTGTTTCAGACTGGCTAGAGAAAGAAAGTGTTTATTATTAGTTTGGAATAAGAGCAGCTATGATAGTAGTGCTGGCTACATATTAAATCACAGGTTTAAGTTAATGATGATGTTCTTTCAGCTGTTCTCAGTAGGGGTCACCACAGCAGATTATTGATCCACATATTTGATGCTTTTCCTGACTCAAACCTCCTATTTAATCCTGGTTTGGGATCGTCACTGAAAGTACCCTGGCTTGTGCATCCCTCAAATGGATTAAGTTGGTTCTCAGGAATTAAACCCAGGCCACAGCTGAGAGAGCATCTGATTCTAGCTATTGGATCACCATGAAACCTTTCCTGGTTTCCACTCAAATACAAACCGTTGTAGAAATTACATTATTTACATTATTTTCTGTCCAGGGTCACTCAAATGAGGATGAGTTCTGTTCGGAGCCTGTTCTGAATCTGTTCCTCTCAAGGTTTCTTCCTAATATCAACTCAGGGAGTTTTTCCTTGCAGCTTGTTCATTAGGCATCAATGTTAGAGATAACTTCATTTTAATCCTTAAAATTAAGTTTTCTAATTTTATTTTGTTTATAAGTGCTGTTCAAATACAATGAATTGACTTGAATTAGAGGTTTATATGAATTCACTTTAGATTCATTTCTGTAGTAACAACTTTACACACAGACCGATACAGTAGATTCTAGTCTCCTGTGTCAGTGCTTTATAGCCTTCAGGGGAAATGTTGTATGTTTTCTGACAGAGTTTTCAGAACAGTGGCTTTGGCCGAAAGTCTATACGTGTGTTATGTTAACAGGGTTCTGTCTATATCATTATTATTAGAATTTAAGGTCTTTAAGCAGAGTGATCACTCAAACCCAAATTCCTAGCATGCATTAGTGGGAGAAAAACACACGGCTACAAAGAATAACCCACATTTTTAAGCAATAGATTCTCTTCTTGGTAGGACTATATTTACTGTTTGTTTTCTATAACACCTGTACCGTTGTGTGCACATAACACATCTGGGGGTTACACCAGGTCAATACAAATGGTACTAGAAATTTCCATGCAAACCTGTATGCTGTCATCAGATATAAAAGCTGATAAACCTGGCAGATGTAACAGTTCAGCCGCACCCCATGTAAATGTGCTCCAAAATGCAAACACACGGAACTCTTTGTACTTCAGCTTCATGCATCTTTATCTTCACACAGACACAAAGATAAGTGTAATGTGGACTTTTTTATCATCTTTTTCTGCATGTTTAGTATCATGGCAAAAATAGATTTTTAATCTTATGCATAACTAATCACAAAAGTCATGTATTTGTTTTGTGGGCTTTTTCCATGCTCCAGTGAGCTGCATGCTCTCTCTTCCTCCATCACTATACTCAAACATGCATGTCTAATATCACTATACAGTATATACAAGTGTACAATTATATATACAATTGTATTTATTTATTTGTTTGTTTGTTTGTTTTTGTTTATTTGTTTGTTTGTTTGTTTTTATTGTTTGTTTGTTTGTTTTTGCTTTTTTATGTTAAAGACAACTATTTTTACTCAGTTAAATTTAAATGATGCAGATATATTGTTACACTCCTTAAATTACAATTATTTTATTTTATTTTATTGTATTTCATATAGAGTCCACTGATAGTCTAGAAGTACTGCACATGTAGATTTTTGTCCGCGTGCTGGAATATAATATAATGATGTAACACTGCCACCTGCTGGATATTGTAATGTATTGTTTTCTCATCAGCCCTTTTGTCAATTCCCCATTATGCATTTTAATGAATTCATGTATTACCTTTTTGGTTTACGGATTTGTTATGAATTTTTTTATGTATGCATTCATTCTAAATGTGTAACATTTTACTAGAGTAATGACCTGCTACTACTATTAGGTGTCATATGCCATACGGGTGGGCAAACATACCTCATCCACCCTCACCCTCAGCACTGGAGCTCCCCAGGGTTGTGTTCTGAGCCCCCTGCTGTACTCACTGTACACGTATGACTGTGTGTCCACTTCCAACTCCACCACCATCATCAAGTTTGCTGATGACACTGTTGTGGTGTGCCTGATCTCCAACAACGATGAGACGGCCTACCTACAGGAGACTAAAAACCTGGAGAGATGGTACCAGGAGAATAATCTTCTCCTGAACATCAGCAAGACTAAGGAGTTGATAGTGGACTTTAGCACAAAGCAGGAGCGGTCATACCAACCGTTAAACATCAACGGGACTGCAGTGGAGAGAGTGGACAGTTTCCGCTACCTGGGTGTTCACATCACATAGGACCTGTCTTGGTCCTGTCACATCAACACCCTGGCATCTGTACCATCTGAGATGCTTAAGGGACTTCAAACTACCCTCTCAGGTGCTAAAGACTTTCTACACCTGCACCATTGAGAGCGTCCTGATATGGAGCATCACTTCCTGGTTCGGGAACAGCACCATGCAGGACAGGCAAGCCCTCCAGAGGGTGGTGCGATCAGCAGAACGTACCATCCACACCAAGCTCCCTGACCTGCAGGACATCTACAGAACGCGGTGCCGGACCAGGGCCAGGAAGATGTAAAGGATCAATAGACTCTTTTCTTTGTTGTGTTCAGGGAAACGCTTCCGCTCCTTGAAAGCAAACACAGAGAGAATGAGGAGGAGCTTCTTCCCGCAGGCCATTTGGAGTTTAAACCAGGAAACACCCAGGATCTGGATCTAGTACTGGACCTCTCCCCTTCACTGTTTTTCTGCACACCTTGTTTGCACTGACACTTTAACTCTGGACTTGCACAGCACAGTGCCACTTTATACACACCATATTGCACATGGACACTTTAAGGAACAATAATTAAAACCTTAGGCATTTATGTATATTTATGTATATGTATATACATTATTTTTCACTTATATTTTCATATTTTATATCCTTTTTTTTATATAGTTTATACTAGTTTTATTTATCTACCTACTTTTGGTTATATTTTTTTTATCCCAAATTGCATTCCTTATGTTTGAATACCAGACAGATGCAAAAAGCATTTCACTGCATGTCGTACTCTGTATGTATGTGTATGTGACAAATAAAATTTGATTTGCTTTGTAGCTGTCATAATGTTTTAAACCACAGCACTGCTGAATTCTCCTTTCTGACTGGTGGGGAAAATTGTTGATTAATTAATTCATTCATTCTGACTGGACTTCAGGCTGTCTTTTTAAATTATAGCTTTGTTAATATATTGTTGATGCCATAGTAACAGCTCATTGACAGAGACTAGACTTACTAATAGACATGCAAGGTCATTTATGGGCAATAATAAAACCGATTAAAGAATAATGTTCATTTTTAATATAACATTTCTATTGTCTCTGCCGTTAGTCCTTTGCAACTAATTTTTTTAACATGGTCTGAACCTCTTCATACTGTTACTATTCCTCAGTGTCATGACAAGCTGTTGGATTTTATTAAGATTTTTTGATTGTTTATTTTATTCATATATAAGCACCACTTGTAACTAATTAGTTCAAAATGAATTTCATTATAAAGTAATTATTAGCGGGGGGCACGGTGGCTTAGTGGCTTAGTGGTTAGCACGTTTGCCTCACACCTCCGCGGTTGGAGGTTCGATTCCCGCCTCAGCCTTGTGTGTGTGGAGTTTGCATGTTCTCCCCGTGCCTCAGGGGTTTCCTCCGGGTACTCCGGTTTCCTCCCCCAGTCCAAAGACATGCATGGTAGGTTGATTGGCATCTCTGGAAAATTGTCCGTAGTGTGTGAGTGCGTGAGTGAATGAGAGTGTGTGTGTGCCCTGCGATGGGTTGGCACTCCGTCCAGGGTGTATCCTGCCTTGATGCCCGATGACGCCTGAGATAGGCACAGGCTCCCCGTGACCCGAGGTAGTTCGGATAAGCGGTAGAAAATGAGTGAGTGAGTGAGTGAGTGAGTGAGTGAGAGTAATTATTAGCATTGATAATGATTACAAAAAGAAAACAAACACACTGGTATATACTCTTTAGGAAAAGAATTTTTTTTATTATTCCGTATAGCAAATTTTATTTTACTATACATATACTTTACAGCAGCTCAAAAGAAAAAAAGTTAATTTAATTGAATTAAATTTCCAGTCAGACAATCCACATAAATATTTCCCTGATACTCCTTATTGTCCTTGTAATGCTTTTTATATTTATGTTATAGTCAAGGGTCACTGTGGTTCTTTGGAGGTTTCCCTTCAGTCTAAAGACATGCACTGTAGGTTTGATGGCATCTCTAAAATGTCTGCAGTGTGTTAATAGGTGTATGAATGTGCCCTGTGATGAGTTGGCACTCTTTTTGCACCACGCATACCTTTTGTAGTTATGGAATTATTCAATCTTTTGTAAGAGGTCATCACAGCAACAGCTTGCCAGGTTTCAACAGCAGGAGACGGATTCTGTCAGATTGAGTCACAGAGTCAAGTCAGATTTGAAAAGAGAGGATCATGCTTTAAAGAGGTCAGGTCCAGGATGGGATGCATAACTGTTTGTCCATAAGACCTCACAGGATCCGATTCCATCTACAATAGCTAAGCATAAATTTGTCTATTAATATTTTCGAAAGCTTTGTGTGATCGTTTATCGTGAACTCTGGAGTAATACCGCGTATATGTTAGACCTGTTGAGAAGTGAAGTGCAAGGGCTGTTAGCCCCAGAGTTAAGCATGTTGTCATGTGGATATTTAAGCTGGGCATTTGTGTGTTGTTCAGAGTGGCCTTAAATAATTTTTCATTATTTGTGTAAACATTTATATAATGCATATTAGTTAAAATGGTGGTTTGAAAGCCCTACAATTTAGTAAGTGAGGATTTGAGAGCATTGCATGTTGCCTTCAGCACCATGTTTTGTACGTGTTTTGGAGCTCTTCAGCCCTCCACTCTCACGTGGACTTCCCACACTGCAGTTTCTTAAAGGAATGTTTTGAGGAAACTGTGATCTGGATTGGCACAAAATCCAGAGTGTCCCCTGCTTTGGCCTGAAAAACGTGGTGTGTAAAAACTCCAAAATTCTTCTAACATCAGTTATAAACAAGGATGTAGTAGCCTATTGGTTAAGGTGTTGGACTACTGATCAGAAGGTCATGAGTTTAAATCCCAGGCCACCAAGCTGCCACTGCTGGGCCCCTGAGCAAGGGCTTTAACCCTTTAATTGCTCAGGTGTGTAAACTGAAATAAGTCACTCTGGATAAGGGTGTCTGTTAAATACCAGAAATGTAAATGTAAAATATCAGAAATGTGCATAGAAATATTATTTTAGCTGATACCCTATAGGTTGGTGAAACTTTGTAGCTAACAGTTTAGCCACAAACAGTGGTTTATTTTTGTTAGAATATAAATGCATTAGATATATAGGTGTTTTTAGATTGCTGAGGTATTTTAGGGATACAGAAACTGAATAAAGCTGAGTCATCTCCAGAAAGAAATCTCAGGAAAGGACCAAAAATAGGAATTAAGATTTAAACCTGGAGCTGCTTGATTATTTAAAAGCTGAAAAAAATGAATGAAATTACCACCTCGGGGCTTGACATGTCGGGCCACATGCTGTGATGACGTGTCAGAAGGAATACTGTGCTTAAACATTTATCAATTTAAAAGCTTTAAATAATAAAATAACATTTTACGTAGATTGTTGGTATTATTTGGTTGAATGGGATGCCTGAGTTTAGTTTTTTGGATTTGTTTTAATAGTAACAACAATTCAACAGTTTCACTCTTCCTGTGTGCAGAAGTACTGTAACAATGCAGTTCACACATCACTTCCTTCTCGTTGGCCATGCTGAGGTAATGCCTGGTCAGGTTGTCATTATAACAGTAGCCATTAAGTTCCTTGCAGATTTTGTGTAGCACACAAATCCTCTCCTTAATCAGCTCTATTCCTTTTCTGTAATCACCTACATTGTCCTTTTTACACTCCCAAAATGTATCTCCACGCCTGACATTGCTTTCACTCTTTAATTGTACCAACATAACAGCCAGAGGTACTGACTTTGTGTTGGCTAAACATGTGGCCATCTTTTAACATGTCCCAGAAAGATGATTGCCTAAGGATTCCTGAGTCAAGCCTGACTCAATATTACTCCAAGGATAGCCAAGACACAAATCCCAGAGGAGTCATTTCCTAACCACTACTTCTTGGAATAGACTAACTAGAGAATGTCGTCCTCTTCTATTAAAATAGTCATCAGGATATTCAACAGGTAAGCGGCTGCTACGGATCACACTAACACATTGTGTTACTCCCAGTGATTTTCAAAAATACGTGCATCTCTACCAGCTTAGCAGAATCAGGGAATTGGACGTATATCACCAAAAGCACTTTAAAGGTGACTGACACTTCTGTGCTTGCTGCTGGTGGCCTGTTTCCAAATGGCAATGACAACGTGTTAATCATAAATGATAAATTGTGTTTTCCCTCTAGTTCATTAGTCACATGGTTACATACATAATGAAAATACTCACTAACTGCAAAAGCTGCGTACTACAACAAAGATCTAACTTATTATGTGTCATTTTGATTGTAGACTTTGACGATGGCAGTTGTGTTGTGTTGAGTACAGTAGTTACGTTGCATTTTATTTTATTATAAGTTAAGATAAATTTTCAAAAACATGAGTAACAGATGCACACAAATACTGTGGCACACCGTGTTAGATTTTGGACTGGTTTTTGCTCATTTTTTGAGTCTGTTTAAACTTGTGGCTGGTTCACGATAAACTCAATATTGCCAGACCCAGAACTGACCACAAATCGGGTCTAGAACCAGAGAGCGACCCGTTTCAGTGCAAATGAGAATGATCTGCTGTTAACAAATTGATGCCAGATACCACAACATACCCTCAGAGGTTTTCAGGAGTCTACATCTTGATAGGTCAAAGCTCTTTTTGGCAGCACATTGGGGACCTAAACAATGTTAGGCAGATGGTTTTATTGTTATGACTACACTATATATAGAGAGAGAAGGAGAGAGAGAAGGAGAGGGAGACTGAGAAGGAGAAAAATAACATTCAAAACACAACAAGCTTTAATGTATAAAATGCCTTTAACCTGCGCTACATAATGTCGGCCTATATTTCCATTTTAAAGGGGACGTTATTCCCACGTGATAATTAGTGGTCACGTGTAAAAAAGCATGTTGTATTCAGCAGGATTTGCACCTGTACGGAGAGACCCTAATGGATTTCTAGTCCATCACCTTAACTACTTGCAAAACTACTTATTTCTTTATAGCATGATAAAAATGGATCATTTAATCACCGTGCGTAGCTACTTAGCGTAGCCACTTAGCGTAGCATTAGCAACTACCTACAGAAGGTGTCATTAAAGGCTGGAGGATTAAGTTACCACAGACTGAGAGCGAGAATCGTTTTGAATTCGATAAACTTCTAAACTAAAACCATGTGTTTGTCAAGTAGAAAATTTTCAGGCCTGTTTTTTTTTTTTATTTGGCTAAAAGCCAACTCAGGCTGCCGTGGCCATGTGGTCCAAAGAAAACATGAAAACAAAAGTCAGTTGTAAGAACAGAAAAGGGATTTCTGTACTTTATATGTGACAATCGTTAAAGAAAAAAAATCAGCACTGGTCAACAGAGAAAACTGTTGTTCAGAATGTATAAAAGTATCTCAAACTAATTTGTAAAAGGTGCAAATAAAGAAATCACCAGAATATCACTAAATCCAAAACATTAGACTCTTAGAAATCCCAAATTCAAACCAGTAACAACTCTAGCCTGAATATTTTGTTTGTTTTATTGTCATGACCTTTGAACTAAGACGTTATTACCTTACATTTTAATAGTGGTTTAATTTTTTTTTTTTAAATCTTGAAACATCCAAAAAGTACTTGGTTTGTTTGCTTTAATACTCCAAACTTTTGATTAAAAACCTTATTGTTACTGTCTACGTCCACATATGTGTCAATGTCTTAGTTATTGTTTGAAAATAGAAGAAAATATAAGAAATGAAGAAACCCTTTCTATGAGCAGCTGTGACACCCTGTAAAGTATAATGTATTATAATATTTCTTTATAAATAATGAAATGAAACATTTCTACAGTAGTAAGCGGTAATCAACAAATCTCGCATTATAGTGGAGTTGTGGTACTCAAGTCTTGTTTTGGTCTTGGCTTAAGGGACCAAATATTTTTTTCGACACCACCCGAGATCATAGCATCATCCATGAACAAATATTTTGTAATTAACCCATTATAGTAATCTTCCTGTTAGCTTGCTGTTACCGGGTCGGTTTTGACCTGTGTCTTAAATCAGCCATAAAATGCCCTCAAATCTATTATATAATAATATTATTACTATTATATTATTTAATAAATTATTTGATTTGTTTCCCTCTTCCCTCTTGTTTATCTTGTTAGGCTTTTTTATCCATGAAAAGATTGGTTTTAATATTTTTGGTGTGGTCCCCTGGGATTTCTTTTGACAGCATTCCTCTTGTTTTCAATAAAAAAAATTGGTCAAATAAACCTCAAGAGAATTATATAAATAAATAAAAGTTTGTTATGTTACCTGACTATTACTGAGGGGTATTAGAACACAACTCTTAAATAAACTGATTTTTTAAATATATTATTTTAATATTATTAACTATAGTATTAACTATGGTGTTTTGGGTCAATTTTGACCCATATATTTTTACCTCAGCAAAAAGGCTAACTTTTTTTTTAATAGAACTTTAAAACAAATACAAAATGAAAGGCAGAACAAGTAATAATACAAAATTTAGATTTGCAAGGTCAAACAAACAACCAAATCAAGCAAATGAAACCAATAGAAGTCAAGTACTAGTTCTAAAAAAAAGTCTTTGTGTGCAAGAACATGAATGTGTATGTGTGTGTTTAGATGCAGGTGTGGCAAAAAGTGACACTTTTAGTGTGTTGTTTGCAAAGATATTTTTGCAGTCAAAGCACAATATGTTTGTCTTTCTGTCCTTATTGCTAGGGCAGACCTGACACTTCTTTTACAATCAGGTGGTCTCAGCGGGGTTGTGGCTGTGGCTGTGCTGGTTGATGTTGAGGCAGGGCTGGCTGAGGAGGATGTTGGCGCTGATGCTCTTTGTGTTGCTGATGGCATGAATGGAGTGCTAGGTGAACTCTGCAGCTGTCTGACCCAGCCTGTGGCGGCTGGGTCCTGGGGGACCTGTTCCCTTCACTCAACATGCACCTTGAAAAGGGAACTTTATAGCGCCTCTTCTATTCTCCGATTGGTTTTTTTTTGGTTGCGCTCCACCATAGGTGGATGTGGGTCCACAACACAAATGCATTGTATACAGACACATCTAGGATAAAACACAACCATTGGCCATCTCCTGATCGTTTACTTGCAAGTTTAGGTGGCAGTCAGCTTTTCCGGGTTGTCCACTCCTCCTTTGTTTTTATTATAGTATATACTATATACAGTATTATAGTTTATTATAGTGGGGTCTCCCCGCACAGGTTATTATATCCAGGATTAGTATGGGCTTTTTGTCACTTCCTGATGACAAAGCTGCATCTTTGTGAAAAGTGGACATAAGTACCAGACATTTTCTTTGGACAATATAAAACAACAGTGGTGGTGTCTTTAAAAGCAAAATTTTAAATTCTGTCCTTCATCTGCAAAATTTCAGAGGGCAGCTCAGGTTTATTTTTTTTGTGCCCACCATGGTAAGTTTCCTCCTGAGAAGTTCTTGTCCAAGTTCATATCTGGTAAAAAAAAAAAATGACCCTGCATTTCAGTAGTCATATTGAGGACTACATGCTTTCCTTGATTTTTCTCAGAGATGACACATGATGGTTTGCCTGTGTAAATCTGTATATTCCGTGCATAGCTGGTTTTTGCATCACAGGCTGCCCGGATGTATTTTTATGATGTATTTGCCTGGCTTTCTGGGAATGCACTGGCAGAAGGGGCATTTTCCAGGGAAAAAAACGTTCATCTACTGTCACCTCTGGCCCTGGGTTGAACATCAGTGGAAGGAGCTGCACCCATCTCTCTCAGACATCCCTGATGGGAGCAAGTATTTCAGATCTATTTAAAAAAGATTTTTCCTTCAAGGCTTGTCATATTTTGACAATTTTTCTAAGTGACAATGATATAAACAGATGACATGTCTTGATGTCACTTACTCTCGTTACAGCAATACTTGTGATCCCAGGGGTCATTTTGATGACATTTGCAGCAGCTGCCATTTAAGTACTGAGCGCCAACAGATGTTACTACTTTTGGATTTGAATGTTTCGGCAGGAGTGGGAGCAGCTTCAGCACTGGCGACCTCTTCATCAGACTCATCAGATGTGTCTGTGTCTTCTGGTTGATACGCTACATCGACTTCCTCCTCAGAAACCTGCTCATCCATATCGCTATGCTGTTCTTTGTCCTCATCCTCATTTTCAGCAAATATATTATCCAGAGCTTAGCTTGTTGTAAATCTTCTCATTTTTGCATGCTGCAAACTGGAGATGTGTACTCACCCGATCTAAACTGAATTAGTCTTATGCATTCCATATGGCCATGTCCTTCTTTGTGTATTTGTTTTGTTTGTTTAAGCAAGGTGACAATCAGACAAAGAGAAAAGCCCCTAACTAAAGCTCATGGGTTGGGTGAGGAGCTGGGTGTCAGTGGGCTGTTGGCTGACAGCGTTAGAGAGCTGACAGTGTGTTTATGATTTCAGTTTTGGCACTAATTATTGTTTTATAATCTTATATTAGAACTGGGTCAAAACCAACCCTAACAACACAAATGTCATCATTTTCACCAGAGAATTTTATAATTTTAGTGAAATTGATTTTTTTTGGTTTAAATAGAAGTTCCTGGCAAAGTCAAAAAGCCTTGATTTAATAAACAAATTTATGTGTTACTTTTATTTTTTAACACAAGAGGAAGGTTATTATTAAGTGATTATGTTTTAAAATAATATAGCACAAGTATGTCTAACACACAGCTGCATTTGGTCTCAGAATGTTGCATGATATGTTATATATGTACACTGATGGCTGGTAACTCCTCTCCTGCTTAAGTCCACTATAAACTCCTTTGTCTTGCTAACATGCAGTAAGACATTGTTCTATTAGTACCAGTTCTCCAGGCTTTTTCTCTCATCAACAGTGTTGTCAGCAAACTTAACAATGGTGGTGGAGTTGCTAGTAACCACACAGATGTAAGTGTAGAATAATTACAGCATGGGGCTTTAGACACTACCCTGGGACAGCTCCAGCACTGGCGTTAAGACATGCCTGCCCATCTGTACTGCTTGTAGTCTGTCTGTCATGAGGTCCCAGCATCTCCAAGTCGGAGCTTAGCATGAAGGAGTTTGTGGGTTTAAACTGAACTGTAGTCAACAAACAACATTTTGACATAATTCCACTTTATGCGGTCCAGTGGTTTGGGGCTGTGTAGAAGGTCCATATTGACATGATTGCTCCACAAATTCCTACTGATTTTTCAGTTGTCTGTCTTTGCTATGAATTTTTCATTCTACCACAGACCACATAAGGCTGAAAGGAGTAGAACCCGACGTGGTCTTCCCCATTGTAGCTCATCTGGCATGTTGACCATCTCATCTTTTCTGCTCACTATAGTTCTATAGTGATTATCTGAGTTGCTGTAGCCCTACTGTCAGCTTCAAACAGTGTGGACATTCTCCATTGGACTTTCTCATAACAAAGGTGTTTCTGTCCACAGAACTGCTGCTCAATGGACCTTATTTATTTTATTTGAGTAAGTTCTTGAGCCTGTTGTGTGTGAAGATCCCAAGAGATTAGCAGTTTCAGAAACCAACCTATCTGACACCAACAATCATGCTACAGTCTAATTCACCGAGAGCACATTTTTTTGTCAGTGGAACCAAAAATTCTGTTGGTTGATGTGATCTTTACCCTAATCTTCCCCTAGATGTACAGGCGTTCCCAACAATGTGCTCAGTAAGTGTATAATAAACATACAGGTGGCTAGAATTAATACACTGTTCTTAAATTCTTTCTGCTTGTTTAAATTATTCGACTGAGTTGGTGTATCTGATGTAACCATTGAATAGATATACCTTTGTTACTGGAATAGATATAATGGCCATTTTGTATTGTTTCCTTGAAGAATTAGAAAGTTTTATAAGGTATATTAAGTTGCTGTATACATTTCATATATGAATTAAGGACCAAATGCCCTTATTCCAAAAGTGATATAAAAAATTATGATTTTCTGGTGTGGTGTATATTGAACAACAACAACAACAACAATAACAATAACAATAATAATCATTTTTATTATTACTATTATTATTTTTTTATTATTGTTATTATTATTATTATTATTATTATTATTATTATTATTATTATTATCATTATCATTATCATAAACCTTCAAAAGATACATGAAAATGATCTTTATAATAAAGAGACCTAGAGTCCTGTCTTTATTTCTTCAAAGAAGTAAGAAGATACAGCGATAAAGAAGTAAATTAAGAGTGAAATTGCACAAACGTGACAAAGCTATGAGATGCTCAGTAAAGTTATTGTATCAGTCACTGTGTAAGAGCGATGAATGTAGTGAGCGCTCATGGGGTCACGTGACCTGGGCTCGCGGCCCGCTGTGTTTGGAGTACGCGGAGAGAGAGAGAGGAAGCAACATGGCGACTGCGAGCGACCCGAAGCGGGACGCCGGCCATTCGCTTTGAGCTTTCTCGCGTTAACCGTGTCTGTGGCGTCGGTGAACTACTGCATCCGTGTTTCTGCGAGTTCAGCTTTCCGTCGGTGCCTGAAAATTCGTGTTTTCTGCACTTCCGGTGCGCGCTAGGACTGAAAAAGAAAAGAATAGGTTTTTCTATGTGTAATGAGGGGGAGAAGAGGCAGGCCGCCCAAAACCCTGCTGATGCAGGAGCCTTCTCCAGGGCCGGTGCGCGGTCTCAGACCACGGAAAGGATTAAAGGCGAAGGGAAGAGGTGGCAGCGACGACGAATTTGTGACACCCAAGCGGGGAAACCCTCATTCATCGCGCGGCAAGAGGAAAGCTGGATCCTCGGCATCGCGGGGTAGAGGCAGGGGTAGAGGAGCTGGACGAGGCAGGGGGAGACGGAGCTCCGCTAGCGCTGTGGTTTACGACGACCACGAGAGCGAGGAAGAGGAGGATGCGGTGAGTTTAGCCTCGGAGGAAGATGACTACATGGAAGAAGAGCCTCTCACGGAGGAAGAAGATGAGGTCATCGACAACGAGTCGGACTACCTCGAGCTGCCCGAGGAGGAGGAGGAGGACGATGCCAGCTACTGCACCGAGAGCAGCCACGGCAGCACTCCAGGTATCACTGTAGCTAATGAGCTAAACAACTATCCCAAGTTCACTCACTCACTCACGTCCTGATCACAATCCTGCAGAAGGCAAAATTCCAACCTCATCTTTTTATTCACCTTTATTTTTTTAATTCATATTCAATCTTATAAAGTGTTCACCAGGTCGCTCAAAATGGAGTAGCTACGTGCTAAGTAAAGGCAGGCCTAACTTTTAGCACAGTGTCTTAAGGCTGGCTATCCGAGTCGTGTACGTGTGTTTATTTTTGTCCAGCGGCTCAGAGAACAGATGTTTGATTATTACAGTATTATTCATTCACTCGTCATTCATAACATCGACATTAATACACAATACAACCGAAAGGAGAGCGGCGCTAGCTTGTTGTGTTAGCTGAGTAAACTTAGCATATTTCAGCCCAATGCTTGGCGTTAGCACGAATGCTAACAATCAACTTAAGCCTAAATAAGATGGAATTTATTTTATGAACCAGCCAAATAATTCACATAATATTAACGCTTTTTTTGGTTTGTTTTATTGCATCAGTTTTGTCGGGGTTCAGCTTTAAAGTTTGTATTTTGTTTATAATGATTTTAGCTGAAGTTAGATAGAAACCTGATTATGTGAAATATTAAAATTGCGTTCTTGTTAGCCGACCGGTTTGCTAGCTGTGTCTGTGTTCCAGTAAGGTTTAAAACACACAATTACCTGTTTTACCTTCTGCTTTCACAACGTTTAACGGGTTTTGACCGAGTAAACATTTTCATATTCACGAGTCTTTAAGCGAACAGGCACCAGTGTAGCTAAACCTGGCTGTTCTTCATTAGCCAAGTTGCTAACAAGCTAGTCAGGCTAATGACAGGATCCCATGTGTTGGATTGTTTTGAAAACGAGCGCCAGTAGCGCTTCACCTCACACATGGAGGGAGTTTCACATCGAGGGACTGCCGATATCTCCCTGACATGACCAACGTTATAGATGAAAGTCAATGTAGATATTTATCTGTAAAAATGTTTGCATGTAGTTTTTTTTTCTTCTTTCTTACTGTGCTCATATGATGTACTTTTCTAACTATTGTGGCCATTTGTTGTCTTGTATTCATATAATAAGGTTTATTTACATTTAAACGCTCAGGAACCGTTATATACAGGTTAGACTTTTTTTCCCTGCACTTCAGGAGCTCTGACACGTTATATATTAGTATATAAGTGTAATGCATCAGCTTCTCCAAGTCATATTTGTCAGCTTTCTAATACACTGTTATGAATCACTGCTGCAGGAACAAAAAAAACCCTCCAAACGAAAGTGATTTTTCTCTTTAATTCGTTTTTTCCTCCCTCATATATTTTGCTTCTTACACTGTGGTTTTGGTGAACTTCAGACACATTTGGCTGTGATTGTAAATGAATAAGTTTAACGAAATCCGATCTTGACTTGAGTTTAATGACCAGATTTACTGTAACATAGATACATGCTTCAAAATCTAGAGGATTGTCTTTACTACTTTTGTGCTTGTTCTTTACTAGGCCGGAGGAGACGACGTGCCCGTCGGCCACCATCTCCTGTCTTAGAACAGAAAGAGATCCCTCCCCTGGAGCTGCCCAAGTCCTCAGAGGACCTGCTCATCCCTCCCGAGCAGCTGCTGAACGCCTCAGCCGTGTACGAGGTGCTGCGCTCTTTCAGCACAGTGTTACGCCTCTCGCCCTTTCGCTTTGAGGACTTCTGCGCAGCGCTGGCAGGCCAGGAGCAGTGCGCACTTCTGGCTGAGACGCACATAGCGTTGTTGAAGGCTATCTTGCGTGAGGAGGACTCCTCCAACACCACATTTGGGCCAGCTGACCTCAAGGACAGCGTCAACTCTACACTGTACTTTGTGGACGGCATGACGTGGCCTGAGGTGGTGCGAGCGTACTGCGAGAGTGAACCCGAATATGGTGGTGCTGCACTTGGACACCTGGAGGTTGACGAGTACCCCTATGGCCCGCTGGAAAGCAAGGTGAAGGTGCTGCAGTTTCTTGTGGACCGCTTTCTCACCACTAATATGGCCCGTGAAGAGCTGATGAGCGAAGGAGCAGTGCAGTATGATGACCACTGCCGTGCCTGCCATCGTCTCGGTGACCTCCTCTGCTGTGAAACATGCTCCGCTGTCTACCATCTGGAGTGTGTGCGGCCACCTCTGGAGGCTGTGCCTGAGGATGAGTGGCAGTGTGAGATATGTGTAGCACATCGAGTGCCCGGGGTCAGCGACTGCATCACTGAGGCTCAGAGGAGCCGCCCGTACCTGCGGCAGGAACCCATCGGCTATGACCGGCACCAACGGAAGTACTGGTTCCTCAATCGCAGAGTTATTGTGTGAGTTATATATCTCTTATAATTTGAATTGTCTTACATAATTTGCAGCATTCCATATCTTTGAATAGAACAACAATAACTCACTAGCAAGTCGCATGCACATCCAGGTGTGTTGGATTATGTTTTGGCAGTGATTTTTAGTAAAAGGTAGCTGTACTGAAGCTCTTTGAACATATTCAGCCAATCTTTTCATGCAGGTCTAGGCTACAATCAGGAAACCCTCTTTATTGTATTATTTCTTACACTCTTTTTTTATTTATCATAAATTGTTATCTTAAAAACTGTTGAAACTTAAAAAGTTTTAGCTACCTCAGTTCAATCAGCACAGAACTCTTGTCTAGATATCAGTGGAACCTTAGACAGCTGGTTTTATACTGTCTTCTGAACGGAAGAGAGTTCACCGCATGCAGAGCGGTTTGGAAGATAAGACACTTTAGCACGTTTTTATTAGTTTTATGATTCTGAGCTAAACACAGATGAATCTATTATTTAATGTATTTTTATTTAGTTTAGCCAGGGAGATGTGTTTTGTCTGAAAAAATTAGAATCATGTGCTGAAGTAGTTGCTATCAGTGAGCTGTCTTCTGGAGCATCTTGCACATAGGTGGATGTGTAAACACCATTCTACATCAGATGAGATTTAAACTGAAACCATTAATCTGTACAGTATCGCAATATCAATAATTCTCATGTATCCATCTTGTTTTAAACAGGAAGAAAATTCATATTTCTAAATATCTTGGTCAGCTTTGTCTAAAATGGCTTTAGGATACATTGTACAGTGTATTGTTTAGGTTGTGTGTTTCCCAAAAGCTTTGACATGCTCATTTCAGTTGCACTGTTTGGTTTTGAATTTTGTACCAGCATCTGTTTATCTGCTCTTTGGGATAAACAGTGAAATTACCCGGACACGTTGATTGTTTATCTTTTCTTCTTCTTTCTTCTTTTTTTTTATTTATTTATTTATTTATTTATTTTTTTAAGTGACTATTTTTTCTGTTTTGAAAACGCATAACAAATTTCCTCTCCGAATTGTGCAAGATATATACAGACATTTTAATTACAGTGCTGCTTTAATGGCAGAGTATTTTTTTTGTTCAAAAGCCTTCTAATTAAAGTAGGCATGGAAAAGAAGCTTTTTGTGAGTTATGTGGTGTTTTTTGGGGGGGCTTTAAAAGTCTTTTATCTGTAGAGGATACTTTAGATCATCTTTTTGTTGGATACAAGAACATGCAGAAATATTGAGTCATGATATTTAAGGAATGGTCTTTAGGATCCAGTGGCACATCAAAATCATTTTTAGAATCACATCATTTTCTGTTCACATGTAATTTCCTGATCTGATCTAAATTGCACAGATTAACCGAAGCTCTGTCTGTTTCTGTATCAGGGAGGAAGATGGTGATGAGGAAGGGAAGAGGATCTGGTACTACAGCACTAAAGTGCAGCTGAGTGAGCTGATCAAGATTGTGGATAAGGAGTTCTGGGAGAATGACCTCTGTGCTATGTTGGAGGAGCTGAAAGAGGAGATCCACTTGCACATGGACATTACTGAGGACCTCACCAACAAGGCTCGTGGCAACAACAAGGCCTACCTCACTGTCATCAACGGTAAGCAACAGGAACATCAGCAGTGTAAGGAACGACATGCTTGCTAGTTATTCTTTATGATTTCAAGAACACACGTAATATATGAATGTTTAATCCTGTAATTTTATAGTACTGTGGGATTTTGACAGGTTTTGTCTATGGCCATTAAACGATTTCGTTCTGTACATTTAGCGAGCCATGTAAGTAAGAAATAAAACATGACAGGGAAATTAATCTCAGCATGTCCTCAAGTGTTTTGTTCCTTTTATACTACCAAAGACTTCATTTTTATTCCTTAATAAACATAATGGCATACTTTTTAATGGCATACTTTTTCATACATAAATTTCTAGTTACCTTTGGAGTGGAATGTTTATGGGCCGCTTTAGATTCTGATGTAATTTAAAGCATCGCAAGCTATTAGAAGTCATTATAATAAGGGGTTGTATCTTTCCTGTGCTCTGGGTTTTTCTTTATGTGGAATGTTCAGATATTTTTCAAATGTCTAAAACCTGAAATTTCAATTTTGGCCTCCACTGAAAAAAAAACTTTCTGAAAAACCCTCTAAGGTAGAGAGGTTTTAAAACACTTGTTACACTCAGCACATGGGAACTGCGTCTGTTAAAACCCTGACATCAATCTTGACTGTCGTTTCTCCGCATCTTCAGGCCACACAAAATCCTTGTTTGTCATTTTCCATTTTGGAGCTTTTAGTCAGCTTTATGCTTTGACCAGGATAAAGCAGTTACTGAAGATGAATTAATGAATGCTTTTGACTGTCCTGATGTTTTTTCCTTATTTCCTTCAGCCTGTTTCTCAAAAAAATTAGTTTTTTCTTGAACTGAATAAATGGCTGGTGCGCTCATGTGAGCGGATTCAGAAATGTTTCTATGTTGAACGAGAGAGATCTTTCCAAAAAATTCTGTTCGTACTGACTGGATTTTTTTCACCCAGAAAGGGAAAACTATTCGTATAGGTGTGAACATCTCATTGGAAGCAGCACTGCGTTTCCACCAATTAGAAGTAGTACGTAAAACTAAATTTGCTCTTGCTCAGGGGACTTGTTTTGTTGTGCGTTTGATGTTGCACACAAGTGTTTCCTTACAAACCTCCAGAAGCACCTTCTCACTGTAGAGGCACCGAAGTGGCAGGGTGAGCTGAGAAGTGTTTAAGGTTAGAAATACACCAGAGATGCCTTTTGACAGCATACGGTGTGTGTGTTTGTGTGTGGTTTTGTGAGAAGCCAACACTGATGTGCTTGTTAAGGACATGGTGCCAGCCTACAGACCGGCATTTTCTTTTAGTCACTGGTGACCAATGTAAGAAGTAACAAGAGCACTCTAGTGCACGTGAGCTCTGTGTTATTTCACATCTGTCTTTTACCTATAGAGGACCTAGTGGTAACATGAACCCAAATATATATGGCATATAGAGGTGCAGACTGTAGGAGAGATTTGTTTGACAGTGCCTTGTGTGGCGTCTGCTCTTGGCATGAACAGAAACTGGTAGTGAAACGAAGAAGGGTTAAAAAAAAAATATTTACTTAGCAAGCTCGTGCACATGCAGGCAGGAATTACTGATTTTTATCTTTGACTTAACGTCTTGCAAATTGACACCAGAACAAAATTATTTAGCCAAAATGTTTCTGGAAATAAAGGGGGAAAATATGTTGTTAGCAAAGGCATTTCTTAAATCTTTTGATGGAATTCTTTAAATATAATGACATGCAAGACAAACATAGCTAGTATAAATAAATAAAAGTTATTTGTTCGAACAATGATCCCTTTTTTAATGTTTCACCTTATTATGATGCAGCTCAGGTTTTTTATTAGGTCGAAGCTTTATACGGAATATAACGTCTCGGCGTTGCTCCAGTTCGCACTTGAGAGATTGACTTCTTTGGTGTCTTGTGTCAGCTTGTCACATTAGAAGCCCGAAGTTTCAGTTTACTGCATACCTGTTAGTTTTGTCTTTATATTCTTTAGAGGATGACCAAGAGTCCAGCAGCACTGAACAGATACGTCAAGGATAGATTCAGACTTCTGCTGCTGTTTCATAGAGCGTCGAAGTATCTAGACTATTTGTCAGTTCATTCTGTTTTAGTGTGTGTATTTACTAACGATAAGCCATACGTTAGATGCCAGAAGAAATCTGTAGTGAAATATGTTTCTTTTGGTTGTGCCAATTTCAAATAGGCAACTGTTACCAAGTGTTAAAGCACGGAGCATGTGGCTGCATCGCCAGCAGATTTTTGGCCACGTCGCTGTCAAGTAATCTTCACTGTCAAGTTTGTTTATTTATTTATTTATTGTTCTCTGGCTTGTAAGTTTGTAATAATACCCAACAGTGGAACCTTTTATAAATCCTTATAAATTTGTAAATTGATGATACCACACATGCCACTGTACCATTGGGGTATATTATCCCACAGCTATTTATAGTCACGGAGGCTTGGAAGCAGCCTGTTGTGTGTAGGAGGGAAACTCCTCCTGTAGAGGTCGGCTGAGAGATGCTACATCAGAAAAAAGGATGCTGTTAATCATAATTTTGTAAGCTTCTCCAGCTTGTATGGTATCTGCAACCTAAATAATAGCTCGCACCTTTTTGCTTTCTGTAAAACACATTAGGCTGTTCAGTAGGTTTTACTAACACAGACAGAGAGGTTATTCGGTGCTGTTATTTTGCTTGAGCAAAGATTGGTGTTCAGTCTGGAAGAAAGGAGAAGCATCTGGTGCTGTAGTAAAGGATTGCTGGTTGATCAGTTGTGCGTGTTTTAATAGAACTTCATAATCCAGTAGTGCTTAAAAGTCTACTAATCAGCTTGTGTCTAAGGCTAAATGAAGATCCTCAATTCAGTGCACACAGCTTGTTTTGGTTTATTTCCTGCAGTTGGGCTGATTCACATCATATTCCTTTTATGCTGAATGCACACTACATGATCTTAACGCTGATTTCCTGACTAAGACTAATTAGGAGCTTTGCCTCTGTGTGTGTTGTGAGATATTTGACAATTTTTTTTTCTATATAAAATTACTAAAATATATTTTCTTGTGTTTCTTGGGAACATCCTACCCAAATCTAAGGTTCTAAGGAACAGCAAGAAATAACCCCTGACAAAATAATTTCTGGTAGTGCCTTGAACACTCTGTAATCACTCCTTAGTGCTTGTGTCTTTCCAGCCAGTCCCTTTCCAGGTGAAAGTTTGTGTCATCTTTTGTTGTCTAGGTGTATGAGTGCTCCTTTTTTGTGCCCACAGAACGTAAAGTTGAGTCCTACGTACAGTATTTCTAAGGCTTTGAAGGCTGTGTAGTGTCCTACAGGCATTAGGGATTGCTTGGATCCACGTGTTTTGCTTTCTCATCTTTATTTCTGTGTTCGTACCTGCCTAAATGAACTGCAGCGATTCGGATGTTAAATCAGTTTAGTCCTTGGTGAGGTTGCATAACAAAATATGATTAAAAACAAACGAAAGCTGTAGTCTAGACATTTGTGAGAAATCTGTTGATGTGTACATTCAGGATGTCCGTACACTGGCCTGTTTAGACAGGTGCCTGTCTCATTCATGTGCTTATATATCTGCACACAAGAAAAACAAAAGATCTTTTTAGCTTTTTTTTTACTAGACTTGCAACAAAGCCTTGTTCCTTTTAGCAAAGCTGCAGTATAGCATGCTTTGTCCAGAGCAACAGGCATCCCAATAAAAATTTGTGGGTTTTTCCCCCCTTCAGATGAGATCCTGGAAAAGCAGAAGGCTCGTCAGTCAGAACCCAATGAGGAAAAGGGGAAAGCTGAGGGATTCGAAGGTGATATCCCAGTCTCGTCTATTACTGAACTGTCCTCTTCACGACCGGACTCTGAAGACGGGAATTCTGCCTGTGACAAGCTTGCGGCTGATGGTAAGACCAGTGTGTCCGTGTGATACTCATGGGGCAGCACCTCACCTCTAGCTTAACAGTGAGATGAAATGGATCCTGCCTGATTTGGTCTGTAAGGTGAGCTGGAATGGATATTTGTGTGTTGTGCCTGTTCCATAGCCCCAGCTCCTCCTGCTGGTGAAGAGAGTAACAGTGTGTGTGAGCGCCCTCAGGCTGACTCTTCTGGGCCGTCTAAAACCGACCCTCCATCTACATCCACTGCAGAAGACCCTGGTGAAGGGGCACAGAGGGAATGGGCAGGTATAGAAGCGGAGTCATTTTGATTCATCGCTGATTGTGCTTTTATGAGATTGGATCATCCTGACGCTCCACTGTTGAGACATTGCTACATGTTGTTTCCAGCTTCTCGTCAGAATTAAGCATTTGGTTTGCTGCAATGTTTATTCTGCCTTTGTTTAATCCACCCTCATTCTTGCTTATACTCAGCTTAATCAAAATCAGTGCTCAGTTTCGTTTTCTCATAAAATCGATTTGCATGCTTTTCTGATGCAGTTTGTGTTTGCTCCTTGTCTCACAAAGTCCACGAGACAGTAAAAAGCATCTGTTTTTGGCCTGCATCTTGATCTGCTTCTTGCTTGCATAACTCCAAATCTCTACTTCATTTATTCAGTACAATCAGTATGGCTGCATGCATTGCTTAAGCCTCATGGCATGGGATTTGGCACTCTTTGGACCGTTTTTAGGGCCAAGGCTAGCATCACTGTTGCACTAACTCTATTTCAGCCAGGCTGAGAGCTGAGTCCACCGGTGCTGGGTGTGTGTGTGTGTGTGTAGCCTTTTTTGATGCAGTAGAGAATCAGCTCCTTCCAGCTACCTCTGCTTGACAATAGTGCTATAGAGAAGCACTGGCCTGGTGCCATCTTTGCTGTGAGCTTTAACAGAGATTTGCTGGCATGCTTTCCTCCCTACAAGTGCATAACTTGGGATGTGCTCGTGTGTTTGGTGTAGATTGTGTTAGTTTTTTTAATGCATCACTGAAGCCTCATTGTAATGTGTGCTTGCATTCTCTCATTCGTGCTTCCTATTGATTCAAGAAAATGTTTGGTCTTGTTATGACCGTGCATATATATATATATATATATATATATATATATATATATATATATATATATATATATATATATATATATATATATATATATATATATTAATTATGAATGTTGCTGTGTTCAGAATCAACCAATTACAGTCAAACTCATGTTAAATACTAATTAGTACATACCTTCTATCAACTAATGTGATTGATTAAAAACATTCTTCTTGGTAACACCTGAGTGGAAAAGCACACAAAGAGCATACAATGTAGTACAGGAACTTATTGTTGAAAAATATGAATTAGGAGATGGTTACAAAAAAAAAGACACTGAATATACCATGGAAGACTGTAAAGACAATAATCAACAAATGTAGAAAAATATGGCAGTCAAATTCCTAAGAACAGGAAAGCCCTCGAGAATTGATAAGACAACCAAGAGAAAACTGTTCAGGGAGCTGCCAAGAGGCCATCAGCAATATTAAAAGAATGTCTGTATCAATTTGACAAGTACTGGTTGCTCTTAACATGTGACGGCAATCTCACAAATTCTTCATATGTCTGGGCTTCAAGGGAGGGTGGCAATACAATAGCTTTTTTAACCATAAATAAATAAATACACCCAAGCCAGGCTAAAGTTTGCAAAAAATGCACCCAAGTTCCCAAAACCATGTCTAATAATGTTACAGTTTGATGAAACCAAAGCTGACTGTTTTGCACATAAAAACACAGCACATCTTTTAAAAGAACACTATCAGTACATTGAAGCACCGAGGTGGCAGCATCATGCTTTAAGGCTGCTTTTCTTGAACTGAAGGTGGCTTTAATCAGGGTGGAGAGAATAATGACTTTGATCATGATCAACATAAATGACTTTTACAGAAAATAATTAAATGCTGTGATCAAATCTAAAGGTGCTTCAATTAAGTATTTAGTTTAGTGGTGTGCTCACTTATTGTACCTTTTTATTCTTATTCTTTTTGCTTTAATATATACCCTGCAGAATAAATAGCTTCCACAATAAAGCTGAAAAAGGATCTTACAGGATTTATATTGACTACCTTTTGTTATAAAAGCTTGCAATTATAATTGGGGTGTGTATACTTTTTTATATCCACTGTGTGTGTATATGTATATGTATTGAACTGTTTTACATTTAAGTTAACATCTAACATCTCTTGCATCTAAAAAAAATAAAATTGGTTGTACTCTTCCAAAGCAAAGATCCGATTATGAATGAGAAACAGGAATGTGTTCTGTTTTGTGTGCGGCAGAAAAAAGCTCCGAGTCAGGTTTCGGAGGCAGTGGAGAACCCGTCCTGGAAAGCGAGCCACCGCAGGTTGCGGATGAGAACAGCTGCAGCAGTCACTTCTCTATTTCTGACTGCTTGAGGGCTCCTGAGGAGCCTGACCTCATAGACCGCTCCTCTCAATCCTCCATTAACAGCCAGGATGATGCTGGTACATGAAG
This sequence comes from Tachysurus vachellii, assembly GCF_030014155.1. Taxonomy (NCBI): domain Eukaryota; kingdom Metazoa; phylum Chordata; class Actinopteri; order Siluriformes; family Bagridae; genus Tachysurus; species Tachysurus vachellii. The sequence goes on from NC_083477.1 coordinate 11,402,938, forward strand.
CAAGATACATAACACGTCATATACCTACTACATAAATCATGGACCAGAAATCCTGATTTCAATCAGTTGTTTTTCTCTTCATCAGAAAGCAAGCTAAATATTTTATTCAGCTATTTGAAGTACATATTAATTAACCCAATATAAAAAATGATGCTTGTGAAAGTATAATTTATCTGAATTAGCTGTGTTTGGAGTAGTCTCATTTCACTGTTTGGCTATGTATGTATTTATTTATTTATTTTTGCAATTCATGGTGTTTTAAAATCACTGTTTGGCTTTTCAAATGAAAAGTCAAAATTATTTAAAGATCCGGTAACTCACCAGTGTTGATCAAATTGTAATGGGACAGGTCCCTAAGCCAGATAATTTATTGTGGATTCCTTTGAATTCCTTTGTGTGCTTTCATTTTTAAATGCTATGAGGGATTTCCATCCAGTCCAGTGGCCTTCATTCTCTTTACTAGAGAAATGTTTTCATGTCAACAAAAGGGCAAAGTTCTTTCTGATTTGACATCAGTTACAGTAATATTCAGTGTTTTACCACCATTTGACTAGTGTGTATGTGGCAGGTGAGGGTAAAGGAAATGGTGATGGAAAGACAGGTTCAGCAACACGCATGGTGACACGTCTGCGAAACCCGGACAGCAAATTAAGCCAGCGCAAGGTCATGCAGGACAAAGATGCCAGCTCACAGGACAGCAAAGCACTTAAAGAGGTAAAATCAAGTGTTTTTTGTTTGTTAGTTTGTTTTTTGGCCCAGAGAATGAACATTACTTTTATAGATCTATCAAGATCCAAAGAGACGTGTCTAAAATCTCTTGACATTTAAGATACTGCATTTTAGGGAATATCACAACGTTCTTCTACATATAAATGATCAGATTCTGTGTTTCTTTCATTAGACTCCTCTGCTGTCAAGCTTGGTCAGAAAAGACCTAGGCCTAAAGACCAGCTCTAGCAGCGGTTACTTCAAGCTTGGCCAAGAGGGCAAATTCCGCGTCTACCATAACCAGTACAGCACAAATGCTCTGGCACTTAATAAACACCAGCACCGTGAGGACCACGACAAACGAAGGCACCTCTCGCATAAGTTCTGTATGACACCCGCCGGCGAGTTCAAGTGGAATGGCTCAGTGCACGGCTCCAAAATGCTGACCATATCCACACTGAGGCTTACTATCATCCAGCTGGAGAACAATATCCCTGCACCGTTCCTGCATCCCAACTGGGCATCACACAGGTAGCACAGCTAGACATGTCCTCTCCAAAAAAGATAGTATATTTGAGTCATGTGTTGATCGTTCCCAGTGTTGCGTCCACAAACATTTCTGCATGTGATTAGCATGTCTATATTGTATCTAAAACTAGATGAGCTGTTATTGAAGCAAACATAAAACTGACCACATACATTTTATTCAGTCTAAACGGAACCGGTTCAGGATTTTATTTTATTGTTCTTAGTGTAACTATCATTATTATTAATTACTTACAATCACATGTGGGTGACACTAACAGTCACTGGTAATGTATGTAATGGGAGCACAGTTCTAGACAGATTCTCTGCAGCTTCACATTCATATCTTCTGTTTTTACATTGCATTCTTTTGCTGCAGGTCCAACTGGATTAAGGCGGTCCAGATGTGCAGCAAAGCGAGAGAATTTGCCTTGGCTTTGGCTATTCTGGAGTGTGCAATCAAACCAGTGGTCATGCTCCCGATATGGAAGGATTCTCTAGGTCACACAAGGTGAGTAAGCAGATTCATTTTATCTTCGAAACACAGATTAAATCAAAATAAGCTTATATGCTCTAAATCTTGAGATCTACTAATATGCTGTACTGAATGAATTTTCTAGTGGATGTTTGTAATTTCCTGAAATGTAATTTCTTTATTGATGAACACTCAATGCTTTGTAGTCCTGTGTTAATAATGTCTATTTCAGCATTTTTTTTTTTTGCCCCAGACTTTGCACTGATGCAATGTTTAAGGTCAGACATTGCTGTTTAAGCAATTTGCAGAGTCACCTTTGCTCTTTCCATTCCTGGTATCATTTTGTCCCTTCCCTTTTTCATCCTTTCTTAGGCTCCATCGAATGACCGCTATGGAGCGGGAGGAGAAGGAGAAGGTGAAAAAGAAAGAGAAAAAGCTGGAGGATGAAGAGACGATGCAGCAGGCGACGTGGGTGAAATACACATTTCCCATTAAGCATCAGGTAATTTTCACTGTGGTATGACTACATTGTGTAATATAAGAAAACTTATTGCCATGTTCCAAAAAAAGGACACCATGTGTGGTTTACATTTTACATTTGTGCATGCAATTTATTTATTTCATAATTAATTCACTTAGATTCACTAATTTGTTTTTTTTTTTTTTCTTTCTTCAAAACCAGCATTCTGTTCAAGCCTGTTTTTGTTACAGTAAAATGAAAAATCGTTTTCTTAATGTCCTTTATGATTTTGCACTAGGTGTGGAAACAGAAGGGAGAGGAGTACAGAGTGACTGGTTATGGTGGCTGGAGCTGGGTCAGTAAAACCCACGTCCCACGTTTTGTCCCTAGATTACCTGGAAACACAAATGTCAACTATCGAAAAGCACTTGAAGGTATGCATGGTGTGTCCATCTATTTACACTTCACTATCACACATTCATGTGCCTATAGCACTGTGTATATTTTTCATTTTGTAGGATTCTAGTACTACAGAGTCTCACACTACTTGCGGGAAAAGTACTGTACTGTGCACCTCCTCCTTTTGTGCTGTTTACTTGCACACTTTCACCACCTTAATAGCACATGCACAACTGATTGTGTGCATTATTTAATCAGCATTAGGCCAGTGCATAACAATGTGGATACAGGTCAAGTGAATGTTCATATTAAGCATCACAATGTACAGTGTGTGATCTCATTTAATATGACCGTATCGTGGTTGGTGTCAGGTAAGTTTGAGTATGGTTCGAGAATTTCTATTGTTTTTATGTTTGGTTGTCAGGAATTGAACTTGATGTGGTCTTCTGTGAGTGTACCCCATGTTCCTCAGAGTCTGACATTTGTGTACACTTTTAAACATTTAATGAAGCTGTGATTCCACATAATTGGCTTGGATTGGGTAATTTCATGAATAACAGTGGACAGACAGTGTATATCAAATTTTATGTTTTGCTTATATCACATATTAGTAATTTACCTGAGGTTCTTACCAAGAATTTGCATATCCAGTTGTCCAATTGCCTGCAAATGATCAGGACTTTCACTGTACAGTTTTAACATGCATGTGTTTATATATTCTGATATCTGTAGGTTGGAGAAACATTTTAGTAAAGGCATATAGTGCTTAGGCTGAATTTAATTTGTCTTCTACTTAATTGAACTTACTTTGTCCTTTCCCTCTATTTTTATTGAACTGCTTTTCTTGTTTGTTTTTTAGCAGCTAATAGTGGCAAGGAAAGTCAGACATCCTGCCCAGAAAATTGCCAAAACCCAGTCCCCGAAACCCCAAAGGAACACTCATCTGAAAAGGAGCAAACACTCACAAAGAAGGATGAACAAAAGGGAGAAAAGATGGAGGTAGATGAGAAGACTGAGGCTGAGAGTGATGAGCTTAGCAAAATTGAAGCTTCTGAAAAGATGGACACAAGCACCGCTGACGTCACTAGCCCCAGTGAAGAAAAAGGTATTGATATGGAGACATTTCCAGTGTGTCAATTTAAGCTTTTCAGTCTATTGTTTTGTGTGTTTGTTGTAGAGGAATATATAGAAATAATATATTTTGTAACATATCACTCTTGCTAATATTCACTCTGCATTTTTCTCATGTTTGCAGTTAATATTAAAAACACACCCTCACCTTTGAAGAATGATCAGTGTGTGAAAGGGGAATCTGTAGAATGTGAAGAGTCCAAAGTATGTGCAGCAATTCAGTCTCGGGTGTCATTTGAAGATGATGTTGTTAATGTCAGCCAGGGATTTATACTTCGCACAGCTTACAAAAAGAAGGGTAAAGGATCAAAGCTCGATGGTCTTTTGGAGCGGCGGGTTAAGCAGTTTGCTTTGGAGGAGCGACAGAGGCCGGAAAAGCTCAAGCAAGTTGCTGACTCAAAACCCACCAATGAAAATGGGACAAAGGATCAGGAGAAGACCAGTCTGTCTCTGAACCAAGAGCTTAAAACTGAAGGATCATCTTTCAAAGCTACTAAAACTGTTCTGTCTGACCAGGCAATAAACCCATTGGTGAAGGAAAAAGACCCTGTAGTACAAAAGCTTGACTTTGACCAAGATGAGAAGGTGCCACATAGTTCTTCAGAACAGACTGAAAATCTTGATGTCAGACAGGGATCCAATATAAAGACTGAAGCGGCTGCATCTCTTGCAGGAAAAGAGCACAAAACAGGGAATGGCACGTTAATAACTAATGCAGAGCTTAATGGAGGTTCTCGGAAAGATCTGGAAGGCAGCCTTAACTCAAACAGCAAAATGGCATGCCTGATATTTGATGCTACAGAGAAGAAGGATACAACTGAAAACAGTTCTTCCATGGAAAAGAATGGCTTAAGTAAAGAAACAAACTTGCCAGTGCATGTCAATGGCAGAGATGGTTCAGTGGACTCTCCGCCCACAGATTTGCCCAATAATATCAACTCAAAAGAAATAAAGCAGGGAGAAGAAGAGGAGACAAAAACACTTCCCTCCAAGGATCCCATAAAATCACTAATGAATGGTGACCTGACTCAAGTCAGCCAGAACAACAAAGCTCAGCCTATTGAGGAGACCGCTGTGGACAAGTCAAACTTGGAGTACCTGCCCTCTCAGAAGGTTGCTAGAATGGATTGTAACACTGAGGGCAAAGCTGATTATGCTATAGGTTCTTCTCCCTCCCAGCTCTCCCCAGCAGAAACTATAAAGTCAGATGGACTTAGTAGAAGTACCAGGGTATCACCAATGGAGACGGAAGAGGCCAAGTTGAAAACTCTCAGCCCGTCACCCATTCTGTCAACGGAGGAGTCCAGCCTAAGTAGTGATGTTGCTGAGAACAGCACTAACAGTAGTAGTGGGGTCAAGAACACAATAACCCAAGTCACCACTATAACCACTTCTACCACTACAGTGGCGACCGAATCACTCACTGTTGAGACACCCGGCTTGCCTGATGGTACCACTAACAGTAAACATTCTTCAGCATTGACATCTGAGTCAAAAGTGGAATCCATGATTTCCGTCTCTACTCTTTCCACTACAAGTACCACCACAGTAACCAAAGTGACAAACCCAAGCCATGGAGCAAAAGTTACAGAGCAGAGCAGGACCATTGTCACAGCAATGTTTACAGATGCTAAATCAGCACATTCAAGTACCTCTGTGACTTCAGTCACCCTGAGTAAGGAGTACTCCACCAGAGACAGAGTGCGGCTATTGAAGTTCTCCCGCTGCAAGAAGACCCGGTCTGGTACGGCTCTGCCTTCATATCGCAAGTTTGTAACAAAGAGCAGCAAGAAGAGCATTTTTGTGCTCCCCAATGATGACCTAAAGAAGCTTGCGAGGCGAGCAGGTATCCGTGAGGTGCCTATTTTTAATTACAACGCCAAGCCAGCATTAGATGTCTGGCCATATCCATCCCCAAGGCCCACTTTTGGAATCACATGGAGGTTTGTATCTATAAATGAGAATTTTTGAAACTCAGCTTAGAGTTAAAGAATTATTTTTATACTATTGGATCACATGTTCCAAACCCTGGTGTAACCTGTGTACTATGCAAGTGTGAAAATGCGTTTCTTAATAGAGCCCCATTTCTCTTTTTACAGGTATCGGCTTCAGACAGTAAAGTCTTTGGCTGGGGTGAGTCTGATGTTACGCCTGCTCTGGGCATGCCTCAGGTGGGATGATATGTCAGTGAAGCCCTCTCCTGCCGTTGGAACCACACGCACAGGTTCATTCACCAATAATAAATATTAACATTTTAAAATGGTAAAAAAAAATCAACATTTATGATAACCACAGAAAAATTAAAATGTACTTGGTTACTATTTTCTTCATCAACAGAAACATCTGACACTGAGATAACAACAACTGAGATTATTAAGCGAAGAGACGTAGGACCTTATGGTATCCGCTCAGAGTATTGCATCAGGAAAATTATTTGCCCCCTGGGTGTGCCTGAGACTCCTAAAGGTAATGCAGACTCTGAGTAAAATATAAGAACAAGCTTAGGCCATCCTTAAAAATATTCTTGTTTGCCGTAACCCGACCGACCCTGTCAATTTAGGACCAACTCAAATTTTTTATTTTTATTTTTTTTGCTTTAAGTCCGACCGTCTTGCCGTTTGTAATTTTGCATTAAGACCGACCATTTTTTTTACTCTTCAAACTACTAATACAAAAGCAATAAAATATTAAGGGATTCGGGCACCATAATACATCTAAAAAATTAATTAAAACAGCTCGACACCGCTTTAACTTGGCACGAAGTTCTGGAAAAACTGTGCCCAGCATCAAATTAAGGTTTGCAATGATGCGCCCGAAGGCACGTGGTTGAAGACCCAGTCAGTGACGTCACGATATCCTAATTTGTTTAAAGTCATACCTACGTAATCTCCATCACCAAAATTGTACTTTTTTTTTTTACATTGAAACTTAAAAATATAAAAAATATATAGACCTACCTATTTTTTTTTTTTATTTTAAACCATTATTGCAAACCAAAATATTTTTAAGGATGGCCTTACTGTCAGTTATTTTTTATTTTATCTGTTCTCAATGTTTCACCTGCAATGTTTCAACTGCAAGTGATGATTTGATCTGTTTATCTTGTAGTGAACACCTCATATAAACAGCTTCTTTTTCTCCTTCAATTCAGAAACCCCCACACCCCAAAGAAAGGGTCTGCGCTCAAGTGCTCTGCGACCAAAGAAACCAGAGCCCTCTAAGCAGACGGGGCCAGTTGTGATTGAGAAATGGGTGCCAGAGGAGGACCTGGAACTTTGGGAGATTCGAGCCTTTACCGAAAGGTGATGCTGTCTTTCAGTTCTCTGAGAAGCTCCGCTGATGCATCTGTGGAATGTATCTGTAATACAGTTACAGATGTATTGGATTGTTTTTGTTTGTTTGTTTGTTTGTTTAATTAATAATGTGTCACTAAATTTTTTTTTTTTTTTTTTTTTTTACATTTCTGGTTACTTGTCACTCTAATTTCTCTACAGGGTTGAGAGGGAAAAGGCACAATCAGCAGACCCAACTAAGGTTAGTGTACAGAAGACCGCTGAGGAGGTCAAGGCTCAGTTGGAAGCGCAACTAAAGCAGCAGAGATTGGCAGCCCAGCAGGTGGGAAATTGGTTATAATTACTTCAAATTGTAAAAAAAAAAAAAAAAAAATTGTGAAAAAAAATTTGGTTTCACTTGTCTTCAGTTGGACTCTGCTACTTTAAAATGCTTTTAAAATTGTATCTAATTCATTTATATGAAACTCATTTAAAATTCAATAGAATCAAAGCCATGTCAGACCTGTTTTTGCATGTTTAGGTATTATGTATTGTATAATATTTGTACATTATGTAATGTATAGTTACTTCTGATAGAAAATTGACAGTAACTGACAGAATAATCACTTTGCAGAAACGTTTGGAGCAGCAGAAAACTGGAGGAACCACAACACTATCCAACATAAGCAGCACACCTACCAGCACTGCATCATCCACACAGAAGGTGGTGGTAGGTTCTCTGAGCAGTCCAGTCACCCCTGGGACAAAAGTGGTGCTTGCCACCAAGTTAGGTGCTCCAGTGCAATTTCAGCAGGGCAAGAACTTCCAGCAGTCCTTTGCCTCCTGGGTCAAGCAGGGCCAAAACAATGCAGGTCAGTGGTTTTGATGTGTTTGTTTATTTATTAAGCTTTTCCATTGATGGTTGTCTGAACATTGATGTCTTGATCCATCAGGTCACACCAGCATTTGTATTTTGCTGCACTTTGACTTTTCAGTATACAGAGTGTTCATATTTGCTTTATATTTCTGCTTCTCTGTTTTGTTTTGTAGTCAAATGCATGGATGCTTTCAAAGCTGTTTGAATTGGTAGAATGCATATGTTCTAAATCAGTGGTGCCCACTTATCCAGTAACAATACATTTGGACAATAAGCTAAAATAATTACAAATGAAAATGCTAAAATATCATTGTATCTGCCTGAAATAAACTTTAGAGTTTATAACGAGTTGTGATAGATATTGTGTTATATTAATTGGGTTGGATGGTTGTGGGCACCACTGCCACACACCGATTTTGCTGTGGCTGTTTTATGGAGGTGACCATTGGCCATGTGTCTTGCAGCCTCCACTACTTCCGTTACCACAGTGGCAGCGAGTAGCGTCAGCACGTCTGGGCAAACGTTCCAGATCGCTGCTGCGTCAGGCTTGATGACTGGCAATGTCATTACCGCCAAACTGCCTCTGCCGGCCAACAGCAAGATAGTCACTGTGAATGTGCCAACTACGCAAGGAGGTAGGGCAGGCCTCTGCCCATACTGGCATGCTTTCTTTAATTAGGCCTGCCCGCACGCAAACACGGCCACGTTAGCAGCTCCTGTCAACCAAAGGATGATGCAGCAGGGTGTCAGGGTCATCGTTTTTAAGCATTAGTTTTTCCTAGGATCTCTTTCGCAAAAGCACTGCATGGTATTGTCATAGACTGGAACAATTAGCAAGACTTTCTGTAGTAGATATGAATTTGAACCTTGTCTTGTAGGACCTTTTCCTGTTTGTTTCAATCTGTCTGTAGGGTTGTCATTTTGTTAAGACTTCAAACTCAAGATTGTAACTGCTTGAATACTCTTATGAAGATAGAAACTATTGACTAATTGTTGATTGCCAGGTTTTTATGAATTTTGAAAAGGGAAAGATGATGCCTTGTTTTCACACTGTCAACCATATTTATTTGGGTGTTGTCCAGGTGTTGTCCAGGTGCAGCAGAAGGTTCTTGGCATCATTCCATCCAGTACAGCAGCCACACCGCAGTCATTCTCCTCATTCCAACCCCGTTCGGGCAGCATCAACATCCGACCCAACACCAGCACCTCCACACAGCAAGTATGCTTTACTGTATGCAGTCCTTGGATGTGTTGCTAAACCTCACTGTATTAAGAATCTATTACTGATGATGAAATACTGATGGCCAAACTAAGAACTGTGCTTTTCATTTTCAAATTTCATTTATTATTTTTTTTATTTATTTAATTTATTAATTTAATTTAATGTAATTTATTTTAATTAAATTTTAATTAAATTTAATTTATTAATTTATATTTTATTTATTCATTTATTTATTTTTTTCCTTGTAGTCTACCACTGCTGGAACTCCTGTCCGGCCTGGGATGACGGTGGTTCGTTCACCCCTCCAACAGACTACAACTTTGGGCAAGACCATCATTCGAGCACCTCTAATAGTTCAACAAGGTATTCTTCTTTGTCAAATTTGCCTGCATGCTACAACCAACAAGTTGCATGTCCTATTGGTATTGAAAGCCCTATGTGTTGCTGTTGTCCTGTTTTTGCTAGTTTTTTCTAATTGTCTCTCAGGCCAAGGTCAGCAGGTGGTTACTCAAATCATCCGAGGAACACCTGTATCAAAGGCTGTGAGCAGCAATACCCCAGGGCAGGTGGTGGGTTCTTCTTCTCTACCCTCTACCCCTGGGCAGCCCCAGACTCCACATGCTCCCAGCACCGCCCGACCACAGCAAGGCCAAGTTAAACTCACCCTGGCTCAGCTAACACAGCTCACGCAAGGAGCTCAGGTTTGTACATATTTGTGTGCTTGTACTTGTTTTTCTTCCTACAGGGTGATGTCTAAGGGTGACAATCCCACACTTGAGGCAACACTAAAAATCAGGTGTTTTGAATACAGTTTTAGAGAGTAGGTATCAATCAATCAATCACACACACACACACACACACACACACACACCCATTCAAGCCTTGTCCTTTGACAGCTTTTTGGTCTTGCCCATGGTGGTGGAGAAGTTTTAATGGAGGAGATTGATCCTGTGTCAGGTGTCTTTTATACACAACGAGTTGAGATTAGGAGTACTTTTCTATAGGTACAGGACTAATTTCTGTGCCTCATGGGCAAATTAATGGTCTGTGGGGGTCAGAATTCTTGCTTGTTGCTAGGGGATCAAATACTTATTTCACTCGATCGAATACATATTAATTTATAACCTTTTGTTAATGTTTTTTGTTCTAAATAATTTGAAATAATTCTTCAAATAATTAGAGTGCCCAGTGTACCATTGTTATTTCTTTGTGAATTAATTCGTGCCTTTTTGTACTTCTACATGAAGGGTGGGAATCCAGGTTTGACTGTGGTGATCCAGGGTCAGGGGCAGACTACAGGGCAGCTGCAGGTCATCCCTCAGGGTGTGACTGTGATCCCAGGTCCTGGTCAGCAGCTCATGCAGGCAGCTATGCCAAATGGCCAGGTCCAGCGCTTCCTCTTCACTCCTATGCCTCCAGCACCAGCTGCACCAGCTACTCCAGCTCCTACTGTATCCACATCAAGCACCTCAGCTACTCCCGCGAGTAGCAACATACCCACCACCACCACCACCGTGGACCCTACTACATCAGCAAGGCCAGGTAAGACTTTCGATACATCTGTTGAAGTAATTTCTATTTATATTAAAGGCTCTGAGCAAAAAAGATCAATAGTGTGTGTGTTTGTGTCTGATTCTTCTCCAGCAATACAACCTGCAGCTCAGGTCTCGCCCATCATTCAACCCTCTATCCTTCCCTCGTCTCCACCCGCTCTTTCTAAATCCCAACCTATGCTACACCCAGCCACCTCATCCCAAACACCAACATCATCTGCTCCAGTTCCTAATCTGCAAACTACATTTTCTACACAGGCCCTGCTTCAACCACAATCCCAAATCCAAAACCAAACACAATCACAACCCCAAAGCCATTCCCAAGCCCTACAACATCAAACCCAGTCACAAGCCAAAACCCAACCACAGCTTCAAAACCAGCTACAGCAAAAAATCCAAATCCATTCCCAACCCCAGATTCAAACCCAGTTGCAGCACCAAGTTTCAACACAACCCCAAATCCAGTCTCAACAGCAGCTCCAGCCTCAAGCTCAACTGCAGGCAAACGTTCAACCACTGCAGCAAATTCAGACTCAGCAGCAGACTCAGGCCCAGTTGCAGCTTCAGCCTCAGCAGCAACTCCAACTTCAGCCTCAACAACAACTCCAGTCCCAGGCACAGCTTCAGCCTCAACAGCAGCCCCAACCCCAGGCACAGCTTCAGCCTCAACAGCAGCCCCAACCCCAGGCACAGCTTCAGCCTCAACTGCAACCCCAACCCCAGGCACAGCTTCAGCCTCAACAGCAGCCCCAACCCCAGGCAGAACTTCAGCAGTCCCAACCCCAGGCACAGCTTCAGCCTCAACTGGAGCCCCAACCCCAGACACAACTTCAGCCTCAACAGCAGTCCCAACCCCAGGCAGAACTTCAGCCTCAACAGCAGTCCCAACCCCAGACACAACTTCCAACTCAACAGCAGACCCAACTCCAGGCACAACTTCAGCTTCAACAGCAAAACCAACCCCAGCAGCAACTTCAATCCCAACTCCATCTTCAGCCTCAACAGCAATCCCAGCTCCAAATCCAGCCTCAACAACAATCCCAACTTCAGCCTCAACAGCAACCCCAAGCACAGCCACAGCTTCAGTCCCAACAGAAACCCCCTCTCCAGCTGCAGCAACAACTTCAACCCCAACAGCAACTTCAGCTTCATTCTCAGCAACTTCAGCCTCAACAGCAACCCCAACATCAGACTCAACAGCCTCAACTCCTCCCTCAACAACCTTCTCATGTCCCGTCACAGCCACAACAGCAGCCCCAACCTCAAGCTCATTTGCCTGCTCAAACCCCAGTCCCGCCCACTTCCCCCTTATCTGTGTCTCATGTAACCCAAGTGACTTCCCCCCCAACACAGGTAGCCTCTATTGCTGTAGCTCCACAGGTAACCCAGACCACAGTAACTCAGGTTCGGCCTCAGATCCAGCTCCCTGCCCAGCTTCTTAGTGTTCCAGGGATCCAGCAGCAAGTCCTGTCCCATATCCAGAACCAAGTAGCAGCACAGCTCCAGGCCCAGGCCCAACATGGTACCCTTCCCCAGCAGATCAAACTGCAGCTGCCTATCCAGATCCAGCAGCAGGGTGGAGGTCAGGTGCAGACACATCAGATCCAGAATGTGGTGACTATTCAGACCGCCAGCGTCCAGGAGCAGCTCCAGCGCATCCAGCAGCTCCGAGATCAGCAGCAGCAGAAGAAGAAGCAGCAAGAGGCGAAGAGGGAGCAGGCTCAACAGGCTGCCAGCCAGAGCGAGCTGCTGCAGAAGCAGGTGCAGAATTAATAGATGCTCTTAACCAAAGTGATCTCTAACCTGGAAGACTTAAAAATATTCAGTCATTAAATAGCTATAAATGTATGACAGAGAAACAATTTATGGAGCCTTTAAAATATAAGGTATTTTCCAAGGAGATTTTATGCTAGGATTGAAGACTATTGCCAATGATTTCACTCTGGTTTCTGGTGCTGTTTCAGGTGGTCATGAAGCAGAATGCAGTCATAGAGCACTTAAAGCAGAAGAAAGCCATGACACCAGCAGAGAGGGAGGAGAATCAGAGGTAAAAACTTTACTGCATTCCTAATATCCATATTCTGACCCAATATTTTTGACTTATTTACCTTCTCTTTGTCGGGTTAATACTCTGTGCAGGATGATTGTGTGTAATCAGGTGATGAAGTTTATATTGGATAAGATCGACAAAGATGAAAAGCAGGCAGCCAAAAAGCGGAAGCGGGAGGAGTCAGTGGAGCAGAAGCGCAGCAAACAGAACGCCAGCAAGCTCTCGGCTCTGCTCTTTAAACACAAAGAGCAACTGAAAGCTGAGATTCTGAAGAAGAGAGCACTGCTGGATAAAGAGCTACAGGTGGAAGTGCAGGTGAGAGCATTGCAACCCTCCATATTCGCAATTTATGTTCTCCTTATGTATACAGTAATTGTGTAATTAATCTTTAATTAATTGAATGAATAGAAAGTGAACAATTTGAAGCTATTTAAATCATCCAGTATTTAGGAAGATGTTTTTCTTTTCTGCTCTCACATTCCTGTTTCGCCGTTGCTCTTAGGAGGAGCTGAGGAGAGATCTGAGCAAGCTGAGGAGAGAAAAGGAGAAAGCCCAGGCTGCAGCATCTCAAGCAGCCGCCACAGCCATTAGTGCCCAGGCGGCCGCTCTCTCCACACACTCCTCCACCATCACTTCACCCCACTCCAGCCATAAACGCAAACGAGACGAGGAGCGAGATGCAGCCTTGTCTAAGAGCAAGAAGAAGAAGATGATCTCCACCTCATCGAAGGACAACAAGAGAGACACAAAACTGTACTGTGTATGCAAAACACCCTATGACGAATCAAAGTAAGGACCTCACTATTACAGAGCATTCAATTTGATGTTGTTTTTATGAAACTTGCTGCTGCTGATGAAATAAAGATAGAACCTGGTTAGAATTATGGACGTTATGTGGTCTCAAATAGGATTAGTATTTTTTTAATGAATTTCTGTCAAATTGTTTTGGTATTATGATCAAATATTTTGTTACTCTGTTTGCAGGTTTTATATTGGCTGTGATCTCTGTTCGAACTGGTACCATGGTGAGTGTGTAGGCATCACAGAGAAGGAAGCCAAGAAGATGGATGATTACATCTGTATGGAATGTAAAAGGGCACAGGAAGGCAGCTCTGAGGAGCTCTATTGCATCTGCAGAACACCATATGATGAGTCCCAGTATGTGATTGGTCATTTTTTTTTGTTGTTTTTTGTCTTTCTTATACAAGCGAGTTTAACATTGAAAATAATTAAGAAAATTGTGAAGCAAATTAACTTTTGATTTTCACAATGTACTTTTTGTTCATTTTGAATATGGGTTAAAAAACATGATGTACAGGCTAAACTGAATATTGGACTTGGGTTAGAGTTGTTTTTTTTTATTTTATTTAGGCTTATAAACCTTGTGCTTTTGTGCGTAGGTTCTATATTGGCTGTGACCGTTGCCAGAACTGGTACCATGGACGCTGTGTGGGCATTCTGCAGAGTGAAGCAATTCACATCGACGAATATGTTTGCCCTCAGTGCCAGTCTACAGAGGAGGCCATGACTGTCCTGTCCCCGCTCACAGATAAGGATTACGAGGGTTTGAAGCGAATCCTTCGATCCTTACAGGTGATTATGGCCAGTCAGTTGCATTGTATAGATGCTGTGGTGGTTTTATGATGTTAAAATGTTAAGTCACTATGAACTCGTCCTGTCTGACCTCCAGGCCCACAAAATGGCATGGCCTTTTCTGGAACCAGTCGACCCTAATGATGCTCCAGATTATTATGGGGTCATTAAGGAACCTATGGGTAAGAGCATTTCTGATTATTTTAATAATTCATCTTCAGTGTGAAACTTGGCAAGGTTTCTGTCTTGTGGCAAACCTTATGAGGTTTTGCTGGTGTAATTTCTTTTCTTTAAAGCCTGTGACTGCATGGTTTCAGATGTATAAAATCAAAAACTACAGAAAACTTTGAGTAAACTGTGTAGTCCTGAAAATGTGTGCATTACTTCTAACAGCTTGGCACTATGACATGATTAATAGATCAGATTAATTCAACAATTGTCACCAGTTAATTTTTTCCTTTGATTATAATGGTGGCTCATTGTGTGTAAATCAAAAAATGTTTTAACCAGATCAAATATAGATTGATTTTTTTGAAAAAAAAAAAAAAAGCATATATATATATATATATATATATATATATATATATATATATATATATATATATATATATATATAATATAAAATTGTATCTGTTTATTTTGCATAATTAAGATTAAAGATTTGTGCAGCCATTCATGTGTTTCTTTTGAATACTAATATTAACTAGCTCCTCTCCTGAGCAAAGAAGCAGAGTAAGCGGATATAAGTAGTAAAAGTGCATGGACTAATAATGCAAGTTACTTAGCAATTATAGTACTTTTTAAAGTTGTAAAATCCTTTATTTCCTTTTTGTTCTCACCTGTAGATCTATCCACCATGGAACAGCGGATACAGAAACGATTTTACAGCAAGCTAACGGAATTTGTAGCGGACATGACCAAAATTTTCGACAACTGCCGCTACTACAACCCCAGCGACTCACCTTTTTACCAGTGTGCCGAGTTCTTGGAATCCTTCTTTGTACAGAAACTCAAAGCTTTCAAAGCAAGCAGGTAAGAATGGTTTCTGGAGAAACAGAAGACTAACCTTTTTTTCTTATGCTTTTATATTCACTTTTTCTTCTCAGGGGTGTGTGTTGGGTTTTATGTGGTGTTATAGTTTTTTTTTTAACTTCCAATGGAACTATTTACAATTTAATATGTTTCTAACATAACAGGGTTGCTACAAATAGTAAAAAAAAGAACTTTGCAGTTAAAAAGTTCTTGTCTCTTTCTGGCATTTTGCTGGCCCATGGTCGTGTCTGTTTTTGCTACGTTCACACACAGAGTGATTCGGCGTTGCCAGTCGGTGTACTACAAAGTCCAGTAGGCATACCTACTAATGGTTGCCATGGTAATAATGATAAACAGTGGGTGGTGCAACTAGCATTCCTAAACAGTTTTCTTGCCACTAAAATGAAACATACTGGAGGTAAATTTAGCTTTTGTAGATAAAGGACCGTGTGTGCTCTGACACTTATCATGTGCACTCTACTGTCTGCACCTCCATTGGAAATCGGTGCACCAGTTTGCTCCATATTTGCAGCAAGGCAGCTTTTTCTCAACTTCGCTCATGTAGCCAGAGGTCACCGGCTCTCATCGACAATATAAGGTCTCTGGCCGCTAAGTCACTGTTGCTGTACGTGTGAACGTAGCTTGAGATTTGGTGCAAAGTACGATTAGTTTTTCAAAAGCTTCACTTCTTCTCTTACTTCCTATAATGAAAAGACATGAGTCAACATATGGAAGCCAATCGTGGTCCTCATACCAATTTTATGGGCACTTTAAAATCAAGCTAATGTCAAATGTTCTAAAGTTACTAACTTACAGACATCATGTTCATTTGTGTGCTAACCTGCGAAGCCGTCTGCTTACATCCCGTGTAGCTGAGCGTCTTGATTACATTTGTCCCATGCGCTTTTCCTCCATCTCTGTGTTGTGCATGTCATTCACGCCACTCATTCTTCTCTTGCAGATTGATGTCTTGAGTCTGACGTATAGCTGGAATCTATGCTGAAGGGGTGGAGTTTCTCTTTTATAGATACATTGGACTTGCTGTTTTATGAGCAGCTGAAACTCCACATGATTTTTATATTTTATTTAATTCAGTCGTTTTTTTGCATCAGAAGGGGGGAAAGACTTGTTAATGGCCAAATGTATCCCAAGCATGGCTTCATTGACAATCACAGAATGGCAGCAATGTTGTTAAATGATAAATACAAGAGTATGACTTAAGTGCACACAATGTTCTGTGGATTTTTTTTTTAAAAACCCTCTTGTTAATAATATTCACATATTAGTAATTATGATATTTTATTTGTATATGCCTAACAACAATGCCTTGTTTTGCTCAAATGTGTTTACTTTGGCACTGGTTAAATATTTTGTATATTTTATTGTAAGATGGATTGGATTGTCTCTTACGCAGCCTCTTCTGGTTTGTCTGCTTGTCCCGGACCTGATGCGTTTAGCGGTTTATCATGCGTTCCCGCAGTTGAACAAATCATTGCTCATCATTCATCTGCAATATTTTGTCAGTGAAATAGTAATAAAAATTTAAATTGTGTCATCTTTGGAACATTCTGGTTTTAAATCCTTTTGTGAAGGTTTTTATGTTAAAAACGATGATATAGATTTGGAGAATGGAATATTTTATGTAGTGTTAGTATCCAGACCGTACCATGACATTTTGGCTTTGTCTTATGTTTGTTATCCAATAAACAACCTACCAGGGACCAATATCATATTTAGCTTCAAAATTACTTCCAGAACTGCCGCAGAGATTTCCTTGCATGGTTGCCATGTCCACTCCCATGCCATCCCACATCATCACCCAGACAATGCATACGTGTCTTTTTGCTATTTGTCTCATTTTCTTTTCCTCTGTCTCTTTTTTTTTTTTTTTTTTTTTTTTTTGTTTCGTTCTCGTGTCTTGTCCGCTGTTCAATAAAAACTTCAAACAGCTTCACTTCAGTTTGTTCTCTTTTGTATTCTGTAGGTCTCATAACAACAAACTTCAGTCTTCAGCTTCATAGAATACAACCACATGTGGTGCTACGGCACGTCTGTAAAGGACATGTTTTGGGGGAGGGGGGAGGGACTCTGAACAGTCGATCCAAGGGAACCAGGCATCATCTTTGTCAAGGATGCCCTACACATTCTTCATTTTTTTTCTCTCTCGACCCAAACTGATGGTTCTTCCCCAGTCAACCAGCAACGCACATGACTGCAGTGTTTAAAGCAGTGTCTCTTTCACATGCCCTGCTCTCTGACTGTGGAGCGAACAGGCAGCGGAGGGATTATACATGAAGCATTTTGTAACATTTGTTACCTCAACACAATGACTTTTGGATGGAACTTTGTGGGGGGTTTTTTTGTTTGTTTTTTTATTATAAAATCATGTTTGCATAATCCAGGGTCCAGGTCTACATATACCTTTCATGACAATAGACAATAACATGTTTTCATGTGATGTGCAAGAATTAGGTGTATCCTGGACACAACTGACTGTGTTTGACAAGCAGTTGGTTTTGTGGTGGATTAGACTTCAGGAGCCTGAAAGAGGAAACTTTATTCAGATGCAGGTTTTTAGCTGTTTCATGCCAATTGACTGAAGCAGCCGATAAACCGAGCTCAGTCGTGAGGCATTCTGTTTGTATGTCTATTATTCCTTTTTCTTTCTTTTTTTGTAATACAACTGAAGAAATATTGATGTATATGAATCGTAAATAAATGGAAAGACTTCTCTTTCTCACACTGATGAACATGTCTCCACTTTTTGTTTTCTCTATGTGAATTGTGTACTATTTTATGAATTCTGAGTAAGGCTTATAATCATTAGATTAAATTCAGTTGTCCATACAGCGTGAATTAAAAAGCTACAACTAGGATATAACTCATTAAAATGAGTTAGGAAAGAGTTAAGTAATATAATCCACCCACCTGAAGCAATTATATTATTCTAATTTAATAATTTTGCAACTTTTAACTGCTTTTACATTTAACTCGTTTTACCAATAAGCCAAAAAAGGAATTTGTGCCTGTTTTGGTGTGAGCAGTTCAGCATTGAATTTCTTGTCGTCACTCTGCGGCGGTGCTTAATGACTCATAAGAAAGTAGATAGTCTGGGATTTAAGTATTTGTAGTTTTTCATAAGTATTTCTGTTTTACTTAGCTTACTCTGAGCTATATATACACATTTTTTAAAAAAAAAACTAGTTTCCCACGTTTTTATCTTCAAAATAAATGCTGATATCAAACCCATTTCTGCTCTCTGATATGCTCCAAATGCTTGTACTTATCTAACAGGAGCTAAAAAGGTCTCACACTGAAAGCCATCAGTGTTTATTAGCTATTATAGTTTGTCATTCACATTTAAGCCATTTTTATGCTAAAAGATCGACTTTGACTCTGAGGCAGCTCTGACATTAATCCTGGCTGTAAATCAAATGATTTTTTTTATTTGTATTTTATTTTACACTTGTTTTAATGCCATTGTCTCTATAGTAATAACTCCTTCACAAGTACATCATCTCTGAAATGTTGTTATTTAACAAATAACACGGTGATGCTTTATGTAAGGAAACATTTATGAAATGTTTATGAGAGGAGGCTCCAGTGTCAGTTTTCCTCAATAGGAGAATTGAACAATTTATTATAAACAAATGGCCTAAATAAATAACCATAAATGGTTAAAAGGTATGATGTGTTGTTTCGTTAATAAGCTAATTTGAAGTAGTAGTAGTAATAGTAAATCACTATGAGATAAAACATTTTAGGACATACTGTTCAATTTAGGCTACATCATACCACCCAAATGGTAATATTTTACTGTTGCAGCATGCAGGGATTTACTCAGAATTGAAGTCCATGTAGAAACATAGTTATCATTCCCTTTTCTTCCAATTTGTGATTAAAGCAAAGTTTTACTCACATGTGATGTAAAGGATTTTTATTTATTTATTGTTTGTTTGTTTATTTATTTATTAAGATGTAGTCTTTAATTTCTGTACCCTGATAAATGTATTTTTAAACATATTTATCTAAACATATTTATCTAAACACACCTGTAAAGCATTTTAATAAAAAATATACACTCATGTCCTCTTTACTAGGAGGCACCAGTACATCTAATCATTTCTGTAGTTATCAAATCAGTCAATCACACTTGGAAATACAACACAAGTAGTGGGAGACGACTTGTATAGATGCACAGCCTGAATCGTTACTGTGTTTTCACACAATATCGGATAAATATGGGATCAACATGTGCAGAAATCAACACAATTTTAACGATTTAACCATAAATGAAAGCGCATATGGGGGGGGGCACGGTGGCTTAGTGGTTAGCACGTTCACCTCACACCTCTAGGGTCGAGGTTCGATTCCAGCCTCTACCTTGTGTGTATGTGTGTGGAGTTTGCATGTTCTCCCCGTGCCTCGGGGGTTTCGTCCGGGTACTCCGGTTTCCTCCCCCGGCGTGGTAAGTTGATTGGCATCTCTGGAAAATTGTCCGTAGTGTGTGTGTGTGTGTGTGTGTGTGTGTGTGTGTGTGTGCCCTGTGATGGGTTGGCACTCCGTCCAGGGTGTATCCTGCCTTGATGCCCGATGACGCCTGAGATAGGCACAGGCTCCCCGTGACCTGAGATAGTTCGGATAAGCGGTAGAAGATGAATGAATGAATTACCTGACCAGCTACCGGTCCTTAATCAACCTTTTCATTCATTCATTCATTCATTCATTCATTCATTCATCTTCTACCGCTTATCCGAACTACCTCGGGTCACGGGGAGCCTGTGCCTATCTCAGGCGTCATCGGGCATCAAGGCAGGATACACCCTGGACGGAGTGCCAACCCATCACAGGGCACACACACACACACTCTCATTCACTGGTTAGTTTAAAATAAACAAACAAACAAATAGATAAATAAATAAATAAATAGACAGACGGACGGACGGATAAATAAATAAATAGACGGACGGTCGGATAAATAAATAAATAAGTAAATAAATGAATAAATAAATGAATAAATAAATACATAACTTTGACCCAAATCATGTAACTTGAGTCTCCCTTGAGTTTTCCAAAGTAAAATCCGGGAAATCTCGCGATAATAAACGTGAATTTCGCTGGCGCCACACACACACACACACACACACACACACACACACACACACTTCCAGCCCAAACAAAACTTTGAGATATACCTTGCCCTAATACGGGACGGGGTAACAACAAACAAACCCCATGATATTTCTCATCAGGGAATCAGGGCCAGCATGTGGTTCTCGATATGACACAGGGTCTTGAAGGACACATTATCACTTGTAACAACTTTTTCACCTCCTATGTCCTTGGGCAGAGGCTGCTTAAGAGGAAGATGGCCATGGTGGGAACCATAAGAAAGAACAACCCAGAGCTTCCCTCTGCACTGACGGAGATAAGAGACAGGGTCAATTTGTCCTCCAAGTTTGCGTTTACTGACACTCATGCTCTTGTCTCCTACTGCACCAAAAAGAACAAGAACATTCTTCTCATGAGCACGCTGCATAGGGACAGTAAAGTTAGCCGCACAGAGGCCAAAAAGCCCCAGATCATTCTCGACTACAACAAGAACAAGGGGGGGGTCGACAACCTGGACAAGGTATTGCACCTTTTCATGTAATGTTTATTTATTCAGGTCAATGCATTGCATTCTTGTGTAAGAAAATATAAATTAATTTTGACTGATTTGTTGTTTGTTACTTTTGTTGCAGATCACCAGTGTTTACAGTTGTAAACGAATGACAGCCCGTTGGTCCATGATGCTGTTTTTCAACATGATTGATGTGTCTGCGTACAACTCCTTTGTACTGTGGGGAGAGATAAACCCAAGCTGGAATCAGGGAAAGTACCAAAAGAGGAGGCTGTTCCTTCAGGAACTTGGAAGAGAACTAGTGACACCTCTCATAGAACGACGCCCGGTTCTTCCCCGCGTGCCAGCCTCTGCCAGCTTGGTCAAGGAAGTCCAGAATGACGCATCGACTTCTGCAGCTGGTCCCTTCCAACCATCTGCTCCTCCTCCACCATCACCAAGGAAGAGGTGCAAATTCTGCACAAATGACAACAAAACCAGCACCAGGTGCCAAAATTGCAAGGCACATATTTGCAGATCCCATAGCATCGTAATCTGCCTCGCATGCAAATGAAGACAGACACACACACACACACACACACACACACACACACACACACATTTCTGTTAATTGTATTTTTATAAAGAAGTTAAATTTTCTTTTTAAATAAAATACGTGTTTTGCAAATCATATTTGTTTGCTTTCTCTTATTTATGAATACAGTTGCATCAGTCAGCTTTGACCTGGGGATATGATGGCTAATGTTTGATGTGTTGTGTGTTTATATATATATATATATATATATATATATATATATATATATATATATATATATATATATATATATATATACATACATACACACACAGTATATATACCAGCCAGTGGTTATCCAAAATAATATTTAATAATTAAATTTTTTCATAAATTAAGTATGATAAAAAAAAGCATGAGATGTAAAAGAAGTTTTATTTAGTCTTTGGGATTTTAACGTGTAACATGAATCTCCTTTAATACCAGCCTTTTCAAAGTCAAACCCGAGACATAATCTCGCGATAATAAACGTGATTTGCGCGGAAGCCACGCCCCTGTGTGACCTGTGATTTTTTAAACCAGTCCAATCGTGCGTTGCTTTTGCTCAAACTGACCAATCAGAGCGCTCCGCCGGGCAATTTAAAGGTCTGTACTGCTGCTCCTTAGTGCACATTTCCGCTGAAGAAACACGGTAAGGAGTGTTAAATGTTTTAAATGTGCCTGATTGTTATTATTATTATATAAAAGTAATAATTTTTTTCTTAGTTTTGTGCATGTAATAGAATGCTTTTTCCTTCTCTATAAACGACTTGTTTTTTCTGTAAGAAAGCATGTTTTTATTTTAATGTGATAATTTAGTTCAATTTCTTTTTTTAATTATTATTTTTTTTCAGGTTTCCAAGTTTATCTTCCTAAAATCCCACTACAATGTCTGCTGCTAACGAGAACAGTCAGCGTTTAAATCAGTTTAAAAACAAAGGAAAGGATGTAGCTGTAAGTTTGAACTTGAACATCTGACTCCAGCCTTTGTGCTATTTATCAGTGGTGTTTTAGTCGTTGTTTATTATTATTATTATTATTATTATTATTATTATTATTATTATATTTATGCCTTTTTATTACTTAGGAGTTGAGACGAAGGAGAATTGAAGTAAACGTTGAGCTCAGAAAAGCTAAGAAAGATGATCAGATTCTGAAAAGGAGGAACGTGAGCACGCTGCCGGATGAAGCCACGTCTCCTCTTCAGGAGAAAAGTCAGAACTGCCAGGTGAGAAATAAAAAATTCAGGTTGTTTCTTTATTAACACGTTAAAGCTATTAACATGTGCTTAGTTTATCAGTTTGAGTATTTTTCCCATGATGCTTTGCTCCTAGTGAGGGTTTGAATAATCAGCGTTCTGGATAGTGGATTTTGATTATCTTTTTTTTTAATAAAAGCATTTGTGTCCTTTTTTTTTTTTTTTAATCTTATTTTTTAAACTATATAATTGTGCAATCTTACTTTAGCTTGGGGTGTTTTTTTTTTTTATTTATTTTTGTATTTTTTTTTTTTTTTAAATAAATGGAAACTTACATTTGAATTAATTGATTAGTGAATGATTTTTTTTTTCCATCAAGAGCGTTTTAATAAATCAATAATTATCATAACTGATAATTGTAGAGTAAAACTTCCTCCACTGTAAATAAATGCTTCAGAGTCCCAACAAAAAAAAACACACACTCCCAAAAATATTTATTTATTTATTTTTTTATTGTGATGCTGTTATAACCTCCAGTTAACAGCCATAGAGGGTAGAGATTTGTAAAACTCATGTTTCTCATGACAGGCTCAGCACTGGACGGTGGAGGAGATTGTTAATGGGGTTAACAGCAACATTCTTGAAACTCAAGTGCAGGCAACACAAGCTGCAAGGTGAAGTAATTTGTGGGGGGGGAAGCTTTATTTTTCTCCCTCTCCTTTTGTCTCTTTTGGCTTTTGTAATTGTATCTTTTGTACATTTTTAGGAAGCTGCTGTCTAGGGAGAGGCATCCACCCATTGATCGAATCATCAGTGCAGGCCTGATCCCTAAGTTTGTAAGCTTCCTGGGCATGTCTCAGTCCCCACCTATTCAATTTGAAGCTGCCTGGGCCCTGACTAACATTGCGTCTGGGACATCTGATCAGACCACAGCTGTGGTGGAAGGTGGGGCCATTCCAGCTTTTATTGGTCTCATCACATCACCTCATTCTCATATTAGTGAGCAGGCTGTCTGGGCCCTGGGGAATATTGCTGGTGAGTCATTGCAGATTTGCAAAACTTTTTTTTCCAGACTTTTTTTTTTGTGTGTGTACTTTAAATCTTTTGTCTTCTCTGTTAAGGTGACGGCTCTGGATATAGAGATAAGGTCATCAAGCACGGTGCCATTGCCCCACTTTTGAGTCTGCTTGCTGTGCCTGACCTTTCTGTATTTCCTGTAAGTTAAATAATAAATGATAAACTTGCTAACCATTTGAAGAATCCTAGATGCAATGTTTTGTGTTGCTTGTATGTTTTAGTAGTGCCAGAATACTCAGGATTAGCATTCTACATGGCTGCATATTGTACCTATTCTTCTTGACCCCAACCACAACTGTAGTGATGGCTTCCCACCGCTAGGTGGTGTTAATACTCCAGTAATACCTGTACAATATTTCTGTTCTCTTTTCTCATTGAAGTCTGGATATCTGAGAAACATCACCTGGACTTTGTCTAACCTGTGCCGCAATAAGAACCCCGCACCACCCCTCGAGGCAATTAAGCAGATCCTGCCAACTCTCATCCGTCTGCTACACTTTGACGATAAGGAGGTGCTGGCAGACACGTGCTGGGCCATTTCATACCTGACAGACGGTCCTAATGAAAGGATTGATGTGGTGGTCCACACTGGACTCGTTCCTCGACTGGTGCAGCTGCTTGGCTCTGGAGAGCTTTCTATTGTGGTAGGTAAACTGTGTATAGGTTGTTGCTCACAGTTCATCTTAGCTGTTCTGTAGTCCAGTGAGGAATTTGCTTATCTTTTTATACCGTTAAATTTCTTTTGTAGTTTAGGTTTTTTAACCTGTTTGTGCTGTTGAATTCTGTTCTTGTGCAGATGATATTGGCTGTAATTCAATTCATAACAGAATGAGTGCATTAAGTTGCAGTAGTGTGTCTGTGGTAATTACTCACATATTTACAAGGACCACATCAGATTCTTCCTTGATTGTGACGTATATTTATAAAAAAAATAAAAAAAAAAACGCATTTCTAATGCATTGCATGTCAAAGAGGGATATTTTAACAGCCCCCCAATACAATTTCACCAGAAGTGCAACTGTTAATCCAAGCATTTGCCTTCCACAGACTCCAGCCTTGCGCTCCATTGGTAACATCGTAACTGGCACAGATGAGCAGACTCAGGCTGTGCTGGATTCTGGGGCCCTGCCCTTGTTTGGAAACCTTTTGCGACACCAAAAGAATAACATTCAGAAGGAAACTGCCTGGACCCTGTCTAATATCACTGCTGGCAAGGACACGCAGATCCAGGAGGTCATCAACGCTGGCCTGGTCCCCTGCCTGGTGGAAGTGCTCAGACGGGTATGTTAAAGTTTGATGAGCTGGCAGAATGTCAGAAGGATTAACATGTTATGCAAACACCCTAACTAACCTTAAAAAAAAAAGTGTATATGTAAATTTAAAAAAAAAGCAACTGAGAAATCCTGCCCTTAATGTTCATCTTGCCCTGTATAGGGAGACTACAAGACACAGAAGGAGGCAGTTTGGGCAGTGACCAACTACACCAGTGGAGGCACCATAGAGCAAGTTATCTACCTTGTTCAGGCTAATATCATGGAGCCACTGCTCAATTTACTTGCTGCTAAGGACAGCAAGACTATTCTGGTCATTTTGGATGCACTCACCAACATCTTTCTGGTATGTTCCACTTATGAATGTGACTTATTACTACAAAAAAAAAAGTGCACTAATTCCTCATGCTTTAACCACCAGGCTGCAGAGAAGATTGGCGAGACTGATAAGCTGTGTCTGATGATTGAAGAATGTGGTGGTTTGGATAAAATTGAAGCCCTGCAGACTCATGAGAATGAAATGGTGTACAAGGCTTCCCTAAATATTATTGAGAAATACTTCTCTGGTGAGGTGAGTCCATTAAAGTGGTTCGTCTTGGAGAGCCTTTTTGTTCCTAATGCTTCAGATCTTCATTAAAGGAAAAGTCCATGTTGAAAGCCAAAATGTTTTTATAATGGAAAAATTTGTGATGTTGTTCCTGGGGAAGATGGTGGGTTGTGTTCAGTGGCAGCTACAATGGCATTTCAGAGAACGTTCAACCAAGCTCAAACGTTAAGGAAAAGTGGTCCCTAACTGGTACGATTGTGCTGATGTTGGACTTTGCACAGAACCTATTCTGTCTGAGCAGTGTACAGATTAGTTAAGAGAGCTGGACAGACTAAAGCATGGCTGCATTGCTCTCTTCAGACTAGATTAATAGCACCATTATTTTAATTTGCAAGTTATCCCCCTGTGTATTCACTAATATTAGCAATTGTAGCATGTCTAGTCTTTAAATGATGCTTCAGACTAATAATGTTTTTTTTTTTTAGGAGGAAGAAGATGAATGTGTGGCCCCTGAAGCCACCGCCGATGGCTATGCATTCCAGATAAATGAAAACCAAGGCACTTTCAACTTCTAAATTTTCTAAATCCCCCTTTAACTACTGTTCTGTGTTTTTGTCTTTTTCATTCCTTTCTGATCTGTTCTATGAAACTGTACATATGGAACTGTCTCAAATTTTATTACTTTGTAAATAAAGGAAGTGAAACCATTTAGTTTGTTTTGGTTTTCTTTTTTTGAGTGGGGTTAGTGCTTTGATTCTCGGGGATTAAGGGAGTGTGGGGTTGGTGCTGGATTCTCGGGGATTAAGGGAGTGTGGGGTTGGTGCTGGATTCTCGGGGATTAAGGGAGTGTGGGGTTGGTGCTGGATTCAGGGGTTGGTGCTGGATTCTTGGGGATTAAGGGAGTGTGGGGTTGGTGCTGGATTCTTGGGGACTAAGGGAGTGTGGGGTTGGTGCTGGATTCTTGGGGATTAAGGGAGTGTGGGGTTGGTGCTGGATTCTCGGGGATTAAGGGAGTGTGGGGTTGGTGCTGGATTCTCGGGGATTAAGGGAGTGTGGGGTTGGTGCTGGATTCTCGAAGTTGGGGAAAGACTGTTCCACATCAGAAAGGAGGGGCCTGGTGACGTCACGGCGGAGCTGAAGATTTGCCAGCTAAGAGGACGAGCTCCATCAAAGCAGTGCAACTTTCCACACGCTCACTCTGCAGTGCGGAAGATAAAGACGGCGGCGTCAACCTTCATTTACAGACTTTAGAGAAGAACGTTTCGTCCTGTGCGCTGTAGCTTAGTTTAAAAGATACGAAATGCAAACTGGAGGCGAAACACGTTGAGGAATTATCGTTAGGAGAGCGAACTGTGGACATGGCAGATCTGCGCACATCCGGGACACTGCGTCGGGACT
Source organism: Tachysurus vachellii (assembly GCF_030014155.1). Lineage (NCBI taxonomy): Eukaryota > Metazoa > Chordata > Actinopteri > Siluriformes > Bagridae > Tachysurus > Tachysurus vachellii. The sequence goes on from NC_083477.1 coordinate 11,429,902, forward strand.
CCATTATTCTCAATTAACTGAAAGTAGCTGACTAGCTTAGCATAGCTTAGCGTAGCTTAGCATACCAGAAAGAGGGACGGGGGGTAAAACTGGCAGTGCTTTCTAATTTAAACGGAATTTCTGCGCCCAAGCTGGAAAGGTAAAGGAGATGTCTAATCAAGGAGGAAGGAGAAATGGACCTGTTAAGTTGCGTTTAACAGGTAAGTTTGTACTTTATATAGAACAAACAGCTTAGCTAAACGGTTAGCTTGCTACCAAACACTAACAAATCTTAACTGCCTCCGTGGCGTTTTCTTATTTTTTTATCATGCGACTCGTTCGTTACACCGTGTGCATTTGTTGTCTGTGTGAAGTTTGTACAATTTCCAGTTTACGTGCTTTTTGTTAGTTCAGTTTGTGACCTGCGGCTTGTGTGCAGTAATGATGCTAACTCATAGCTCATGTTAGCTAGCCTGCACTTAGCTAGCTGTGTGTTTAAGCGGATGGAAACGGTTGCAGTGACCGTTTGTATTTCCGCACGATTTAGTTTCTTTTCCTTTCCTTGCGACTAAATTGTTTATAGAGTTCATTACAATATGCTTTTACGAGTGTGCTAACTTAAGTTGGAATAAACTCTGCACCGTTTGGTTAGCTTGATAGCTAACATGGTGGTACTATTTATTTAAAACAGTCTGCTGCTTGGTTATTTTAAATCTGTTACAACCTGAAAATGGTTAATAATTTAATAACCTGAACCTGTTTCCTCTCTTTGTCTGGAATGGTTCACAGCTTGAGTAAATGTTAGCTGGATTGCTCTAAACCTGTTTAAAAAAAAGAATAGCTTGTAATGGTAAAGCAAAGCTCATACATTTCTTCACCTTTTGGCTGATTTGGGTGTTTAAAATGGATCTATGGTTAAAATAAAACAACGCTGTGATTTATTTATTAGTTGAAAACCATCCTCGACTGTTTTTAGACGCCTATAATTGTAATTCTTTTATTATTATTATTTGTGTCTAATCAGATCTTTGCTTCTCTGATCTCATCTCTCCTGCAGTCTAAACACTGGTTTCTCATAAGATACAAGCTGAGTTTTGGTTTTCTTGTGTTGACTGAGAGCCTGGTGTTTTGACTAGGAAAGGGAGACGAGAGCCGGCTGTTTTGATATATCTGATATAAATTAGAGGACAAGGGGGCATGTAGGCAAGCCTGAATTGTGATAAATGTATTCATACATTTTTAAGTATTTTATTTATCGGTTTATTCTGTGGACTTGAAGCCTATCACCGGAACACTGGGTCTGAGGAAGGGATACACCCTGTATGGGACACACACACATACTCATGAGTAATGTAGCCAGTCCACCTAAAAAAATTTTGTCCAGGAAACCTACAAGGACCCGAGGATGAAATGTGAAACTCTGTGCAGGCGGTAACCCAAACTCGGGATCCAACCTGGATCCTGGAGCTATAAAGTGACATCAGTGCTGCCACGTTTTTATAATAAATACCAAAATATAATAAAAATGCTATAATAAAACTTTCTTTTATTTATTTGTTTTAGTAAGGAGGATGTGGGACATTGATCGGAAGCAGAACGGGCAATTTGCACATAGTAAAAATGTCTTGACTGCATTGGTACTTTTATTTGGATCTGATTTCTTGTTTGTTTCGTACAAATGGTTCTCTGATTCTGAGGATGTATGAACAGTGTTGCACATGAAAAATGCTGCATAAGAAAAAAATGTTAGCTTTAACTCTTTAACTTTCGTATGGATATGATCTTAAAAATAATGAATTGTAATAAAATGTATTAAAATAAATGGAAGTCTATTGCTTTTAACGTGTACATTAACATTATTTATTCCCCCTTTTACATTAAACATGTACGTTTGTATCACTGTTAATGATGTGCAACGGAAATCAGTGTGTGGTCTTGCACAAAGCATAAACGTTAAGAAAAAATGCTGCTTACTAAATTTATCGCAGCAACATTCATTCATCAGTTGTGTTGCAAATCTCAGCTCTTACATAATGTGACTCCTTTCTAAGAATGGGGACATGACCTTTTTTCCCTTTTCTGTGTAAAAATTACAGAGTCGAAGAATAATGATGTTGAAACAATTTTTTTAAACTATTTTTTCTGTAAAAAAAATTTTCTTTGCTAGTCACCTGTTTTTGATGTGATTTTTAATCGGACGGTTTACTGACAGTCAGGTTTCATAATTTTTTCATTGACCAGTTATCCGTTGTATTCAGACCAGTTCATAGATAATTGATTTCACGTTTAAGGCACATTTCTACCAAAATTCTAATATGAAAACTAACTGAGTTTTTCAACTTTCTCATGTAGAGTTTGTTATCCTTTTTTTTTTTAAGGAATATCAGATCACCGTTTTGCTAATGGCATTCAAGTATGGAATGATTTTGGCCATGTCGGTGTTGACACAGTGTGTGTAGTAAAAACACCCATTAACTGTGTTGAGCTGACTCGGCTGCCAAATTTCACAAGTGCATTTGACCAAACAGTTCCACGTTCTGTTTAAACAGCAGCGAAAGCAAAAACTGAAGCATGCAGAGGGAGGAAAAAGCACCATAATTGCACGTCATTTGTAAACGTTTTTCTTTTCCAACCGAGGGCTCTTAAATGATTGAAATGGTTCCACAAATTAATGTAGTGAGACTGGATTTCCTGTTGGTTCAGCTGCTCTGTGGGGAGCACAAAGGGCAAGACGCTTGCTTTCGAACCTCTGTGAAGCGCCGTGAAGGCCAGATGTAGAGAGGGGTAACAGTGACCGAAATCTTCACACACGCACTTTCTGAACAAGAATCATTAGCAGAGGTCAGCACAGGCAAGTGAAAAGCAGGTTGAGCTGCCCGGAGATCTGTTAGTGACTTTGAAGCACAGATTTGCACGTTTTGTGGTGAACAGCAGGCATCAGCTGTAGCAATCTGAATAATAACCGCAAAGTTTTGCTCACTTTTAAGCATCAGCCATGTAATAATTGACTGTAAGAGGTTTTTTCTTTTCCCCCTTATTGTGTAAAAGTGGCACTCAGCAATTTGATCGTGTAAAGCACAGCTGTGCAAATAGCAGTATAAATTGGTGTTTTGTTCATATTTCTCGAGTGACAGACATATGCTCCATGTATTTGAAAGTGTAATTTAATTGCTATGTTTAGACCACATTTTGTGAATTTTTTCCCCCTCCCCCGTATACATGTCTTAGTTTATCATAGAGATGGTTCCAGTTAGTATCCGGCTGATCAGACGTGCAGTTGTGCAGTTATAAACTGAAGTACTATAGAGTCGGTTTGTTTATTTTCTATGCTTAAAAAACCATTTAACATTTTTCTCTTTAGATACAAAGGTTCAACAAGCACAACCAAAATAACTGTCTTAACAATGAATCTAGAACAGTGGTATAATTTTTTGATAAATGTGTGTTAGACATGAAATGTGTATTTCACATGATTTGGGATCTAGCTCTTGGACTAAGCATAGCTTGCATGAAAAATATTTGTTTAGTGTGAATACGGAGTTTTTTCCCCCCTAACCTTTTCCGTACTTGTTTCTAATTTTGGTTCTTGATGTCCTTGAATTGCTGGCTAAGCGAATTCTTCCACACACGTCTCCCTCTTCTGCTGTATGGAAACGCATGTGACTCTGGATGCCTTCATTTTGCAAAGCTTTGTGAATAAGAGGCGTTTTTGCTGTTGCAGTGGTACTATCACAAAGAGCCCTTTTTTCATTCATCTCTTCTTGGGCCGGTATAAAGCAGCCTTGTTCCTGAAGCCGTGGTGCATTTAAGCAGACCGCATGCCCTGGAATACGATGAGGGAATGCAGTCCCGCATCTGCACTTCGGAGCCCCTTCATGAATGCAGCCTCATAACTGCACCGCAGTCCAGTACCAGCTGTGTCAAGTCTGTCTGCCTTTGCACCACAAGTCTAGCCGAAAGCCATAACGTTTGTAGACATTTACCGAGCACAGACGAATTCTCTCATTTTAGGAGTGAGGCCTTCAAGGCCTCGTTCTGTTTGAGTCTCGTCTTTGTAATGTTCTGCAGATGCTGAGGTAGATTTCCTGCTGCCAGCATATGTGCTCATAAACCCAAGGTGTCTGAAAATCCCTTGCCTTACATTACCTTTGTCTTGGTCTCTTTTCCCCATCTTCCTTAGATTACATTTATCTTTAACCTAATATATTCAATCGTGCAGGTTTTTTTTACCAGCCTGATATTTATTTTAGCTTGGAACAAGACTATACTGTTTAAATCGTTATATTTCAGTGGACTATATCAGGAGTGCTTGAAAAAAAAAAAAGACAGGCATATATTTCTAAAATATAAAAGAAAACATCCAACTTAACTTGCTAAAGAGTTTTTATAATCTGTGCGATTCCACAAAACTGCATGCTTGAGTACAGATTTGAAATGTCAAAATGCCAGATGAACAGACTTGTGTAAAATATAAAGCTACATTACATCAAAAGCGGTAATTTTCCGGGTGGAATTTCAGCGTTTTTCACCTCAGGGGATGACGACGAGATGATGTGGTGGAATTGACGCTCTCGTGTTATTTTTTTGATCAGTAAGCTAGGCAGCTAACACAAAGGAGTGACGTGTGTATCAGTATCAGGAAACTGTTGGATCAGTGTTTTAGATTTAACACACAGATGTATTTTATTTATCTGTTTTTATTTATTTAAAGCAAATATGTGTGTGTATATATACAGTGTCATATAAAGGTCAGAAGTTTTACTTTGATTATTTTTGATGGCGTGTGAAACAATGATCACTGCGCTGTCCCCCAAGGCAACAGGACTGACATGGAAGTTCTGAGTATGTGCTATAAGTGATAATGTTGTTCCTTGTGGTTAAACTGTATTTGTTAACATGTTGAATGTTTAAACAAGAAAAGAAAAAAGTTTGTAGTAAATCTCATGACATAGCCAACATTACAAGATTTTGGATGCACGCCGCCTCCTCATTTCCTCTGTTGAGAAAAACGTGTTCACTAAATCAGCAGCACAATCAATAGCAAATAGTGTGAACAATGTTTTCTCATATCCTTTTCTTTAAATGTCTTCTATTTGAGAGAAACATCATTTCAATGATTTGCTGTAAATGGTTAGTTTTTGCAAATAAATAAATATTTGTTTTTTTACAGTTTATTTCTAATTGTTATGTGCATTATATAACAAACAAACAAATTTAACCTGTAATCAGGAATCGCTGAAAATCAAGGGTTTGTTTTTCATTTAGAAAATCATTTATTTACAGAATCTAATGACTACACCACATTTACTATATACGATATATTGTGATTAGTTGTAATTAGAGATTGTTGCACTGGTTTATTCAGTTGTTGCCTTTTAAATCGATGCCTCAGTCCAAATCCTCATTTTATTACACTTGTAACACATACAGTGAGGCTTCTTAAAACTGTAAGATATACTTCCATTCGTCTTCCATTCATTCGTCTGTCCGTCTGGCTGGTATTGTTTAGTCTAATGCTAGCCGTGCAGAGCTCCTTCTCTCTGAGTCAGGCGGCTTGTACTACAGGCCTCCTGTGTTCTCCACTCACAGTGTGAATGGCTCTGTCTCAGCCTGGTCTCATCTCTCACATAGATATGAGCTGACACACCTCACCAGCTCCTATAAGGAAACATATAAGCTAACACAATATGCACACAAAAAAACTTAAAATCGATATCTAATTGTAGCCAGTTAGCTTTCTCTATCCGTTATCACAATAGATAGATTTTTATTAGGGAGAAAAGCAAAAGTCATGATTGTTTTAGGTCGGCTCTCTCGTTGCGCATGCCGCTGGCGGATTGTGTTTGCTCTCGCGTAACTAGCTCCTGGGATGATAATATTCATTCATTCATTCATTCATTCATCTTCTACCGCTTATCCGAACTACCTCGGGTCACTGGGAGCCTGTGCCTATCTCAGGCGTCATCGGGCATCAAGGCAGGATACACCCTGGACGGAGTGCCAACCCATCGCAGGGCACACACACTCATTCACTCACGCAATCACACACTAGGGACAATTTTCCAGAGATGCCAATCAACCTACCATGCATGTCTTTGGACCGGGGAGGAAACCGGAGTGGGATGATAATATATTAGACGTATTTCAAAATCATGCCAGTCATCCAGCAGTGAAACAACACATCTCGTCCTTCACCTGAAGCAATACACATAATCCCCAAATAATCTCCAAAAAGACTGATAGCGTAGGTGCAGCTCTGTGGTAAATGACACAGCCTGCTTTCATTGCCATATGGTTTGTGTAGCCGCCATCTGTGAGACCATAGATAAGTTAGGCGACTTTTAAATGTCTATTAAATGTTACAAAATAGGGAGAAGGTAAGCAGGTGATGATATGAAATGTATATGCTTGATCTGAGACAGTACAGCAATGACGCTGTATGAGCACTGTATGTTGTTCCAAACTTAACCGACTTGTTTAACAAGATGCCTTGTTTATTATAACTGAATGATCACAATGTAAATAGAGTTATTCTAGTGCATCCATCCAGCAAGTCAAAGCCACTTTTATGTAGCGACTAGCAACTCGATTCCAGTATTATTTGCTGTTATGATGCAAATGTGTACATTACACAGCTTATCGTCTCCCCTCGCCACAGGCTATAGTGTTCATATATCAGCTAGATAGAGGAGACAAAAGGACAATAGTATATTGCACACAATTTCACAACATGTACTCTCTGTCTGAATCCTATTAATTCTGTTATTTACTTAGACTTTAAAGAAATGGTTTCAGAATTAGAACATGGTCTCCTCTCCTCTCCTCTGCTCTGCTCTGCTCTTTTTTGAGGGGGAAAAATCTGGGAATGATGGTATGAAATGTAAACTGTAAAAATCGTTCTCTTTGAGGGGAGGAATGTCTCTTGCCATTAACATCACTAGCCTCCCTAAAGATTGGGACTCTGGTAAAGACATTAGTGACCTCGTGTTTCTCTGCAGCCCTACTCCATTACGTCATATTCGACAGAAGCGCCAAACTGGGATAAGACAACGCAGGTCTATTCTAAAGCCTCTATATAGCTATGGGTTAGTTTTATTCGTTTAAAATGTTCAATACATTTTAACAAACGCACACACTTGTTTGAAATCACTTTACTACTGTTAAGAGAATTGTTGTGCCAGGACAATAGAGTAGCTTTAAATAAATAAATTAAAGCTACTGTATTGTTCTGGCACCCGATGGATGGTAAAACAATTTTCTTAACAGTATTAAAGTGTATTTTCTGGAATATATTAGTTGGCTATTAGAATGGAAGTTTTTGTTTTGCATTGCCTACTTACTGACATTTTCATGTTCTTCTTTATCTGCACACGGGTCTCCTCCTGGTTCTCTGGGTTCCTCTCACACTGGAAAAACGCTGGCATCCAGGTAGTGCTCAGCTCTAAGGATGAGCACAAATTTCTGCTCTTCTGCTGAAAATATGGGTGGTTCAGAAATTGTGTTCAGTACAGTTTGGCCATTTTTTCCTTCATCCAAAGTACTCCTTAATTTTCACCAGGACCACAGTGGAAACAACTGAAGTACCATGAATTATACAGTAATTCCTCTACACATACAGCACTTTTCATCTTGCATGGCCTGCTGCTTTCATGTTTCTGGATTTTCCTTTTCATTTAAAATTTTTATACACACGCATTTTCTCTACAAACACACAAACTTCACCCAGTAAGAATTTCACTCTAACACAATGGCGGCTGAAACTTTATGTGAAGCTGACAATTTGTAAAAACTAATACCTCCACAAACTAATATCTATAACTATATTAGCTATTTGTTCCGTTTTTCTGTAGATACTTCTTTAATGCTTAATAGCTTAGTGCTGCATGCACAAAGAGCCACAGCCTTTCATGGGGTTTGGGAGGTTTGAAAGGGAGATGGTGGAATCCTTTAGGCTTATGCCAGCTTTTAGCCAACAAACCAAAATTACACAGCTCTGCTTTAATCAGGAAGCATTCGCTGTAACTTATGTAATTGGTTTCTTCCTGTTTCTTAAAAACATTTCTAGAAACAAATGAGCAGAGGAGTGGAAGATGTGTCATGCACTGGGATCCGAGTCATCTGTGCAGGTTTCCCCTTCCTGCGTAGCCGATGCAGCTGTGGGATTCATAATGTTGATTTAAGATATTATAGAGCTGAGGCGAGAAAACACTGAGACAGCCTTAATGGCAACTCCACACCATGACAGGGTGGCAATTCTTGATAACAAAACAAAACAAAAAACAATGTGTAAATTCTTCAGTGAGTTTCAGTCTGGCATATCTCTTTTTTCTCTACTCCTGAAACAGATAAAATTTTTTGCCAGTTTCTCTGAAACTCCTCTTTGAAAGCATGTCCTCTTACTGGTTTTGACCATCCTTATAGACTTTGTGAAATCACTTCCTCTAGTGTTTTTGTGGAGGTGTATCGTGGGAATCTTGTTCAGCTGTGTTTTGTAGCTGGCCGTCTCTTCGACTTTTTGTTTCTGTCCATTGGCCAGTGTCGAGGGGCTTCCCTTCAGGGACTCTGGGAAAGGAAGAGCAGGGGAAGAGAAGATACCCTTAGTCCTTATTTTACTCAAGCTGGAGCTGAAAGGAAATGCTTCAAATGCCATATTTAATGCGCACAGAATGCCCATTGTGAATCACAGTCTGTTTCACCTTGTTATTTTTTTATTTTATTTTTTTGCTTACTTAAAGCGTACCAGATTTCATTATAATAATCCCGCTGCAGGTAACGGATAAGCTTGCCCACACTGTGAAGTGGAAAAAAGTTTTCAGTGAGTCATGATTGTGGAGGTAGGCCAGATCTGAAAGTTTTAAAGAGGTTTGAGTGTTGATCAGGTGTATGAATCTCAAGCACTGCTTCCAATTGTACGGGCTAAAGCACAAAGACGTGATCTGTACTTTGTATATAAAGTACTGCTATAATATGTACTGTATATAGGAGACACAGAATAAACATACCAGAGAATGTCCTCTCTTTATTCTTTGGGTTTTCTGGGCAGCATTTCGGTACTTCCCTGAGATTGTACTTCCACTTATGCTTTTCTGACGCAGCGGCAATCCGGTGTAGATAAGAGTCTGTCCTGAGTCACACGTGATTACAGACATTCAGGATATTAACTCCAAAGCTAATGAATGACAGAGGGTGGGACCGAAGCGCAGAAAAGCTTCAATCAAAAAGAACTAGAAGAGGAAGCAGATTTGAGATTAGTTTCAGTGTTCCAATAACATTTGTGCACTTTCTTTTTCTCTCTCATGGGTGTTTTGTTTTTAAGAGAACAATGCTGTCTGCGAGAGTGTAACGTATAAGAGTTGGAGTTAAAACACAGCCAGAAGCATGGCAAAATGCAGATGAGGGGAGTGAGAAAAAGAGAAGGCGAAGGAGTGGCGCATTCCAGTGAGATACCTCAGTCTGCTTGAAGTTCCTGGAATGGACAATACAAAAGCAGTGGATAATCACAATGTAAACAGTCCATTTCAGCAAGGCCATGCACCCTTTCCCCTTGGTACAGATTGGACCAACATTGTGTCAGCCATTAGAAATCTTACTTCATAGGTGGCACATTTGTCGTAGAGACATATTCTGGGCAAGGGAAACATCTGTGCTCATTAGACAAAGTGTGTTGCGAATAGGCTTCCAAGTGTCACCTGCAGAGGACAGACCAGTTTTTTAATACGCTTAGTTATGATTGAATCAACAGGTTTAATAGGCTGGGAAAGTTTAGGCTTTCCTGGGCCAGTGCTCTCACACCCCCGCATGCTTGCTTATGTTGCACAGTATGATGTGGACAGCAAAACCACTAACCCCACAGCATGTATCCCACAAAACTGTGAGAAGTCTTTCCCACGACATTATAAATGTAAGAGAAACGGAGGCAGAAAACCCCTTTTCCTCTAACAACTACATATTTATAATTTCATTGTCCCCTGGGATTTTGGGTGTCAGTGATGAGATGTCAGATGAGGGATGACTGGTAATGCATAAGCACTGCAAACTGTCTGTAAATATTGGCAATACAGTGTAGAAGCCTCTCCATAAAAAGACGCATCAACCACTTTTATTTTTCCTGTCTAGCTATATATATATAATTTGCATCCAGTAACACAAAGAGTGCTCTCTATTGTGTCCTCAGTACTTCAACATGACAAGTAACATAATGAATCTGATTTCCTCTCAGCATCAGCCCTTGAATGAAAGTGTCTGGGTGACTGCGTGTCTCAGTGGCAGTGCAGACCATTGCACGATGCGGTTGGTATAGATAAATTACTTTGCAGCGTTGAATCCATCAAACTAAATCAGTATTCATGGCATCAAGCTGTTAAGGAACTCTCTTCACCGATCCGTCAGAGTCACTCTGTACCACATGGTGATTAAACAAGCAGGTGTGTTCACGAACTGATTATTAACAAAAAGTTAACAACAATCAAGGTCGTATCGAGTCAAAACACAAATATGGTGTGTTTGGGTATTTGCCTAATGCTTTCAGTAAACATTTACCTCATCTCATTTAGTGGTTTGGATGCTCATAACAAAGAATTATTCACTGACATTTTACTAGTTTGTATTCGAGCTTGTTAAATCCAGTTTTTGTATTTTTATACGTTGTTTATGCAGCTTTTTTAACAAGCTCTTCCTTCTGATGTGCAGTACAGGTTATATCAGTATTAAACTGCCTCTCCTAACCATCACCCTCAGAGACTACTTGATTCCTGAAGGATTTGCATCAATCACCTCCTACATTAGGACTGTATACATCATGAAATAAAGCAGAAAGCATTACTTTAAACAATGTCAAAATGACCAGTGGAAATCTGCACTTTTTCCTTTACTCAGTACTTGGTCCCACACCTCTGAAACACAGGGCAACATATCTGAACGCCTATCTGCTGCCTAAATAAGTCCCACATCTCCAACTAATTTAGAAACACTTGTGATTGCCATCCAGTGTAGACACCTACAGCTATGTTGAAGCTGATGGAGTGCAAAGTGCAAAGTTCTTCTTAAATCGCTTTCTTACCATTATATAAGCTCACTACTTGGAAAACAGATATAAGACCTACGTAAAAAGTTGCACAACTATTCATTTTGATAGTTGTGCCATATGCCTAATTCAGATAAACTCTGGATTAGTCAGCTAGGCTTTTTCATAATTAAGAAAAAGTGATGAGTGTGAAAAGAATTAAAGCAAAAGAAAATAAATGTAACTTTCCTTCATCGCATTGTGCAGTCGTCTATGGACTTTGTTTGATCTAGTTTTAAATATTACACATATGCTGATTTATACTATACTTGCATTTCCTTACTGTCTACCGAGCTGTTGGAAAACCTCCCTGTCAGTTGTCGGCTTTTGTCTAACCAGCTAGTCTGTGCGAAATTTATTACGTATATTTAAAAAAATATATATATAATTGGTGTAGTAAATGCTATCACCTATAACAGCATACAGCTGAAAAGTTTCCATTATCCCTGTTCTTTTTCCTACGCTCATACTTTCAGAGCTGTGATTAGGTGATTAGTGTTATTTGAGTTTGAGTTTGAGTTTAACTCGATTGTCTCAAGTGTCTTTGTTTTTTTTTTGTAGCTTCACATTACATAAAAGAAGTTGATATGTGCATCATTTCTTGCACTTATTATGCTTCACTTTTATTGATCAGCTTTTTCTCTTTCTAATCCCTCAATCCTAATGACATCACTGTCATCTTCACTTTCTCTGTGCTTACTTGGAGAAACTCTTCTGTTCGTCAATTCATGCAGTTTTGGCATGGTGCGTGGCCCACGATCTCAGTAAGCAGTACGGAAACACACACACACACACACACACACACACACACACACACAGAGACTTCTGTCTTCTTCCCCAGACACAACTCAAGTCTGTTGTTGCTATGACAACGCTGCACTTAGGACCGGCTTTTTTTTTTTTTGGGGGAAATATGAAACTGACATTGTCATTGTAGTCAGGTTGTAGACATTGGCCAGGCTGTTTGTCTCAGACCCTCGAGCTAGCCCACACTTTGGTCACTGCTAACATCCTGTTATGATGTTTTCTTCAATCCTTTCCAGCCTGATTTACCAAATGAGTGTTACCACAGTCCTCCCAGAACTGATCCAGTAAGAGTGTGTGGTTGTGTGTGCTGTGTGTGGGCAAGCATGCGCTTGTAGCAAGTATGTAGGCCGTTGTGCACTGCAGAGCAATGCGAGAACGAACTTCCCCCCCATGGCCAATAAAATCAGATTTATGGCACAGCCCAGCAGGTTCAAGCCATCGTATTTCCCTTTCTCTGGGAAGGTTTTTGTCATCGCCAGCCCCCTCTTATAAGCCCACAACCATTCATAAAGCATTCTATCCCACAATTGAGAGCAGTGATTGAAGAGCTTTGATGCCATCTTTCTAACTTTATTTGTATACATGTAAGAAGAAGAACATGTAATGGCTGACTTTTCATTCTGCAAGGATGCAGAGAAGGGGTTTGTGTGTACATGTAGCTTGTACAGGGGCCATTATGCACAGAGCGAATCTGCAGTTTCATGCATTAAAACTGAACACTGACTGGCTAAGCTGGTTTAGTGATGACAAGCACTGTGAAAGTGTTGTTGGACGCATCTTTCTGGACTTTGTGCTTTCATTCTGTCTCTTGCTGGTCTTGCTGTTCTTCCACAACACACTTCCTCTGCCTGACAGTCTTCCTCCTTTATTCATTGCATACTGTCTATCATTCTTCTGTCTGTGATATGAGAGTGTGAGGAAGCTCATGGTGGAGCAGCGCAGTGTGACATAGGCAGGGATTCCCTAATCCCGGAGTCAACTGCAGTTTTTGTGTGAAATCATGCAGGGTGGAATTTCACTTTGGTACCAACACAACACTAAAGGCTATGTTCTGTGTTTCTGCGTTTTAAGGTGTGTCAGTGTATGTAAAATGAGCTTTTTTGTCTCCTCTGCCATTTCTTATGCCAGTTTGTTGGGCTTGGTACTTTCCTGAGATTTAACAGATCATGCTGATAGACAAAATATCCTAGTAGTGTTTGTATCAGATAGATGGTGAATGCTCTTAAATGCATTCACACACGCATACCAAACTTTGTTCGGCTCAAGGTCCCAGTCATGACTGTGGCTTGTGGTTGTCTGAGACTGGCTTTTGCCACTGTCCGCTTCCCTTCCCAGTGTTAAATTGCTCACTTGCACCCGCTTGCATTCATACAGTCTGTCTGGGTCGCATGCTTTCGGACTCCATGTCTTAATTTAGCGCTTAGAGGTGAAGAAAAAAAGTACACAAATTTTGCATGAAACGCAATATAGACATAGCCACGAAAACCAAAATATGCATTTCTGACATACCTTTTTTAGATGTTCTTTGAAACTTAAGTACTAGCCTTGGACAAAAGCCCGTTGGACGGGCTTTTCCCTGATTTGTCCAATCGAAAGATACATCCTAAGGAAACCATCCAATGAGCAAGCCCACCCACAATCTCAGTACATATGGACTCATCAGATGGTGCAAGTGTATTGGCAGACTGGCTGTTGAGAGTGTAATGCCCAGTCTCACACCGAGAGGAGTGATAGACTATACACCAAGTGTTTTGGGATTTGAGCACGAGAGAAACGGCACAGCAGACAAAGCTCATTCAGAATCGACATGAATGCTTAGAAATCACACCTAATCTGGATACAATGCTTAACCTGCTGTCTTTTGCTAGCCAGAGGAAAAGTGACTGTGCTTGTGTCTGATTTATGTATCGTTGTATTGAATGCACTCTTGATTAGTTTGGTCAGAAATTGTAATGAATAAAGGAAAGCAGTAGATCTTATTTCATTATTTAAGTGGGTAACTTAAATGTTTAAGTTTTTCTGCATTGTTGATAATGCACTAGCAAAGAGAAAATAACGTTTAATGTTACCTTTCTGACTGATGTCATCTTGCCTTGGTATTATAAAATCCTTCCCCCTTCCCAGATCCTGTCTCCAACAGTTAAACCATGAAAATGATCTTAGCTCACTCTTGAAGTTTCAGAAAACACTCATCCTGCATGCCAGCACTCTGATTTACTACCCACCCCAGGCTTTCCTATCTGTTTTTGAGTGCAGAGATGTTTTCTCTTGGGAAAAATCTTGCACTTCGTCTTTCTTACCTGTTATTGTTCTCCAACAACATACACACAGAGTCCGTGAATAATTAATGGAAGAAACAAACTACAGGGCCATGCTGGTAAAGCCCCTCTCAGGGGCCATGTGTGTGGTGAAACTGGCATTTAGTGAGAGAGAGAGAGAGAGAGAGAGAGAGAGAGAGAGATGCCTTCCAGATGTTTGTGATGAGGTGGCTTTCACTGCAGTGTTACACACTCCCATGGATGTTTGTGGAGGAAAATTCTTCATGATCTGTGGTTCGAGTGTGTACATCCCTACCTACAGCTTCCTCTCATTTTTTTACCCCTCCTCCAGAGGGTCCTAATATTCTTTCCTGCCAAATGTCTTAAACTGTACATCGCTGCAGCTACTGGAAAGCCACAGAGAGTTGTGTAGGTGGGTAGTTCATGTGCTTATAGCATGATTACATTTGCAGCTTTTGTTCTGAATCTGATTTTATCTTTCCCATTTATTCCTCAGTGTGTTCATGTCACCTGTTATGGTGAAGGAGGACAATCAGTGTACAGCGAACAGAATCAATGAGGCAGGGTGCTGTTTCTTCAACTGGGTGTAGCCGAAAGCTTCAATTTGGCAGTTAGTGACTGTTTTTGGGGCTCGGTGGTTACTGCCTCATAGTTCAGCAACTACTTGCCAAGTGTGATCAGTCCCCCAGATCATTTTTTCTTACAGCAGCTCTGCTATTTCCAGGTGTTTTGATTTTCTCGGAGATGAACCTATAGTGCAAATCCCTCAGCACTAGTAGCAAGAACAGTGCTGAGAAGCAGCCAGTGAAGCGGAAATCATGTTCATCTGCTGTCACGTGTAGCAGATCCCTGAACCCGAGTTATTACCCATTTATATGTGTGCAAGGGCAAATCATGAGAACGTTATTGCTTCAAATGTCATCCAAAAAAAAAAAAGATTTGAAGCAGTGCATGGTATAAAAATGTCAACCTCTGGTTCTCTTTGCAGAGCAGACAGTTCTCAGAGCTCACATCTTTACGTTTTTCTGTGAAAGAAAAACCCCACCCCTACCTCCACCAAACCAACAATTAAAAGCCAGACATTCTGAGCTTTAGAAATTTGTGCAGCGTGCACTCTGCATTCTTTATGCCATCTACTTTAAGCTTTCTTAACCAACCTCTCTTCATTGATATCCTTCTCAAATGCTCCTGGGTGAAAAGTAAGAAGAGTGTAGAGGACTCATTAAGGGTACTTCACTGAAGGGCTCTTAACCTCATATCTTATTTAACACATAGTGTAGTCCCAGGAAAAACAACAACAACCACCTTACCAACCCTTTAAAGGAGCCGTGAAGTGTTTCCCAGCAAGCAGCTTCTCTCAACAGCTGACTCACTACCTTGTAACAAATTTCTAGTCCTTTCTCCTGGGTTGTAGTCACAAGTATATTTTCCTCAATGTTGTGTTGAAATGTGAATGGATGGCGAACGGATGAAATAGGAACAAGTAAGGATTTGAAAGTAATTAACTGCTTCGTTGTGTGTGTGTGTGAATATATATATATGTGTGTGTGTGTGTGTGTGTGTGTATGTATGTATGTATGTATGTATGTATATATATATATATATATATATTTATATATATATATATATATATATATATATATATATATAAAATGCCCTTTTTCAACCTCAGGTTTGTTCAAAGAAATAGATTTTTTTGGCAGCTGCTATGTGCATTAACTGAATAGCAGATCAGTCAACATCTGAGTAGTAATCAGTTCCAACATTAAGACAATTAATTGTTCCCTGATGGACTACAGTGGAACAGACGCTGGGGTCGCTTTAGACTATTCCTGTTGGTCTAAATAATATTCCTAATAAGTCTGTATAAAGCTTTCTGAATCCTAATTGAATTAGTCTCCATTTTCAGCTGTGAAACAGTCTGTTTAGTTTTGTTTTCCTCTCGATTTTATGGTTGTTTCAGTTCTGCCTGAAGTAACAGCCCAAAAGACTGAACAAAATGGTGGTACTTTTTAGCTTGATCCTGTGTGATGGCTTGTTGTTTTTTTCTTCTCTGAAGTGCTTCTTCTTTCATTGAACTACTTGGTCATAAACAGGACAGTATCAGTGAAATGCGTAACTGAAAGCTTTCCTAAAAACGATGGCGTGCGGTAGAAGTGTTTTAGGACTTTGGCTGAATGGAGACCAGCTGTAGCTTCTACATCTGCAGACTCTCAGTATGCATTTTTTAAAACTTGTCTGCTTGATCTGAGCACTTTGAGCTCAGTGTGAGTCTAAGCATAAATCTGAGCATCTCCTGACCCATTTCAGCACATACTGATCCTGGAACTACACCCCACTGACAGGCAGACTAAAGAATACTGACTGACCCTCTGGTTTGAGTTTTCTTGTGATTGTTAACAGTGTTGTGATGATCTGCAATTAAATCTGCTCTTTTTCTCTTTTGTTTTGCAGTGCTGTGTGCGAAGAACCTAGCGAAGAAAGACTTCTTTCGTAAGTACCCCATCACATAGAGCGTGTGCTCTATTTCTGTAGCTTTATATAAATCTTCTGAGTGCTTGAGTCATTCTGTCTGTTTGATGTGCGGCGAGCGAGATAAGTATTCTTGCCTCACGAGACGACTGAAATGTGGGTCGGTTTATAGATAAAGCGGCTCTGGCTGCAGGGCACTACGTACAAAAACATAATGCGCCTTTCTTTCTTGTGTCTCTGTCTTGCTCCAACACACATCATAGTGCACCACAGACGATAACAAAAAAGTATGATCCGATAAGGAACCAACGAGGAAAAGCCAGGAGGAGTGAGGGAAAGAGATGAAAAACAGTAGTGTGAGGGCTGCAGATTACATGTATGTGCAATACTAAAATAAAACACAGACCAACAGGGAAGAGGTGTGCTCCTCCGATGCTACCCAGCACAGGACAAGAGGGAAGCTAGAGAGAGAGAGAGAGAGAGTGTGTGTGTTTGGAGTTGTTTGGGTTCTGGGTGTCACAGTAACAGGTTGTCAGGCTCAGCCACCCAGGTGCCAGTGACTGCACACTGTCTCATACTGTTGTCTACAACTCTGTGTGTGTGTGTATGTGTGTGTGTGTGTGTGTGTGTGTGTGTGTGTGTGTGTGTGTGTGTGTGTGAAATTTCAATGAACATTTCTAGTATTGAAATGTTTATTCATATTATTCAGACATTTTCAATCACAATGTGTTTCCGTAAGCCAAGATAAAGAAAAATAAAGGCGATATCATACAGTTTTCATAAACGTAAGAACTTAAAAACCCCGTAATTTGAATTGTCTAACTTTAAACTTTGGGGGGCAAATCATGAATAGTTTTACATAAAGTAGATGGACGGTTTTTGGTTTATTTTCTGACATAATGTACGTATGGATGCATAAGCTTTTCAGTGCTTTATTCATCTCATTGCAGAAGTGGGAAGACCATTTTGTATTTTGCAGAATCATTATATATAATTCATTAAAGCTACCAAGTGATGGGGAAAATCCGGCTATCCCATGTTCTCAGGGTTGAGGACACTGATGTCACCTTTTTAAAAATGTATTATTATTATTTTTTTTTTGTCGGATATTAAAAATGATAAGCTGTGCCTTTAAGTTGAATTTATTTAAGTTACATAAGTGTTGAGCGACCACAGTGAACATCACACTTGCTGGAAAGCCATGTGCATTCCACAGCAAAATGAACACACGCCGAATCAATTCAGTTTTGTAAACCGATATCGATTTAAAACTCAAAATGTCTGGGATGCTTCAGCACCACCGAATCTTTAAATGCAATTTTCTTTTTTCACTTTTGGCCAAAATCAGACTCGGATTATTATTGTGGCTTAGACACATTTTAGTTACCGTGTCATTTACCCCAAAACAACTTTCTGTGATTTGACTTAAGTTGGATAAATAAAAAATGTTAAGAAAAATGATAAAAGAGCATTACAGTAATTGAATTGTGTGTAAATGAAGGTGTTTATTTGTATGTGTCATGTCTATGGCAGGCCTGCCTGACCCTTTTGCCAAAGTGGTGGTGGACGGTTCTGGGCAGTGTCACTCTACAGACACTGTGAGAAACACTCTGGACCCAAAATGGAACCAGCACTATGACTTGTAAGTAACGCTTTACACATACACACACATTGTTTTTCCATCTAGCTGAGCATACACACCATCCCTGTGACGTTACCTCATACTCATGGCGACTTTATCATGCTACGATATCACACTATATCTCACTCATGACTACCTACAATCATCTCTTGTTTTCTCACCCTAAAAGAATGTTTTCATGATTCTTTCTTTTCCCTTTTATTTACTCCTCTTAAACTGTCATGTAGGTTTTGATTTGATGAATGCCATTGTTTGGGTTATTGCTCCACAGCTTTGCCTGTTTGTCTCCAAGAATCAGCTGTAATTATCCGAAGATTTATCTTCACACATACACTCACTCAGTACTACACTAATACTGAGTGGGGTCAATCTTTGCTCTCAAAACAGTCTAATTTTTCATGGCAGGTATTCCACATGATGTTGGAAACATTCCTTTTAGTAACTGGTCCCTGATGACACGATTGCACCACAGAGGTTTTTTTTTTAGGATTTTTTTTTTCAGCTGCATTTTTATGTTCATCTTCTATTCTACCACATCCTGAAAGTGTTCTACCAGATTCAGGCCATCCTTAAAAGTATTTTGGTTTGCCGTAACAGTAAAAAAAAGGGTCCGTAGGTAGGTCTATATTTTTTTTTTTCAAGTTTCAATGTAAAAAAATAAAAGTACAATTTTGGTGGCGGTGATTACGCAGATATGAATTTAAACAAATTAGCATATCGTGACGTCACTGACTGGGTCTTCAACCCGTGCCTTCGGGTGCATCATTGCAAACCTCATTTTGATGCAGGCTGTATAGGCCACAAACAAATTTGTTTGAATGGTGACCGCGGACATTTTGTTTACTGCAGCCGCAGCCATCATTACCAAGCGCGAACCATTGACTCTGACAGTGAATGAGAGTACGAGAAGAAGCGAACGCACAGGCCATAGTGTGACATCCGTTAACCAATAGTGTAAACATAGATGACGTCACGGGTTTTTATTTAAAACAAAGAACGTAGTCTCCGTTTGTATGTAGGCCTAGGCAATTTAGATATTTACAATACTTACTAATTTTATTAATTTTAAATTTTATTACTATATTTTATTGCTTTTGTATTAGTTGTCCGAAGAGTAAAAAAAAAATTGGTCGGTCTTAACGCAAATTTACAACCGCCAAGTCGGTCGGACTTAAAGCAAAAAAATAAAAAATTGAGTCGGTCCTAAATTGACAGGGTCGGTCGGGTTACGGCAAACAAGAATATTTTTAAGGATGGCCTCAGTCCTAGCGGTTGAGAAGGTCGCTGAAGAACACCGAACTCGTTTGTCATGTTCATGAAACCAGTTTGAGACGACGTTTGCTTTGTGACATGGTTACATGGTTGTGACGTTATCTTGTAGAAGATGAGATGAAGGATTCGCAAGATCAGCAATAATACTCAACTAGGCTGTGACATTCAAGTGATGATGGTTTGGTATTATTGAAACCACACCACCATTGCACCACCTCCGCCAGCCTCGACTGATGATGGAAAACAGGTTAGATTCATGGATTCATGCTGTTTGTGGACAAAGCCTATCATCAGACTATGTTTTTCCAGCCCTCAACTGTCCAGATTGGGCTGGTCTATGCACACTGCAGGGACAGCTTTCTGTTCTTAGCTGACAGGAGTAGGCGTAGTCTTCTGTTGTTTGTAGTCCATTTGTGTTAAGGTTCAACGTGTTGTGCATTCTGAGGTGCTTTTCTGTTAATGTGAATATTACCTGAAGTGCCATGATTTTATGCATCACACCACTGCTAAACTATTGGCCGTTTATATAAATGCTTGACTGAGTATGAGTACTGGTGTTCCTAATAAAGTGCTCTGCGAGTAGGTAGCTTTACCTGCAGTGATTCAGATCCCCTCTGTCTGGTGTAGATTAAGTTAACAGCAGTTTGCAGAAGTCATGGTATTTGAAATATTTTCTAGGCTTTCAAAAGAAGCTTAAAAGTTACTAACTGTGTCACCAAAACACATTTAGCATACACACACACACACACACACACCGCTCACTGTCTGCTGATGGTGAGTTGAGGTTTTAAATAAAAATAGTAACTTTCCGACACTCAGTGTCACTTTACCCAGAGTCCTAATTGAGAGTGCATATGCAAGGGAAAGAACGAAGGAGAAATTTTCCAGCGATTCCTCAAAGTGGGCCAACAGCAGGAGGAAGCCCATGTCTCCTTTTGTTTGGTTGCCATGGTAACCGGATGCTACCCGATCAGAGGCAAAGCTGGACGCAGGTCGAAGAGTATTATATACTCTTCTTTGACCGAGTTTCTTCATTAATGTCAGTGTTCTTTCTTCCTCAGTCTCTCATTTGCTCTGTAACTGGGGGAAGCAGGTGGACTCTGTGTTCCCGGGGTGCAGCTGGACCTCTCATTGAGGATCTTTGGCTCAGTGAAAGTCATGCAGTTCATGCCAGACACTCGCGGGTTTCTCTTACTAGCTTCAGTACACCATCCGACAATGAGCTCAGCTCTCACTGTCCAGCACCTGCTCCGTCCAGCTGAACTAAGATCAGCATTGTAAAGAACTCCACAAACACGGGCTGTCTGCTTACTGTAAATACCAGCTTGTGATCACCCGTTCATTTGAAGGTCCTTATTTAGCTTGCAGATTCATTTTGGAAACAGTAATACCATTAAGTGTTGGTGGAGGAAAAATGCTACTTGGTATTTATCTGGAAAAATAACTTTGCAAACTGGTAATAATTCTTTGTGGTTCTCATGACTCATGCGCAGTAAAATGACCATTCAGACAGGTTATCAGTTCTTTTTAAATGTCGGTCAGGCTTTGGCATGGATTCTGTTCATGGTTCTTTTACAAGCTGTTGTAATGTCTGGAAATAAGCATAGTTTGGCATGCACAAGCATTCCACATAATTTGGATCACTCCTGAGCTCAGGCCTTTATTAAATCCACTGGTGCTGGAAAAGTGATAAATGTTTGTTTCTAGAGAAGCAGCGTATTGTTTGGGCTTCCTTGGCCCCTTCTTTGGCCTGCCTGACTTCGTCTGAATGTCTAGGCGTGCTATCCATCTCCCCTTAGTTTAGTCTCCTTTCATCCTCCCGCCGCTCTTCCTTCTCTTTCTTTCATGCTTCCTTGACTCACAGAGGATTCGTTCACTTTGGCAGTCTCTTACAGTCCTATGACATTTCAGACATGCTTGGAACACATGAGCTTTGCATCTCTGAATATCTAGGGTTTCATAACTTATCAGGAACACAGTGTAACGCAAAAAGAAATCTTTTCCTTACGGTTCATAAATCCTGCAAATATCAAGCATTAACTACTCCAGTACTAAAAGTGTAACTGGTGTAGCTTTGTTATTTATTGCCATGTTGTACTTGTGTCTGTACAGATACATCGGGAAATTGGACTCCATCACTATTAGTGTGTGGAACCATAAGAAAATCCACAAGAAGCAGGGTGCTGGCTTTCTGGGCTGCGTACGGCTTCTCTCCAACTCCATCAACCGCCTCAAAGACACAGGCTGTAAGTATGTGTGTGTGTGTGTGTGTGTGCAAGTGTGTTCCCATGTGAAATTTTTTGGAGAAGTAGACCTAGTTGCTGTGTGTGTATGAGTGTGTGTCTAGATGACCTCAGCTCTCAGAAAGCGTTTACTAAGAATAATATACACGTTGGAGCCTAGAAGACTATTATCAATGTCTGGGTGTAAATGGCACTGTCTGTGCCTGGGTCCGTTTCTGTTCCTTTTGATTTTGAGGTCTCGTACTTTTTGTTGCGATCCAGATTTTACACACACAGCTGTTATCTGTCACATAGCCCCATGCCCGCAATCTCGCCCATGGTCATGGAGGTTTCATGGATTGTTTGCAGGAGCAGGCCGTTTTGGGTGCCTCAGACTCACAGTTCTGTCTGGGGCGACTTTAAAAAGAATCCGTTTCCTAGAAAACCCTCAAGCTCATTTCCTGAAGAAGTACAGGAAACCACGGGCCTCTCCCACAGCTGGGAGGGATTCCTTGCATTTCCTGCTGTCTGTCTGCTTTTCTTTCTTTTGTCTGCTTTTTTTTTTATGTTTCTCTCAATGCATTCCATTTTATTCTCTTTTTACACATCTCACTTGCTTATGTCTTTAGTTCTCTCTGAGCTTTTTAAAGTTTTTTCTTTCTTAGTTTGAGATGAATATTATTGTATAAGGAATACAACGCAGAGGGACATGCCGTTCAAGCAAAAAAAATCACTAACAAAGTGGTGTGATATGATCTGTCACAAGGTGGGAGTTGATTTTATTGTTACAGCAACCGGACCTGCTTTCATTCCTCGCATTCTGTCTTGAGCAAAACACTGATTATTTCCTGTTTATTAAAGAGCGTGTGGTAGGTTTTATCCACATACAGTTACAATTAATGTCCAAGAAACAAGTTAGATCACGTTATCACTTCATTTATAAAGTCGTTCTTTCACTCGCCTCTTTTTCTGTGTCTTAAGCCTTCTAAGACAAAAACACTTTGTCATGATAGCAATAAAGCACAAAGTGACACGTCCTCTGTCCTGTAGACTTGCACATGAAAGACAACATTGAGAAACAGCTTCACATAACTGTTAGAGTTTTTTCATTAATGTTAAAGAAACCGTCTCCTAACAGAAATCACAGATATGTGTTTTTATTTGGTTATTGTTGGACTTATTACATACATTGTACGGTGTTGTACCTTGTTTGTCTCTTCCTGTCTTTAGTAAGTATTATTAGGATGAGCTTTGTTGTGGTTTTGTTGAAGCCATACACATAGCTTGAACCACCAATTTAGTCTAGTCATACTTTTTGACTTGACTGTGTGTGTCTGTCTGTCTGTCCTACTTGTTATTCCTGTCCCTCTCTTCCTGTCCTGCAGCACAGAAACAGAGAGATCTAGCGTCTCTCTTTCTAGAGAATACAAAGAATAAAGCAGGCTTTGTGTACAAGCCCACACACACACACACACACACACGCACACGCATTGCTCCTCAGGCTGTCAGACTGGATGATATTCAAGGGAAATACCACACAGGTATAAATGAGGCACACACTCCTCTTAGTGACTCATCTTTTGATTGTGAAAAAGCTTTGGTCTTATTAACGTACTTACATTTTTTTATGCTTTTCAGCATCTGGTAAATCCTGGGTCACAGCTAAATGTTTAACATTGAACAGGATTATCAAATGAATCACTGTGATTTTTTGTTTTTCTCTCTCTCTGTCTGTCTTTTTATTTTTGACTCTTAGATCAGAGATTGGACCTAAACAAGCTGGGACCCAATGACAGTGACACAGTGAGGGGTCAGATAGTAGGTGTGTATCATTTATGTTTCTAGAATCTTTTTCTTACTAATGACTGCTTCATTTCTTACATTTTTGTGATGTAAAGACTAGCAAACATAACCGGTTGCACTACACTACATGTAATGTATGATTAGCCAGAAGAAAATGGGTGAAAATGAGCTTTAGGAGCAAGCCTTTCATCAGTGCACACACTCTTTCCTGTTGCATGTAGTGGTGCAAATCTTCAGCATTATGTCGACTTTGGTAGAGCTTTTTAATTACACATGTAAAGTAGACTAGTAGAATGTTATCCTCACTTTCTTGATCTGTTGGCTTCGTCCGTGTCTCTCAGCTAACATTTTCAGTTCATGTTAAAAATAAATCATGAAAGACATCCAGCAAGGCAGGATGGGCCTGGATCCAGGCTTTTATGCGGTGTGTTTTAAACACTTGTATAGCATACCACATGAGCTTGTGTATAAATATCTTGAATATAATATATAATGCTAAATTGTTGCTCAGCAGTTATTCATTTAAACATGCCAAAACGAGTGTTCTGAATTCTATATGTGTCATTTTACTGTCTGTATGCGTGCAGTGAGTCTTCAATCCAGGGACAGGATTGGCACTGGTGGGCCTGTGGTGGACTGCAGCCGCCTATTTGACAATGATCTACCAGATGGGTAAGTTACTGTAGAGAAGTGGATTTATGCCTAGCCTTAGCTCGTTGCTGTGTTTTCACTGGAAATGGGTATTCTGTTCATAGTGACAGGCTCCTAAAGTGTGTGTGTGTCTGTGTGTGTGTCTGTGTGGTGCAGCTGGGAGGAGAGGAGAACTGCTTCTGGTCGGATTCAGTACCTGAACCACATCACACGCAGCACGCAGTGGGAGAGACCAACCAGGTAAGTGACTGGAGAAGTTGTTGACACCAGTATCTTTTTTAATAACTTAATAATCATGTATAATCAGTGAATAACACTAATTCTAATTTTCTGGATTTGAAATGCAGGGTTAGAAAAGCTTAAAACTCATTTTAATGTAGAATTTGCCGGTGCTCGGTTATATTCTGTAGCACTTTATTGGATGCCTCAGATATGTGGACGTTGCTGTGCTATAGTTCATCTAAAACTCATTTGTCACTGCAGTAGTTCTTTCTGCCTCATTCATGGTATTTTAGCTTAGTATTTTTATTTTAAACAGATATCCTAATATTGTTTTCCATATGATTCATTTCTAGCTTCCTTCAGTATTAGCCAGTGAAGCAGCAGGTAGAAATATTAAGCAGCCTGCCCACATGTTCTAAAGACACAAACTAGTTTAACAGACAGAAATTCTAGTTTGTTACTCGCACAGTCAGGTGTCACTAAATCAAGCACAAACTGCAGCAGTCTGGTTTTCAATTTTCCAATTTGTGAAGTCTTTAAAAGTAAAACCAGTCCAAGAAAAAAGAATTTACTATATGAAAGCCTGAAGCCGAAAGGAGACGTTATTTAGCAGTAGTGGAGACTCTAGATTAAAGCAGAGGAAGGCAGATTTGATTCAGATTGCCAGTTTTTAAAATGCACTCATACTCTTCACTTCTGGATCACTTTTAAGTCCATTGCTGCATTTTGAATATGGCGGTGATGAAAGACTCTTCAGTGATCTTTTGTATACACCAGATATGTCTGGTCTACAGCATAGTCTGAGAATTTAAACCTCTGAATAAAGGGCCAAGCTAAAGTTGTTTTTTTTTTCTCTTTAGACGTGTTTTATGTGATATGTGATTGTATGCTTTTTCTTTCAGCAAAATGTAATTTCCTTTCCCATTTTATGTCTTGTGTTTTTTTTTTTTTATCTTAGCCATATACTGATTACAATTCTAAAAGGATTTCAGGCCTTTGAACACTTAGACTTAGCAGTTCATCTTTGTCTCTCTTTCTTTCTCTCTCAGGCCGGCGTCGGAGTATTCTAGTCCTGGTCGTCCCCTTAGTTGTTTGGTCGACGAGAACACACCCATCATGACGCCCAATGGGGCAGCGGTTGCTCAAGCAGGCGAGCTGCGAGTGCAGGAGCGCCGCGTGCGATCACAGAGACACAGAAATTACATGAGTCGAACTCACCTGCACACACCACCAGATCTCCCCGAGGGCTACGGTCAGCTCACAAGACATGCACATGCACAAGACAAACGTGACATATCAGAGGGTTAGTTAGGTTAGTTTGTTGTACAAATAGACTTCACATAGGAGAACGTTTGCCCCTTGCTTCTGTTTGCCCGAGGAATGAAACCGCAGGTGTTAGTGTACATGCAGGTGCAACATGAGCTTCTGGGACTTCAGCATTAGAGATGTAGAGAAAGCCATGTGTTTGAAATGTCTTTCTGACATTGACTGCTGTCATCACTACAGGTTAGACAAGTAAGTGTGTGTGTGTTTGTCAAACCCTGTGGATGTGTGTGTGTGTCTCAGGGTGTGGATTGAGTACACAGATGCATTAGTGTGTGTTTGTGTGTACATGAAAGTAATTTAGAGTACTACGTCAAAAAAAAGGATTGCACCAATTATGAACTTATTCACCGCTATCTAACCCAGACCAACGAAAAGAGTCTTTTCCACCTGATCACCTAATCTGATCAGATTCTACAGATTTCCCTAGTTACATGGTATGAAAATAAAACGAGAGAATTTTCCTTGTTTCCAGATTTTGAGATGTATCCTATACACTGTATATCAGCGGCGTCCAATCTTATCCGGAAAGGGCTTCTGCTTTGTTGGAATGAACACCTGCACCCACACCGGCCCTTTATGGATAAGATCGGACATCGCTGCTGTATATAGTGTTGTGGCTAGTAATGCTTTCAAACTTACAAAAAATTTTTTTCCTAATCTAAATCCTGCTCACGAATAATCAACCACAACTAATCCTGCATCCGCTTTCCCTGATTGGTCCACAGAGCAGCGGACCACACAGCAGGGTCAGGTGTACTTCCTGCACACTCAGACAGGCGTCAGCACGTGGCATGACCCCAGAGTTCCAAGGTAACCCCTCAGTTCATACCTACTCTTACATGAGCTGTTGTATAGGATGTATACCATTTCATTCAAGCTCTTCACATGGATTTAATGTAGCAGTGACTTTCACTGCATTCTCAGTATTAAAAACTGAGATTGTAGTCCATAAAATAGAAACTGGGTTCCTTCCTTAAGAGTCTGGAACATGATGTACAAAACCCTGTCTCCGTTTACTTGCTGTGATTCTTTATTCTGCTTTTAACATAATTGCATATTTTTGCGCTCTCTCTCTCTCTCTCTCTCTCTCTTGCTCTCTTTCTCTCTATCTCTAGGGATCTTAGTAATGTCAATTGTGAGGAGCTGGGACCACTGCCTCCAGGATGGGAGATTCGGAACACAGCCACCGGCCGCGTCTACTTTGTTGACCACAACAACAGAACGACACAGTTCACGGACCCACGGCTCTCTGCCAACCTGCACCTTGTCCTCAAGTGAGTGTTCCTGTCCTGAAAAGTGTCACCATTCTAACAGAACTTGTACCACAGCGCTAAGTTTTCATATCCCATTAGTCAGAAGCTATTAATTTAATAGCAGCAAATCTGACAGTAGTTTGGCTGCAAGTCAACTGGTAGGTTTATATTAATGTGCTGTTATATTAAGGTTTCAGTCACAGATTTAAGCAAAACAATAAGTGCATAAAAATAGCATGCAATGTTGTTGTAAACATTTTTGGATCTGCTGATTGGAAAACTCTGAACTTCAAGGTGGAAATGCATCATGACACCCTGCCGTTTATTCTTTTCCTATAATAGCACATCGTATTGGATTTTATAATTAGTGCACAGTAAAGATGTTCCACTTGATTCCAGAGATTTCATAAACTAGAATTTGAATTTGAAGTGTATTTGTGTATCAGTCATGGCACATCTGGATTAGACATTAATGCTGCATATTCTATCATTCTACCCTCTTAGTCCCAGTCCTAACGGTTCACGAGGTGCTGGTGAGGCTTTGACCAGGTAAGGCAATCTTCCACAATAATGTTCGTTTCAAAATGTGTTTTAGAACGGTCAGTAGATTAAGGTGTGTGTCAGTATTTGTCGCTTAAAATAAAATGAAAATAGTGAGCAAAGCAGCCAGGATGCCCTGATGTGGAATGGACTGAAGTTTCAGCAGTATTTTCCCTGTTTTTGAAAGCTCCTCTACTGACATCTGTGTTGTGTATGTGTGTGTGCGTGCGTATGTTGCGTGTGCGCGCACATGTGTCTGAAGAATGCAGTGATGAAGAGATCAGGTTTCCTTTTTCCTGTCCTGACAGATCAGAAACCCCCTTTCCTCCAAGTTAAGAGAGAATATTATAGTTTCTCAATAGCATACTATATACCGACAAGACCTCTGTAGATCGTACCCTGTTCAAATCAACAGTATAACAGTACACTCTCCAAATACCATATCTTATTAAATGCCGTGTTACCGTTCAGCTTTTCCTTTATAAATATTATTCTCAACTTTTTAAAGTAACTAGTTGGGATTTACTACATTAAGAGCAGCTATGACGTAGCACACATAACTCCACTGGAGGTGGCTCCTGCTCATTTAGAAAGCATTGTAGTGCATAATCAAATAACCGTCCACACAAACTCCATTTTGTGATCTGAGTTAGGAGAGAGAAAGAAATGAGATGTTTCCATTTGAGTCCCTGACCATGCTGGCTATCTAAAAGCTCTCCAGCTGGACATTCCAAGTGGCGGACAAGCACTGGTAAAAACATTAGAGGAATCTCACTCAGTGGGTCTCACTCACAAAAGCACTTATATAAAAGTGATTTTTCCAGAGGACCGTGCCGTATAGCACAATATAAAAAAAACAAATCTACCTAGGAACCTACATTTCGTTGTTTATTTCCTTGCCGAGGGACTCGTATCATGTCTACAGATGCATGCTGAACTTGGTTAGCATTCAAGCCACGGTATAAGAGTACCAAACAGGGAGATATGGGTGGGACTGGAAAGAGTGTAGACTATCGATTGTTCCAGTGCAGTCCGAAAAGTATTAGCATGAATCATGACTCGTGTTTCTACCAAACCACAAGGCACAGCAGTCTTCAGTATTATATATTTAGTATCTGATAACATTTTCATTGATTACTTACAAATTTTGCCCAATTGCATCTACATAAATCTCAGACCTTGAAGCTTGTTCTTTTGTTTCTGCTGCTATTGGTGTTTATTGTAGAGTGTGAAGGGAAAAAAATCCGCCTCTTATTTTTAGGGGTAATGTTATGTGAGGAACAGAATCTCAAGCTCTCCACGAGAATACTGATTTGTAGATATTTAAGACAGATATTTAACTCTTTCCAAAGCATGCAATGAAAGGTGGATGCTTTAGAAGAGACCCTCTATACTATGTACTTTATTCTGGGCAGTAAAACCTCGACATGAGATATTTGAGGAACTCACAAGAAAAATTTATACAGATGTCCCCTTGATAAATTAATCCAATTTAAATAGGGCTAATGTTAGCCATGTGTCTTAACTTGCATGTGAGCGTTTTGAAGACATTAATGCCTTAATGTATAGGGATGCATTGTTTCAGATGTCTCATGAGACTAGTTCAAGAGTGCACTAAACATGAAATATATAGAAAGAGCTATGAGCTGGTTACTAACTGATAAGTGGAATGGATCTTCTGCCCCTAAAGTAATTTAGACATCTCTCTCTAGCAGATTTCACCCTTCCTCTTTTTCTTTCGCTCTTCCCCTAACTGCAATTTCCTCACAAGTCCTTCAACACCACCATTTCCTGTTTAACCCGTCAGTTCCTCTGTCTAAGCTCATTCTTCCAAGTACTGTGTCGTCTTTGCTATTTCTCATTTTCTTTCACTCCATTTTCCTCTGCTTTCTTCCTCATTCTGTCTTTCACATCTCATATCCTGGCCCTTTCCTGCCCTAATGTGGTGTGCTGTCTGTATTTGAAGTGTGTGCGCATAGCAGCTCAGAGCTCTGCTCTTCTGGGTGATGTTCAGCAGACACCACAGAGCAGCAGTCAGCCAGAAAAACAGAGACCATGCTGCAAACCATCACACACATATACACATACACACACACACAGACATACATATACATACACACACAAACATACATATACACACACACAAACATACATATACACATACATACATACATACACACACATACATACACCCACACACATACATACAAACACACACAAACATACATACATACATACATACACACACATACATACACACATACACCCACACACACATACATACACACACACAAACATATATACATACATACATACACACATACATATACACACACACAGCTGCTGAATGACAAATGGAAGCTTCACATGACATCAAGTTTTTGTCCTGTGTTTTACTCTGATAAAGTTAAAAAAAAAAAAAGAACCGCTTTGCTGAAGGTTTGTACATTTGATCATATTTTTCAGCTAACAGGAATTTGTTATAGGTAGGTTTGACTGCTGGTGCATTTAAATAGAACTGTTGACGTGCAAGCCAAATAAAAGATACACTCACAGTCCAAGTTATGACAACACTGTTGCAAGGAAACTAGTAAACATGGATGGTGAGCATAAGCTAGCTAATGACTTAGGTGCCAGATAGCACATATCTGTTTGTCTTTTGTCTGGACGGATTGTTGGCCACATTGTGGATTCATAACAAAGTTCTCATATTTAATATAATGAATTATGTTTTTATGTGCTTGTTGTATTAAGTAGGTACAAATACTTCTATTTCAAACTTAGTATTGACCAGGATCATGTGTGTGTGTGTGTGTGTGTACGTGTACAGTCGTGTGGGTCAGCTGAAAGAGCAGGCCCAGACAGTGCTGTCTCCTGGAAATCTGCCCGATGATGCTGAGTGTCTCACCGTGCCGAAGTACAAAAGAGACCTGGTGCAGAAGCTGAAGATCCTCCGGCAGGAGCTTTCTCAGCAGCAGCCACAGGCAGGACATTGCCGGATTGAAGTGTCCCGGGAGGAGATCTTTGAGGTAGGGCGCCTCAAACAGACAAATAAAAATCAAACAAATATGAGCCACCTGCATTTCATGCCAACAACCTGGACAGGGCTAACACATACAAGTGTCATTTTTTTTTTCTGGCTAAGAACCTATTAATGCATGGACTTTGTAAATATTTGTGAGTTGTATAATTAGAACTCAGTAATACACTACAGAACAAGGGTGTAAAAATTAGGGGAGGGCTGTGAGAAGAAAGCCTGCATGCTCTTTTGCCACTTACTGATAGAGCCTAGCTGTGAGCCAAGAGCTCTCACAAGAGTGTGATTTCTGCAGTGTTGCCACATGCTGTCAGCTTTTTTCCTTTCATCCACATGTTTGACAGCAAAGAGTGACCAAGGTTGTGTCTTTGTTGTTTGGTTTTGTTTAGCCCCTTATAAAACTCTTTTCTTTTATCTTCTTGCCTGTCTCTGTTGTCTCTCTCTGGAAACACCAGCTTCAGACAGCAAATAGAAGTCTATTATTTATTTAAAACACTGATAAACAAGCCTGGACACTGGTCTTGTTATTAATCCTTTCATCCGCTAATGAAAATGTCCTCAGTGCCCCAGCTGCATTTACTTATGCGGCTGAACTCACGTGGGAAGGACACACAACAGTAGACTGGTGGCCACTAGCTCTAGCATTGTGATGCACAGCCTTGGACATCTTGTCCCTAACTATGACACCACTGTGGTATGCTTTTGAGCTTAGTGAGCGTGCGCTCGCAGCTTGAAGTGATTTTGCCAAAGTTTGTGCTCATCCGTCTTTATGGGCGTGTGAGACTGTTTCTGTTGCAGCATTCCTGCATTCCTTTGCGTTCCCTCCAGAGCTAGAAAGGCATGCAGCGCTGCAGAAGACAGATTATAGACCCCTTGAGCAAAGTCTGTCTGTGTGCCTGGATTTGCATGTGCATATGTCAGTGTGCACTTGTTCGCTTGTAAAAATGTGCAGGTTTGTTTTTCGTTGTGTTTCTAAACCAGAAGTAATTAATTCCAGCCCTCTAACAGCATGTGGCCATTTGCTGATTCGGCAACACCACCTCGCTCTGGTCATCATCTGTGGACATTTCTATAACTTGTCTGTAGATTCCCCTTTGTGGTGAACACTCTTGTCTGATGTGGCAGACCTTTTGCATATTCAAGGTTCAGGACTTATTGTTTTTGTACAGATTTCCCACCAACCATGCAAAATGGATTCTGTAAACTACTGAAAAATACTCTTGAGATGTTTGCATTTCTTTCCTTTGCTTCTCCAGGAGTCATATAGGCAGGTGATGAAAATGAGGCCAAAAGACCTGTGGAAGAGACTGATGGTGAAGTTCAGAGGAGAAGAAGGACTGGATTATGGAGGTGTAGCAAGGTATCATAACCTTAGGCTGAAACTTGCTTATTCAACTTATCAACTAATGCAATGACTTTACTTTCTTAAAGGCATAAAAGCCATATTTGCTGAATAAAAGTTCTTTTATCTGATCATCAAAGACAAAAAAATCATCTTTAATGGGTCCACATATACTGAATCTATTTGAGTTTCTGTATAGCATTCATTTTAACACAGTCCCTCTGCTGGTGACGCCCTGATATTACACAATGAGGTCACAGTGCAAACTGAATTTATATTGTGAACTGAGCTACCGAGCATTTCATCTTCTGTATTGTGGGAAGTGGATAAAATAGTGCCAATGTTCTGAATGGTATAAGATTACCATGTCTGATTCACTTTGTCTCTTCATAGAGAGTGGTTATACCTTCTGTCCCATGAGATGTTGAACCCATACTATGGACTCTTCCAGTATTCACGTGATGACATCTACACGCTACAGATCAACCCAGACTCTGCCGTCAATCCGGTACATAACACTAAAAATCTGAATGCCGGTCTAAAATGTTAACAGAACTTAGACTTGATGGTCTATGACAAATGCATCACTAATTCATAAATGAATACTTAAATTATCCAGAGAGTCTCAGAAACAGATTTTTCTCATTTTGGAAGTTGCTCCATGGAGACTGGTAAAATTTCAGTCAGTGAATATTTTTTTTTATATGTTTCAGAATTGTTTTCAGGAACTAATAATTCATTACTTATGCTTACTTTTTGCAATATGTTCTGTTGTATGACATTTTTTATTTATTAAACATTGCATGCTTTTCCTTTCCATAATTCTTACCTCATTAAGCAAAATGAAGATGTCTGTAAATAATAGACTAAATCTGAAGTCCTCAACGTTCCACTGTAGGTTTTGATTAATGGCCTGAAATGGAATATTATTCTTTGACAGAATTCAATTCATTACAAAACATTTCGATTCTTTAATATACTTTTGTATGCATCCTTTAATATACAGCATTATGATGCGTGTATTTTTGTTTACTGTAAATGCCACCTATTGATTGTAGAACTGTTTTTGTTTTAGGAGCACTTGTCCTATTTTCACTTTGTGGGCCGTATAATGGGTATGGCTGTGTTCCACGGTCACTACATCGACGGCGGCTTCACGCTACCCTTCTATAAACAGCTGCTGGGCAAACCCATCACTCTAGATGACATGGAGTCTGTGGATCCTGATCTCCACAATAGCCTTGTCTGGATCCTGTGAGTGCCCCTTGATTCCTGTACAATTAAATGATTAGCTTGTGCTGGTTTCATTTTCATTTAATATTTCTAAGCATTTTTAAGCCATTATGTTAACACGAGGCTTCATTCGTCTTGTATTTATTTTTCCTTGTATGGTGAATGCCTTTTTTTTTTCTTTCTTCTTTGTTCTTAGTGACAATGACATCACAGGGGTGTTAGACCACACATTCTGTGTAGAACATAATGCATATGGAGAGATCATTCAGCATGAGCTCAAACCAAATGGCAAGAGCATCCCGGTCACTCAGGACACCAAGAAGGAATATGTCAGGTAAGCTCATGTACACAAACTGAACACCACAAACGCAACAGCCTCATACACACTCACTCACACCACAGTGCGATGCTGATGTCATGTCTCCGGTCTCCATTCAGGCTTTATGTGAACTGGCGCTTTCTAAGAGGCATTGAGGCTCAGTTCTTAGCCCTGCAGAAAGGCTTTAACGAGGTCATACCACAACATCTGCTCAAAGCCTTTGACGAGAAAGAGCTAGAGGTAGTGGAATTAATTCATTCGCTTATTTCGTTTTATTCAAGTGAAATTTTAAGTAATGTTATATTTAATTTAACTAGAAGTTTTCTCTGCATGCCAGCCTCAGTTAGCTCTTACTTAACCATGACTTCCTCCTTGCTCTTTCCCAGCTCATCGTGTGCGGCCTGGGAAAGATCGACGTTAACGACTGGAAGTCCAACACACGGTTGAAGCACTGCACCCCTGACAGCAACATTGTGAAGTGGTTCTGGCGCGCCGTTGAGTCGTTTGATGAGGAACGCCGAGCTCGACTGTTGCAGTTCGTCACTGGCTCATCCAGAGTGCCACTGCAGGGTTTCAAAGCCCTTCAAGGTACATCACCTCCATCTATTTTATCCTCAGAGGTATCAGAAAAACATAAATGATAGACGCTCCGAGGACTGATGGACAGCGGGAATTCTTTTAATCATGCACAGAACTATAAACATGGGTGCTTTGGGTTGTTGTATTGGGCTTTCTTGATTGTTTTATAATTGTTTATTTTTATATTCCCTATATTTAATATTCACACTGACCAGCTACACGTTTCATGTGTTGGAAGTAAAGTTTGACAGGGTCTGCTGTTATTAAACAATAATCAATTCTAGTGTAATTTGATTCCATAGCACATGCCCTTATGTTTTATTCTGCTTGTAGCACAGCAATTATTACATTACAATTATTATTAATTAACATTTTACCTGTTTATGGTCGTTCACAACCTTTTTGGGTGAAACCTTTTTACAGGCTCAACATTTTCACGGGCCAACCGAATCCATGCAAGAAATCACACGTTTCATTAAATTAGTTTGTGAATAAAATTTGGGCTACGCCTTGCTAACATTGATTGCCATCTGGTGGTCATACGGTCTATAAATCTTAACATCCTTCACTCTCTGCTGAGTATTTTGACACTCATTTTTTGATGAAATACCCCAAATCCTAAGTCTAGTTTGCAAATGTAGGTTTCACATATGCAAATTAGTTGAAATTGCTGAAGGCTGAGTTAATGCAGCTTTCAGTCGATGAAGGGAAAAATATAGGTTACATCCCTAAGGTTAAACTACACTTGCTGTTTATTTAGTAATCATTTGGTGAGCTTCTTTAAATAGAAGGTTATGCATACAGTCAGCGTACCAGTTCATCCCAGAGGTTTTCAGGGCTCTGTGAAGGGGAATTATTATAGCAGCGATGCTATTGTGTACTTTATGTAGTTTTGTGGCAACATTTTAGGGAAAGCCCACATAATGGTTGTGTGATGCGTTTGTTTGTTTGTTGTTGTTGTTGTTGTTGTTTTTTTGCTTTTTTTTTTTTTATTGCCATTCTCAGCTGTTTTAATAATGTTGCTGTGTGTTTTCTCTTGCTCATGTTTTTGGTGGTTCAGGAGCTGCAGGTCCACGTCTGTTCACCATCCATCAGATTGATGCCAACACTGATAACTTGCCCAAAGCTCACACATGGTGGGTTCATATTTAAAAACCTTCACTTTCCACATTTTCTTAAATAATGTGCAAATGATTTAACAATCCCTACTTTTTTTTTTTTTTTTACCACAGTAAGGTATTTAATTTGTCACTTTTCTCTGTTCTCTCCAGCTTCAACCGCATTGACATTCCTCCATATGAACACTACGACAAGCTCTATGACAAACTCCTGACAGCCATAGAAGAGACCTGTGGCTTTGCTGTCGAGTGATTCCTGTCACGAGATGACATGAGCAGGGAGGAAAGCTGGTTTTGTGGAAGGAGAATGCTCTACACCCTAGAGCGAGCCGTCTGGGCCAGTAGCACTGCCCCTGTTATCAGAAGAAGGGACAGAACTAGGAATAGGTTGTTGAGGATGGAACATTTTGGTTTCTCTTCTTCTCTGCATATTTTTTCTTTTTCAATTGTTATAGAAGAATTGACTTCATTTTTTCAGCTGCTAGTAACACTCTGACTTTATACTATTTTGTAACATGCAAACAAGTTTGCGAGCCCAACCGCCCCCCCACCTTTTTTTTTTTTTTTTTATTATTTGTTTTTTTCTTCTAAGCATTAAGGGGAAAAAAAAAGACAGACAGTATTTCATGTAGCGTCTGTACCAACAGAACAGAGTAGCACTACTTCCTATTCTGGAGATGAACAGAAATATGCTACATCTGTAGTTCAAGAGGTTCGGAGTGCTCAAATATCTTTTTGCACAACGGACATTTTGGGCCCTGTGATGAAGGTAGAAAGAAAATACTTTTAAGCCCTTAGATATTTTTCAGTTATCTCTGCTCCATTCCCTAAGACCAGTCTCAACAGCAGTCTGACATCGCAGCTTCTTTAATTGAACATATGAATGATTTGTTTGTTTGTAGTCCACTGTTATTTTTATATGATGCAGGCTGGGAAAATGGAGCAGTAAAAAAAAAAAAAAAAAAAAAAAACACAGCAAAATGATGTCAAAAATGGGATGACGAAGGAATGCAGCGTCTTTGACTACATCATTCTGAAACCGGAGGAATGGCTACCATTTTTCCAAAAGAAACTATGACCTCCACCGGTGTATCGGTGATGGCGATCGAAGTCGAACACTCTCCCGTAGGTGTTAAGATGCGTCGATCACCAGTAATCACAGCTGAGGTCATCGTGTCCTCTCGTGCACTGTGGAGGGGGAGCAGGGTCATCCTCGACAAGAAAATTCCCATCAGGATAGAAACGCTTCATCAGGAGGATACATGGCATCAGTCAGAATAACTTTACTGATTTGTAGTAATGCTTCCCTCACAACCCATAGCAGGAAAATATCCCCTAGCATAACAGAACCAGTGTTTTTTTTTTTTTTAGTTTTTGTAGATGCATCATTTATTACAGTCGTTGTTGCAGAAACAAAGTAGAATATGTACATGCCGACATTTATTGTGGCTGTTTAAAAAAAGCTGAATGTTTTTAAAGAACTTATTTTTTTAGTGGCATTAAGTTTTTGAAATAATGATTTTATTCCATCAATCGTGGATCTCCTAAGGCCTAACCAAATGTGTATGTATGCAGACGCATATGTAGGAGCATGCTGATGAGGTGGTACATGTATTTTATTTTGTGTCCTTCACTCATGGCGACTTAGTTCTGTACAGATCTGTGTTTTGACAAAGCTCACCTTAAAGAAAAAAACCTCAAGCGTTCAGATTGTTCTGGGCTTGAACACTAACACTAACTTTGCCTACTTTGACCCATGATCTTAATCAGGGTTTAATTCATCAATCAATTTTTTTTTTATTAATGAATTAATGGTTTTATCAATTGGAGCTGCAAATGATGAATTATGAAGTATTTTTAAAATCATGTAATTAAAAAGGTAGGGTTCATATCAGTCATGTAATTTTTGAAGAAAAAGAGTGTCAGTGATTAAATGTAAAAGAGAAATGTTAACAGTATACCAGAATGCCACAAAAGCATGTCCCTTATACCATTTGTATTCTTTCATTCTTTTAAACTTGTAGAAACAAATATAGTACAACATTTTTATTCCAGAGTCATCATAAGATTCCCAAGCAACATTTTGATTCTTATATAATGTTTTTTTTGTTTGTTTGTTTGTTTTTTTAACATCTTTAACAAACATATTTATTTTATTTTATAAGCTCGTATAAATGGTTTGAATGAAATGCTCCTTGTCTATAGCAATCCTCTATGACCATGGACTGTTGTTAAAAATTTGCATATGCTGAAAATGAATTACACTTCTTGTATTACTTTTTTATAGACTCTGTGTGTGTGTGTGTGTGTGTGTGTGTTCGTTTGGGAGTAAAAAAGAAAATAAGCCTCTGGGTAAATCAGTTGAAATATCCTGAGAAGGTGCTTTGTACAGTAATAGAATATTGTCCTTATACAGCTAAGTGGATCACAAAAATGTCATATATCTTTAACTTAAATAGAAAGATGTAAAAGAAAAAAATACATTGGGGAAAAAGTACATTTTGCACACATGCAGACTGTAATTGCTGTAAATAATAGGCAAAATCTATTTACCAAACTCTCTATGAATGGACTGATATTTGTTGTTGTTGTTTTTTTTGTTTTTTTTTTGAGAATTTGTTTACTCTAAAGTCCACTGCACACATACAGATTCTCTCTCTGTCTCTCTCTTTCTCTCGCTCCTTCTCTTTCTCGCTCTCTCTTATTTGTCACTCATGTTGTACAGCTGCCTCCAGGATGTTGGACTGGACATTGCTCTGTACATTGCTCTGTTAAAATGTGAGAGGCATCTTTGGTTTATTTCAGCATGACTTACTAGCAGGACTGTATCTCTTAGTTGACAGGTGCAATTTGTTCAATGTAACATCCTTTTGTAAGAGTATTTTATTTTTGTGTGTAATTAGTTCTGATTAAAAACTGGCCTTTGGCACCAAATATGGTCTGTATCTTCTTCCGTGTGTGTAGAATTTCACTAACAGTCCAAAACTGTCACAAACTTAAGTCTTTTTTTAGTATCAGCCATAAGATTACACGAAAGTGGGATGATCTCTGATCACGATGGTCTATTGTAATTTAGATCAGGTTTTCAATGTGCTGTATTTCAGTGGGCTGAGACAATGAAAGCAATTGCCTTTGTTTGAATAATAAAGGATTTTTCTACTGTTTTGAGAGAGGAAGAGAGGTGAGAATAGCCCCTAGTGAATAGTTACAAAAACAGGTGGCAGACTGTTTTCAGAATGGGTTAAATAATGACCATTTTGTACATTATACAGGCGTTGGTGCAAGAGCAACAATTATAAAGCATTGTGCAAAGATTTTTTAAAGTAATTTTTAAGTATTTAAAAAGGAATAGATAGATAGACAGTCAGATAGATAGATAGACAGACAGACAGACAGACAGACATATAGATGGATGGATGGATAGATAGATAGATAGATAGATAGATAGATAGATAGACAGTCATATAGATGGATGGATAGATAGATAGATAGATAGATAGATAGATAGATAGATAGATAGATAGACAGTCAAATAGATGGATGGATGGATGGATGAATGGATAGACAGTCATATAGATGGATGGATGGATAGATAGATAGATAGATAGATAGATAGATAGATAGATAGATAGATAGATAGACAGTCATATAGATGGGTCAAATAGATGGATGGATGAATGGATAGATAGACAGACAGTCATATAGATGGATGGATGGATAGATAGATAGATAGATAGATAGATAGATAGATAGATAGATAGACAGTCATATAGATAGTAGATAGATAGATAGATAGATAGATAGATAGATAGATAGATAGATGGATGGATGAATGGATAGATAGACAGACAGTCATATAGATGGATGGATGGATGGATAGATAGATAGATAGATAGATAGATAGATAGATAGATGGATGGATGGATGGACAGTCAAATAGATGGATGGATGGATGGATGGATGGATGAATGGATAGATAGACAGACAGTCATATAGAGGGATAGATAGATAGATAGATAGATAGATAGATAGATAGATAGATAGATAGATAGATAGATAGATAGATAGATAGATAGATAGATAGATAGATAGATAGATTATAGACACAATTTAGTAATATCTATTCTAATCTCTGCTTTTGGAATTCCAGCATCTGAAGAATGAGGAAAAAAAATAAAAATAGACAATAGTCAGTGTGAAGTCTTCAGTAATAAGACCAAATCCAGAGAAACATATAGTATGAAGACTACAAAAGGATATAATGTCCCCAAAAGACTGTGATGTTTATATTAGACATCCTTTCAGCAGCAGACACTGTTAGTGTTTATAGTGTTCAGTTGCATTAGAGTAAAGACTATAAGCCCACTCTCCCCCACAGGAGGACGTGTTGTTGAGCTGTTTGCTAACGGCTCTGAGGCTCTATAAAGTGGCTTTGTGACACTGTGTTGGTTGTGAACGTATCTTTCTTAAAACGGTGTATAAACATATTCACGTTTTCTAACGAACATCCTTTATATTACTGAACAAATGAATGAAATGACACAATAACTCATTAAAGAGCTCCATTTCTATCACGGGCGGGGTTTAGCTTTACTGAAACCGGATGTAGCCTGTGACGTATTTTCCAAGAGGTCATTTCCTGTTAGTATTTAATGCCAAGGAGGGTCTGTTGCTACCGGCATTGAGGACGCCATCGTTGCCGGTGTAGGAAGGATTGGGGCATTAAAAATAAGCACATCATAGCGTTTTAATTTAATTTGTTTTATTTATTTAGAGTACCAACTTGAAACTGAACAAAATGCCCGGATATTCCGACAGAGACCGCAGTCGCGACAGAAAGTAAGTTATTTATTATTATTATTATTTTTAATATAACGTAATTTTTTTTAGTCTAAAACTTTATCCTTTTAAAACCACAATCATAAACCCGAGTGAAAATATATTTTAAATCCGCTTCCTAAAAGCTTTAAGTTAGCTAGCAAAGATCTACAGGAAGCTAACATTCTCTCTCTTTTTTTTATTTTTTATCGAATGTAAGGTTTCTTTTGTTTGTTTTTTTACTAAGCGATTTTTTTAAGAGACGACTACATTTTAAATCCTATCGAACGTAATTTTCCTGCATCTTTCTTGTAGTGAAATGTTTTCTAGGCCTCACCATGTGGCCCAAACTGCTACAGCTACAAAATGCCGGCCGGCTTTTTCTCTCTCTTTGTTTCCCTGTCGGTAAGAATTAAAATGGCAGCGGCTTCAAACGTGACGCAGACCACGAGTCCGTCTTCACCCTTCATATCGTTCCATCTAGTCGTCTTTTTTTTTTGATCTACACAAAAACGGATTGTGGCTTTTGTTCTAATAAAGCCTGATGAACGGTTTATACCGAATGAGTCTTTTTATGTGATGATGGCGTGTTTTTGATGACGCACACGTCATTAACACAAAAATATAAACACGTGTGTTCACAGTTATGGCAGCAGTTACAGCAGTGGACCTCCGCGGTTTGGTGGAAGTCGAGGTGGTCCTCCGCCTGGGAAGAAGTTTGGCAGTCCAGGAGACAGACTGCGTAAGAAACACTGGAACCTGGACGAGCTGCCCAAATTCGAGAAGAACTTTTACCAAGAGCACCCAGATATTGCCCACAGATCATCAGTAAGGAACCTGATATGTTCTCTTTCGTTTCTGTTCGTGTAGAGTAACGTGCATGTAAGAGCATGTCTTTTTATCATACGTTCTGTTCAAATGTTCATCTATGTGGTGTAAAATGTATGTGGATTGTTTTAGGAAGACTAATCGCATCTGGGGTGCTGCAGGATCGCAGGTGTTTAGACCTTTGTGTTTCCATGTGTCCAGAGAACAAGTTAATATGTTATGTGAACATCATGTCCCAACAATGACAGCCCTGAGCAGGCGTAGCCACAGTTTCTCAAACAGCACAATAGCCAGAGATGAATCACTGTGCTTTTGAACACTTGTGGACAGGTTTCACCCAGTGCTGTGTGATACAATCCCAACAGCTCGTTATGTAGATCTGCCCACACGCATGCATGCGCTATGTTCTAGGTTGTGTACTAGCTTTTGGTGTTTAGGAAAGCAAGGTTTTGTGGGGTACATATTTAGTGCAAAGCTTCCAGAGAAAATGATTTCTTCATTTTTGTGCACCAGACAGTAAACAGGGAATTTCTGTAAAAATTGTAAAAGTAGGGCATCTGAACATTTTAAATTTGCCCCTTTCTGACATAAGTGGTAATATAATGTTTTCAGTTGTATACTTCTGGACATCTAGAACTCATTGTTCTGCCATTCTTCTTGCAGCAGGAAGTGGAGCAATACAGGAGGAGCAAAGAGATCACAGTGAAAGGGAGAGACTGTCCCAAACCTACAATCAGGTTTCATGAGGCCAATTTTCCATGTAAGTTGAGCAAGATACATTTGATAAAATTAGAATTTTATTCAGCTTTTTTATAGATCAAGTCTCTTGGTGGCTTTTTCATTTATATATATTTTTTTTATCTTTGTAGCCTATGTTATGGATGTGATCAATAAACAGAACTGGACTGATCCAACTCCAATCCAAGCTCAGGGGTGGCCACTGGCACTAAGTGGCAAAGATATGGTTGGCATTGCTCAGACTGGATCTGGAAAAACTCTTTCGGTAAGACCTTTCTTAACCTGCACTTACCTTTTGCTCTGGCTAAAATGTTTGTGAATACCAATGTTGTTGTTTCTTTTTAGTATTTGCTTCCTGCTATTGTGCACATAAACCACCAACCATTCCTGGAGCGTGGAGATGGACCTATTGTAAGTGATGATTTGATCATTCTTTAGTCGTTCTTCTGTGCATTTATGGCTTTGTTGCTAAGTTGTGGTTTGTTTCCTAGTGCCTTGTGTTGGCTCCCACTCGTGAGTTAGCCCAACAAGTCCAGCAGGTCGCAGTAGATTATGGAAAAGCTTCTCGTCTCAAGTCCACCTGTATCTATGGAGGAGCTCCCAAAGGACCACAGATCCGTGACCTAGAGAGGGGTATGTTTGCGTCTTTTCATATCTGAACTCATTTTACCCCTTTCCTTGCTAACCTTGCACAACACTTTCTCGTAGGGGTTGAGATTTGCATTGCAACTCCAGGGAGGCTTATAGACTTCCTTGAAGCTGGAAAGACAAACCTGCGCAGATGCACATATCTTGTCCTGGATGAGGCTGACAGAATGCTGGATATGGGATTTGAACCTCAAATCCGTAAAATCGTTGACCAGATTAGGGTACGAATACACTTTCAAGCTTTATTGTTTGTGTGGTAGCATCATGAAGCAGTGAGTCAGACAACTACACATCGAGCAAAACCCCAATTACATTAAGTTATTGTTTTGGGGATGTTCTTTACACTTTATACACATGCTTCAGCTTTGGTGTAAAGTA
This sequence comes from Tachysurus vachellii, assembly GCF_030014155.1. Lineage (NCBI taxonomy): Eukaryota > Metazoa > Chordata > Actinopteri > Siluriformes > Bagridae > Tachysurus > Tachysurus vachellii. Next base: position 11,472,470 of record NC_083477.1, read on the forward strand.
AAGTAAAGCTGTTTGAATGAATGGCTAATTTGAAAATGCTGTTTAAACCACAAGTTAACATTTCATGTGCACCTTGTAGCCAGACAGACAGACTCTGATGTGGAGCGCTACCTGGCCCAAAGAGGTGCGTCAGCTGGCTGAGGACTTCTTGAAGGATTATGTCCAGATCAATGTGGGGGCTCTGCAGCTCAGTGCCAACCACAACATCCTGCAGATAGTGGATGTATGCAATGATGGAGAGAAAGAGGACAAGTGAGTGGGCCTTTTATTTGGAACACTAGATGGACACTAGTTATTGATTGCTTTTGAGGTTTATAATCTGCTCTTGCTTTTCCAGGTTACTGCGCCTGCTTGAGGAGATCATGAGCGAAAAGGAGAACAAGACCATCATCTTTGTGGAAACTAAGAGGAGATGCGATGACCTCACGAGGAGGATGCGTAGGGATGGGTAAGTGTCTCTTGAGTATGCTTGCTTTATTTGGCAGGCACCTTTTATCCAAAGCGATGTACAGTAATGTCTGAGTAGCATATTATGCAGGTGAGTCTGTGGATGCTGAACCTCTGTGCTGTCTTGTGTTGCAGGTGGCCTGCGATGGGTATACATGGAGACAAAAGCCAGCAGGAGAGAGACTGGGTGCTTAATGGTACTGCTTCAGAAAACTTAAACTGAGTATGTAATGCTGTGCCACAGAGGCTCTATCTGACTTTGTTTTTTTTACCCCACAGAATTCAAGTTTGGTAAAGCACCTATTCTCATTGCTACCGACGTGGCGTCAAGAGGTCTAGGTACGTAAGTTTTTGTGCTTCTTTAGACCACTGAGTGCTATATTCAATTTCAGTAGTTTTCATGTAAAATTTTAAACTGCTGTCCCTCTCTTGAGTTATCCCTCACCCGAAGGTGCAGTCTTGGAGGCAGGACCTTGGCATGACGTGTCCAGAGTCTCCGGAGGGTCTGGAGCTCCTTTGCTGGAGTTCTACCTTTTCTGCCAGCCAATCAAATTGTGTACAGAGGTGTCGGAACGGTGTTCTTGTCCCCCTGGTGCGCTGGCCAGCCACTGAGGAGCGCTGCATTGTGGGATAGCTGCGGTTGCTCCTGCTTTCGCATAGCTTCAACTGCAATTGTGGAAAGTTATTGAGGTCTCACTTGATGGGGCCGCTTCCACACGATTTGGCCTTTTGCAATGCGAGCAGCTGGTGGTTGTGCACGCCTCTGTACTGAATGCGATACCCAGGCTAGCTGAGGAGTTTTCCCTCCTGTTCTGGCTTCGATCATGTCGAGTCCTGCCAAAGAGAGATCCCGTCAAGTGACCGCTGGTTGATTGGAAAGACTATTTCTTGACTAATCTTGTAAAATCTGATCCAGCCGTTAATGGTTCATTTCAAGCAAGCTGCGACATGTGCACTTCAGGTGTCATGAAGTCTGTAGGTAGTGTTGATGCAAAATGTGCTTTAAGGCCTAGTGATGGGAAGCACCTGACTATCAGTTAATCCTGTGGGGAGCTCAGTTGGAGAGATTCATGGGACATAACCTTGCTAGACTCCTTGATGTTGCTTTAATGTTAAAATGATTTATTTTTTTTTTTTCTCCATTTTGGGAAGTGTATACCTTCCTGTAAATAATGTATAAATGTCTCTTTGCTGCTGTGGTGGTGTGCGTACTGTGCATACTTCCTTTCCACCACGCTGCAACACAATCATTCCCACAGATGTTGAGGATGTCAAGTTTGTGATAAATTTCGATTATCCCAACAACTCTGAGGACTACATCCACCGCATTGGCCGCACGGCACGCAGCCAGAAAACCGGAACAGCCTACACCTTCTTCACACCGAACAACTTTAAACAAGCGCAAGACCTCGTCTCTGTCCTCCGTGAAGCCAACCAGGCAATCAATCCCAAGCTCATCCAGATGGCAGAAGACAGAGGAGGTAAATCCAATTGGTGAGATACAAGAACTGTGGCTCATTTGCAGCCATTTTTTTTCCCCCCTTTTTTTTCCCATGTTAAGGTTTAAGAAGACTTTTCCAGGGCTCTAGAGTTTTGTACATTTATATTTAAGTTTTCTTTACTTTTTTTATTATTTATTTTTATTTTTTAAATTGATCTTTTGTTTTGTGATGCTGTAGGTCGTTCAAGGGGCGGTCGAGGTGGCGGGTATAGAGACGATCGCCGCGATCGTTACTCTGGAGGCAGACGGGACTATAACTACGGCCAAGACAGTCGCAGCAGCGATTGCAGTTACGACAACGGACCAAAGAAAGCCTTCAGTAACAAGACACAGAACGGGGCAGCGTACAGTAATGGGGCCAGTAATTACAATGGAAACAGCAATAATGGCTTCAGTGGTGCTTACAATGGACGGTCCAACTTTAATGGCAATCAGGCTGGTAGCTTTGGAAACCAGGCTTTCCAGAGCAAGCAGTTTGAGGCCAACCAGGGAACTGCACTGAATGGTGCAAACCACAATGCACAGTTTCCCTTCAACCCTCAGCAGCAGCTGCCATTACAGCCCATGATGCCCTTTTCCATGCCCCCTCCTAACTTTCCTTAGATAAACTTGTGCACACCTGCATACGCACAGTATAATTTATTGCCTTGCGTAACTTCTATATTTTGTGACTGTTAATGTTCCCCATCGAACAGGATTTAAAATGACTTCTATTCCATCTTTGTCCTAAAGTCTGCAGTGCAGCAGCAGTGATGGTGCACTTTTGTGGATTATTTTTTTTTTTATATATATACATATTCCATTACTCATACTTTTTCGCTACTTTTTGTATTAGTTTCATCCATTCTTAAAATTTACACCTGTAAATTTTCAGATATTATTCTGGGCCATTAAACGGCCCTTAAATAAAACAAAAAACCCACAGTGTTGTCTTGGTCTTTACTTCTCTGAAACCAAATCGTGTTTTAATATTTGTAATCATACAGGTGTGTTTGGACTAAATGAGACACAGTTTTAGAATTTAGATTTAGCTGAGATTTTGTTTAAAAAAAAAAAAAACTCATTGCAACTTTATTTCTGTTAATCGATCAGCTTTTTGCACACTAAGTGTATTTATTAGAAATGACTCCTATAAAGGGAAGTAAATTTGCAAGCGTTGTTTCTCGTTACACAAGTTAGTGGGAAAGCCTGTTTCATTTGTGGGAGATATAGCTTTATTTATATTTCTTTACTCATGTGACTGGAATATCCAATCTGAATGTAAATTTTAACCAGCTAGCAGAACTGCAACCACTGAATTTCTGATCACTTCGTACAGTCTGCCTCGGAACTTCCTACTTCCCTCCTCAGGCGGTTCACATGGATGCACATGGTTTGAGGTTTTGGGGAGCAGATGTGTAGAAAACGTTAGTGCTAATATCTTTACATACAAAAGTTCAAACAAAGAAAAATTGCTTGTGTATGGACATTTAATTCTGTATATTGCACCACAGATTTTTCCCTTCAAATATATTCTGGTCACGCCATTAAAGTTCACAAAATTGAATGAAACCGATCGAGCTATTTTAAAAAGATTATTAATGTTCACTGTGGACTGAGACGTCACTACCGATCTAAAAGGTCAACCATTAGATGGAGGGCAGTTCAGAAGATTTTTTCCCCCCTCTGTTCAGTGGCTTAAAACTCAGCCATGACTGCTACATGATTCTATTGCTTAAACAGTTTGGGCTTGGCTCCTGCTTGCTGGAAAATATCTGTAACCACGAAGCTCCTTTGCAGACTCTTGAATAGTCCTGGTCGATATTATACTGTGTGGTGTTTGCTTGAGTAATTGACGCAATCAGTACTCTTACATTTGTACATAACGTCCTTAATGTTGTACAGAACCGGTATGATTTCCTGCATGTACATGTGTACAAGCCTCTTGTTTTCTCAAACATGGTGCAATGTCGTAGCATGAGAAGGGTTTAATGAAGTGTAACCATAGAATTAAATCCTAACTGATGGCTTAATGATTACCTACTGCAGCATGTGTATTAGAAATAAACGTTACTGCTCTCAGGCTAAGCTGAAGACTGTTTGCAGGCTTTGTCGAAAATAGATATGTAGGGCCTTGTATGTTTAAACTGGAAGGGCCCATATTGCACATGTCATTTTCCCATGATTCAATTGACAGGAATGAGTTTCACAGGGACTTTATCAGTATATTCTCTTATGTAACAGGATATCAAGGGTATGTGGATATAAAAGGCAGCATATTTAGCACACGCAGTGTCTTGTTCCTTATTTTCAGGACGGGTTGTTTTCCGACAGGTTCATACTCATGGATTTACAATATAGATGGATGGTTTTCTTGTGTTTGCTGGTAGTCCAGTGCTTCACAGATGGTAAGTAATAATATTTTTGTGCTGGTTTGAATTTGATTTAGAAATTTGTCTGTAATTGTCCTTTATTTTTATTTTCCTTTGCAATGGTTCATAGGTAAAATCTATATACATAAAATTTTTAAAATGAATATTTTTTTGTTGGAATGCAAGAACTAGGCTTAAGGTTCCTTTTAGACTCTCGTGCACAATGTGGAGCCAATAGGCAAAACAAGCCATTAGGTCGAGACTCACTATGATCGTTTTATATATATATATATTCTTTTACACAGTGAATCTTTTGGTCTACTAAACAAGATCAAATCAAGATGATGTGTACTTAAATTACTTTGCACATTGGATACAGGTGTGGGCAGAAAACAATGATAATCAGGATACATTAATCTACTGTAAGCACACAAAGTGGCCAAAAGTTTGTGGACACCTGACCATCACACCCGAATGAGGTTCTTCCCCAAACTTTTGCCACAAAGCTAAAAGCACACAATTGTATAGAATATCATTGTATTGTGTATATTTATAATTTCCCTTCACTGGCACTGAGAGACCCAAACCTGTTCCACCATGACGATGCCCCTGTGAACAAAGCAGCATGAACTTAAAGTCTTAAATTAAAACAAGTTCAATATTCTTTGGGAAGAGGATTGTTTCAAATTTCTTTCTATAAGATTTTCTTAACTGTTCCTAGCAACATTCTATTGTGTTCATCCCCTTCAAATATATAAATGAAAAAAATTATTATTATTATTACATTAATGCATTATAATTTAAATGAGGTTAATCACAGAGAACAGTATTTATAATACACATATACAGAATGAGCAATACTAAAATAGATGTTTATTCAGAGGTCAGTCAGGTTATGAGTCGTGATGGGTATGTTATGTGCAGAGGTATCTTGTTCCTCTATTACGCTTTAACTGCTACAAGCATTCTCTGGTTTTACTGGTGCCATTTTGTCAATCCTTAGATTGAAAGCTGATTATATATATAAGCAAGTGCTATAATAAGTCGTGTGCTGTGAAGTGGTGAAGTGGACGTCATTACCACCCTAAAATAATAACCCAATAATATCACGTCCCAAAAAATGGTTATGTCTCTTATACTACAGCAGTTTATAATGACTACACTTTTTTTCATGTGATATGAAAAAAGTGATTTCATATTCATTTATGAATAACATATTTTGTGGACCGCCTTTCGTTTGCACTAAAACAGTTCACCAGCTTCACAGTTTTTGCACTCTTGCTCTTGAAGCTATTCACGTAAAAGTGCATCATGTTGTTACCAAAAAAAAACCCCGACTTCCCTATTGCTGAAATAATACCACCAAACCTCCTTCCATAAATATTTTATATACATCTCTTTGGAGAATATAAGCATATAAATCATTAGGTCTTTCTGTGTTTTCAGAGTTACACTAGAAATTAGGTATTAGAATAAATGCATTTAAATCCATCCGTGAGTTGTCTTGCAATCTGCACTAATATTAACACTTGCCCACACAGGTTTGAGAATTCAGCAGTAGAATTAGAATAATTTGCTGAGGAGTTAAACACAGCTTTCCACCTTTTGCAGAATTAATGATGCCCTTTCTTCAATCTTGGGTTTAATAATCATGCTGTTTGAATTGGATTGTGTTATAAGTAGATAAGATAAGACATGAACACAAAGAGTGAATGTTTGAGAAAAAGGTGTAGTCCTAAACAATGGCAAGGTCATTTATGATTCCGGCTTATTAGAATCCTTCACACTAATTTGTATGTTCAGAAACTATATGTTATATAATAACTAATGGATAATCTTGTCAACTTTATTATACTTGCTTTAAATGCTAATACTCATTTATTCCCTGCTGTTCTTCTTGATTAGACACCTACACAAAGCATATGGATGACTTCATTAAAGTGGTGAAGATTATTGAGTCGGAGAACCCTGGACTCAAGCCTCTAGCTGTGCTGAGGGGTTTGCGTAAGGCTGTTGGCATTGACACGCCGTTTATCCAGCACTATCTTGGCCCCCTCGGTGATGCACAAAGTCTTGTTCTAAAGGGAAAACTCACTGATTACATCTCCAGAGTTCTTAAACACCGGGTGGTGCAGGATTTGGAGGAAGGTGTAGTACTCACAGCAGATGGAACCACTGTGGCTCTAACTCCTCTTCTGCTGGGCCTTGAGGCTGGTCTGAAGTCCACTTCCTGGCCAAATGTGCCTGGTCTCTACCCTCTTTCCCTCACCAAGAACCTAGTTCTCTCATTTCTTCAGCATTCCCAGGCTGATCCCTCTGCTTCATCACGTCTGGGTCCTGGCGGATGTTGGGACAATGTGACAGATCCACAGGTCTTCAGACTTTCTGGTGTGGCTTCCATGGCTACAGATGCTCAAATAAATGGAGGCATGGATGGAGTGATTTTAGGAAAGCATCTTTCTAAACCTCACAAACGCCTACTTACTTTAAGCAGCCTTCTGAGACGATACTACACCTATCAGCTGAACAGTGCAGGGCTCGATGCTGCACCTGCCCTGATCAGCCAGCTTCGCAGAAGCAGTTACAGGAAGCTGATCAGCCTCACTTCTCTGAAAAAGCAACTAGCCAGGTCTCTGAGTGTATATCAAAAGCTGCATAAATATGGGAAGAAAAACAATCAAAATGTTGATATGGATGAAGGGCTGGAGGAATTTGTCCACAGTTACATAGGTATGCTGCTTTTCTTATAGTACTAATTTGTGTAGCTAGAAAAGTCAGTTCTAAGAATGTTATGTATGAGCATTTTATGAATAAAAGTCCTGGAGCATAAACCATTCTTTATTGTTACAACAGCAATTCTTTTAAACAGCTCAGATTTTCCACTGAAGAGAGTCTTAGGCACAAGCTAGCATGTTAAAGCATAGGCTAGTAGCGGGAATTAGCTTTTTATCTCTACTGTGGTTTATTTGAGATTTTCTCTTTCTTGTCTCATGATGTCACTTTGACTAAGCTACAGTAAGATTACCATTACATCTGTGCCTCATCCTCAGACTGTCCAGCCATCATTCCACGTTGCATGTGGGAAGCCAAGCCTTACCGTGGCACTCCCACTCTGCTGTCCCTGCCTTTATCCTTCCTATATATCCATCACACGTATGAGCCATCCCAGCCATGTCTGACCTTCCAGCAGTGCTCTCGAGACATGAGGGCTATGCAGCGCTTTCATCAGGATGACCGTGGCTGGGACGACATTGGATACAGGTGTGGGCAGAAAACAATGATAATCAGGATCTACTATAAGCACACTAAATGGCCAAAAGTTTGTGGACACCTGACCATCACACCCAAATGAGGTTCTTCCCCAAACTTTTGCCACAAAGCTAAAAGCACACAATTGTGTAGAATATCATTGTATTGTGTATATTTATAATTTCCCTTCACTGGAACCGAGAGATCCAAACCTGTTCCAGCATGACAAAGCCCCTGTGAACAACGCATGCTCCATAAAGTTTGACAAAGTTGTACTGAAAGAACTTCAGTGTCCAACACACTGCATAGAGCCCTGACCTCAACCCCGGTGAACACCTTTTTGATGTACTGGAGGTCTGTGCACCAGAACACCTCACCTGACAACTGTACGTGACATCACTAATGCTCTTGTAGCACAATAGGCAAAAATCCCTTCAGACACAATCCAAAATCTGGTGGAAAACCTTCCCAGAAGAGTGGATGTGTGTGTGTTCATATGGTCTCCACAAACCGTTGGTCATATAGTGTACATTAATTAGTATATAGTTTCACTCTTTAGTAAACAAAACAAAAATATCAATTGTTTTGAATGGAAATGCAGTTCAACTACTGTATATTTAGGATAAAGAGGATATAATATTTCACATGGTCCATTGGGTCATCAATCTTCACTTCCATGGTGGTATACCACAATCCTTTGACATGCAATGGTAAAAACACCAAAAAGCATTCAGAAAAGCTAAAGATTTATTCATTTAAACATTCTTCAACCCAAAATTCTAATTATATTACATCTACCTTTTCATTTTCTCAGTTTGGTAAGAAGACACTGATGGCAATGTCAGGGTAATATGTGTCTAAAATCAAATATTAGCATACAATTTTCTATATTTCAGGAAATCGTATAATATTTGATAATTGTCATGAACACCAGTTAATACTTACCACTAAATAGCACTCAGGTTCCAAGGATCTTTTAAATTTGTGCTTTATTTAAATCTCAATCTCAGCAGTCACATATTCTAATATACTCTGTTTGCTCCTTCGCAGCTTCGTGGCTGGTTCTGATGGCTATGTGTATGAAGGCCGTGGGTGGCTCTGGCAAGGTGCTCACACCAAAGGCCACAACTCTAAAGGCTATGGTGTCTCCTTCATAGGAGACTACATGTCCAGCATCCCTTCTAAACGCACCATGGACATAGTGAGGAACCAGCTTACTAAGTGTGCCACAGAGGGAGGGAAGCTGGTCTCAAACTTCACCATACATGGGCACAGACAGCTGGTGAACACCTCCTGCCCTGGAGATGCCTTTTACAGTGAGATCAAGGGATGGGAGCACTTTAGGGTAAGAGATGATTATACGAAATTTAAGTTATAAACATCTATGTTTACTTTTTCTATTCCCTGGCATGATCTGTGTGTTTTTGTGTTTTCAGGAGGTGAATCCATGAAAATTATTAAGACCAAGGCATTTTGCAAAATAAACAGAATAAATCTGCAAAATAAATATATCTCATATACACCACCCTGGCCCAACGTGTCATCACTTTTTCTGAGTCTACATTTTTTAAATAAAATTTTAGATCTAAAATATCGCTGTAATGACCATTTTAATAGCATACATTTTTATTTTGCTTACATTGTCATTAATTAAATAAATGGAAGGTTTGAATAAACAAGGCCTTTATTTCAAACATTTTTATTCAAGTCCTGAATTTCAGGGTAGTTAAAAAAAGAAAATCACAAAGTTAACATCAAGTTTTCTGTGTTCTGTAGTTGCTGCTGTTATACTGTTACATTGCTATTAAGTATAACACGAATACATTCATTTGTATATAAACTGTAATTCTGCAGCCCTCAAAGTGAAGGTGAAATATTGGGTATAGAACATGGTCATTTGTTTTACATTTGCATCTACAAAGTTATGGATTTTGACTGCAAACAGTTTCAAGTGATTTACAGCCAAATATGTTTGGTGTTTATATTCTCTCACACACTTTTCAAACATCGAAAAATAAAAAGCGAATACTACATAATTAAATATATGATATATTTTAGACGTTCTTGGAAACTTTCCTCTACATATTTTACTAAAAAGCTCTCAAAAGTTTAAACTATACCTAGTCATTTTGTGCACTTTCTAAGTTCTATTAGTTTGTCAGACTTTTATTTTTTTAAATAAATAAGGACTTTTTTAATAGATATATTCTTGAGAAAACATTATATATTGCTATATACATACATTGTTGCATATTTTTTCTTACTTTTTACATTTTACCTCAGTATGTTGATGAATGAGGAGTAGCACTGATGACACCAATCCAGTTTTGCCCCCAAAGTGCCACCTCGTGGACAAGTGCCACCTTGTGGATATATTAAAATGTTCAGAACAAGCATTTAAAATGGAACAGCTAGATGTGATCAGTGTTTGTAATGTTTTTGATCCTCCTGGTAAAGGGTTTAAAAGGTACGTCTAGCTCAGTTGCAGAACCCTACTTAACCTCTGTAACTGATCCAGAATGCACCTGCTCCTACAACACCCCATTTCTACACTTATTAACTCTATTAACAAATAAGAAATTTGGAGTAAAAAAAAAAAACCCAATGTAAATTCCCTTGTCAGTGGGATTCCAGATCAGTGATCAGGAAATATTTTAGTAAAAATCAGAAAAGGTGTATCCTAAAACACAACAATGTATTGTAAAATCATTTATCCTCTTTTTCCCCATCACTCCTCTCCACATTTAACCTCAAAATACATATATACTCAGTACCATGAAGTAATCTGGCAGTATGTCAAAATTTGCTAGACAACATTATGGACATAATGCTAAATAACATTGTGAACTATTTTTCTTAACTACTACCTGCTCAGCTTCTACTGTACCTCCAGTGGCCTTGATGGTTTCTGGCCAGGCTGACTAACCAATCACTTGAACCCAGATTCTCAAAACAGACCAGACTTTCATCATTGATAACAGAACTGGGCAAAAACTTTACTCTCGCCCCCTAGAGGGTGCCAAAAAGACTGTATCTTGTGGTGCACCTTGCCTATTAAATGCAATTTCACCCTAAAATATTTGCATTTGGCATATTAACAAAATACAAACACACTGACATTTTATTTTTAATCTTTTAATTAAAAAAGCCTATTTCCTGGTATACGAATTAAGACATTCCACTGACATTCATGACTTTGACTTTGTAAATATGCTCCCAATACCCGTGAAATGTCATTTGAGTCGATCATTAAATACATAATTAGAAGAGTGTTGTCTTTACCAGGATTTAAAGTATTTATTCTGACGAACAACGCAACAATTAAATCTGAGACTATGTTTAGCTCAACAACATATTTCTTATGGATAATTTTTTTTAGATCAGATTTTTTTTTAATTTTCTTGTCCTTATCCTTGGGGAATGTGGTAGCCTAGTGGTTCAGGTGTTGGACTACTGACCAGAAGTGCATGGGTTCAAATCCCAGGTCCACCAAGCTGCCACTGCTGGGCCCCTGAACAAGGCCCTTAACCCTTAATTGATCAGTTGTATAAATTGTAAGTCATCTAGCTTTTATGTCTAGGAGGTGTGAATTACAGACTAATGATTTTAACTTACCAAGTGATGGAAAGTTATTATTGTTTTTTTATTTTAATAATAATGTTTGTCATAAGCACATTTTTACTTGTTTTAATATCAGTTTTTTTTAGTGCTGTGCTCACTTAAAATTCCAAAGAAGTTGTTTCCACATTTGTAATGTAATTCTGGTAAATTGATGCCTCAGACCCAACCTTGCTAATATTAGTAGACAACTGCAGGAAAGCAGTAACACTTACAATCAGTCCTGCAGTTGTCTACTAATATTAGCAAGGTTGGGTCTGAGGCATCAATTTACCAGAATTACATTACAAATGTGGAAAAAAGTTTGGCTTTGCTGAGGGACTATTGATTAAGTATTTCTACTATTTCAACTACTATTTCTACTATTACTACTAATATTTCTACTATTACTACTTTTTCTAGATGAAGAAATAATAATACTTATGTCACTCATTGCTGCAGAAATACTGAGCCGAAACAATGGAAGCATCCCATAATATAAAAGACATGACTGTAAAATGTAGCTTCAGTATTTTAACAGATTGCATTTGTACGTTGATTTATATATTTGGACCAGAAGCGTTTCCTTATTATAACCGGAACAAGTTAAACAATTTATTCATAATTTGAATATTTTTCATAATTGCCAAAGTGTTACAGAGACTTTTTTTTCCATACGTGCATCTATGTCATAATTTTTTATTTTATTTTTGTGTGTGTGTGTGTGTGTGTGTGTGTGTGTGTGTGTGTGTGTGTAAATCGCTTATAGCTGCTTTAACAGCAGCAGATACTCTTCTTCTCCTCCCCGCTAACGTCACCCGCGCAGCCGTGGCGTCCCTCTGGAGCCAACAACATGGAGTCCGACCGACTGCACCGCTAAATCTCACCGCCTGAGCTTTCAGTGATCTTGCAGAAACGCGGAACGCGGTATATTCCTGCAGTAAAGCGGCGTGTTCATACTTCAGCCCCGACACGACATGGACAGAGCGGCGTGCAGCGTCCACAGAGCGCCGCGGAGCGCAGGCCGTTACGGTGAGCGGGACACGATTTTTTCTGCTTCCCCAAAGCGGTATTTAACATTCCCATGATGTTCTCTTTTTCCCTGCGCTGCCACAGTGACCCTGCCACAAGTAAAGCACTAGGCTAATCCTGTGCGCCTGGGCGTCAGCTCTCAGCTTCTCTTCATTACCAATGTTAGCGAGAAAAAAAGCGTTTTCTTCTCCATGTTCGTCATGACAAGGACGGGGCTAAATTTACCCAAACCAGACATGTTGAAATAGGTCAGACTACAGGATTGCAGCGAGCAGGTGGGGCGGCTGAGCAAAGGAATTCACCACTTTGGGGTTTTAGCAACTTCTTTGATGTGACTAAAGCACTGGTTAGAAAATCAACCTGGTTCCACTTGTATTAAGTCGTGCTGTTAAAGTGCCCTTCTGTTTCTGGATGTTTTACTGTGCTGCAGGTTTCCTTTGATCAGTTCTTTCACTCAGATGCTGATGACATTTAAAGCAGGTTTACTTGTGTATGCTATTGCATCTAAACCTATACATGTCTTTGTCCATCTATGTGACCAGAAGAGGACACCATGTAGGTGAGTTCTACAGATTACATGGTGCACCACCGGATCATGGAACATAACACAGGTCCTCTTCCCAATATGGACCCCCATGATCCGTCATCCATCCAGGAGCTGTCGGAATCTCCCTCTCTGCTCAGCGACAGCTTGATGGTGAGAGTTCAAAACACACACTAGTCCAGGGATTTTCAACCTTCTTCCTCCCGCTGAGCACTTTGTTGGAATTAGTAGTAGTTATAGACCAAGAGCAACTACCTACTACTTGTTATACACCAGAAAGGGAATGAAGGCATGTAGGTTCTTTATGTGTACACATTTACACATGGTGTATGAAACACAGTGTGTACGAGCCCACAGCTGCAGCCACTCTGCACGTAACATGTCTAGAAGACTGGGCTTGTGTCACACTGCAAGTCAGGAGACTGCAGGCGGAAGTGCACATGTTGTTTTGACTGTAACATCCAAACCTAGATTGCTACTTGACTTATGCACAAAAGAACATTGAATCTGGTATCTTGCATCTACCTTATATCTTATTCTGTTATGTGAATACAAGAACGTTATAAGCCGTATCTCAGATGTGGGGCTGCTACATACAGGTTTCTTATGTTCTACTTATGTTCTAGTTTTTTGCTTTGATATTTGACCTGGTGATAATTCACTTATTACTAATTTGTTATTACATTTATTTCTATAGCACAAGCAACTCGTACATTCTTAATAACACACACTCATATATAAATACAGGCAGGATTGTCCCAAGGTGGTGACCTGGAGAGAGAAGATGATGATGTAAACCTCCACAAAAGTGCAGGGAACAGCGATAGAAAACACAGACCCTCTGCTTTCTCCTCATCTCTAACCTGGGACTCAGACTCTGAGAAAGAAACATTTGACGGTAATCTTGCATTTTTATTCTGTCAATGTACGTAATTAAGCTTAAAGCCGTGCTTTGCATGTCACTGTTTTTTAAAATTTGCAAAAATAATGCAGAAATATTGTGGAAAATATTGGTGAATTTTTATATCGATGACAAAAGATTCTTTTCCAGAGCCTTGTACTAAACATGCCTTTCAAGTTCAGTGCAACCAGGCCTGAGTGGCAGCTGTATGAATAAGCTCCGCCCCATTATGATTGCTTGGCATATGGTCGCCATATTGTTTACACATTTCAGCATTGTGTTTGGTCATCATTGACGTTCAGACCCATGAGAAATATGTGAAGTTAAGGGGAAAAATCCTTCGACTAGTTTGCAAAAATAGGTTTTGCATATTGTGCAATTTAGTATAAATTTGATTGATTGGGGCCAAATACATTAAAAAGCAAATTTTGATTATTTTGCTGCATTTTATTTTACAAGAGATATTATATTGTTGTTGCTGTTGATTGTTGTTACTGTGACTTTTTATGAGCCAGACATGAATAGTGTCCTTTGAGTGAGTTTGGTTCAGTTTGTCTATCATCCATAGAGAGACAATTTGGTATGAAATTAGATGAAAAGAGAAATTGTGTGTTTAGGACTCAGGGTTCTCAAGATATGTGCTACAACATACAGTGCTGTGCTTCTCGCTTGCCTGCCTTCCTTTGGTCCGACTCTATTCCTGCACCCTAGGAGACAAAAATATGAAAAAAGGCAAGCATAAACAATAGGGTTCCAGCATCTTTAGTGTTTGGAGCTATAAAAAGAATAACAGAAGCAACAAGAAATATTTGCATCTCAACAGAGACATTGTATAGTTTATGTTTTACTTTCAAAAGTTTTGGGACTCGTTTTGAGACACCTGCTTATGGCTATCAAGGTTGGAGACACTTGTAGAGAGATCTTGGACTTCCAAATTCAGCAATTTTACATCTGTTTAACCTCATTTTTATACTCCAGGTAAACAGAACATGGGTAAAATTTTAATAGAAAATGAATATATATATGTATATATATATATAATGTATATATTATGTATATATACATTAATAAAATATATAAAATACAATACATTTGTCAAGAACAGCAGTTTGCATTTATGTAAATATATTTCTAATACATTTGAATAATTTTCCACAAATATTTTTTGAGAGAAAATACTATTTTTAAAAATTATTCTACTATATAAAATAATGTACAAAACCATTATATAATTTATTTTTGTTAGAAAAAAAGATAAATAGTTTCTCATTTTTTGAATGGAAAATACATATGTGGGTGCCAATAATTCTGGAGGTCAGCGTGTGTGCATATTTCTAAATTTTAAAGTTAAGTCTTCTTTTGTTTTGTTGTGTATGTTCCCATTGGTGTATGTTAGAAGAGGAACTACAGCACTTTTCTAATCCTCATGGCCTTGCTGCTCACAGTCCAGGAAGCCCAACCTGTGAACAGGAGCATGACAAGTGAGTGAGATATTTAGTTTGATGAAATAGAGGTTGGAGAGGTATTCTGACAGTTATGAATAGTGGACTGAGTAAGCCTGAGTTTATCCTGGTTTGTATGCCCTTTTCAATGCCACTGCGTGCAGACTTGACTGTGGAGTTTACCGAACACCTGAAAAACCCAAGAAAATAGTGTTAGACAAAAACTTGTCTAGTTCTTTGGACGCACAAGCTCAAGACAGAGATGCATGCAGAGATCCAGGGATGGTACAGTCCAGCACTCAACAATGTGGTTTGTGAAAATGCATTATTTTGCAGAGAGAAATATATATCAAAAAGAATATCATTTCAGTATGTGGTACTGAATTATGTAGTCTTCCCATTTATTTGCAGTAGAAAACGATAAAGTTGGATGCGTTTCGGATCAAGTTGGGCCACTTTTCTCAGACACAAAACCAAAGGAGGCATACCAAAAAGAGGAGGATAAGGAGAAAGAGGTTGAGCAGAAGATTAAGGAAATAAAGAGGGTTCCCGAACGAGATGTATATTCCTTCCCAGGGGATTCAGATCCTGAGAGTCCACCACCAGGTCCCTGGGCACACTGCACCTTTATACAGCGTAGGAGAAAGAAGAGAGCCTTATTGAGACCTTTTTCTGGACTAAATCCCTGGCAGTGCACACTGGGTACAGGCAGGAAGACCAGAGTAAACCCCTCCAGGGTAAAGGAGTGTGGTAAATTTGTGAATGATAAGGAAGGGGTGTTTGAGTTTAAGGAAGAAGAGGAAGAGAAGGTACAAGACAAGAAACAGTCACAAGAAGTCAAAGGAGAACTTTGCCAGGAGATTTTCACTTGTGTCGAATGTAGCATATACTTTAAAAAGGCAGCACATTTGAGGGAACACATGCGAGAACATGGTCAAGATAGTGGGGGAAAGGGACAGCTTGGAGAAGATAATTCAAGAAGAAGGCGAGCCAAGAAGAGCGGTTTTGAGTGTATGGAATGTGGACAGAATTTCTCTGATAGGCTGGTGCTGTTGGACCATCACAGACGGCATCAGGAGGCACGGCACAAAATCTTAGAAGAGATGGGAAAGCTTAAGGAGGGAGGGAAAAGAACAAGTCGCAGAAATTCCAGGAAGATGGACTCTAAAGAGTCCTTGGCCATTTCTGGCCAGTTTGTTTGTCTCAAGTGCAACTATAGCTCTGACGTGCCTCAAGAGCTGGCAGATCATGCCAAGACCCATACAACTCGGGCCAGGGCTAGTAGGCCCCGTGTCTCACCACGCTTCCAGCAAAAATCCTGCAGAAAAGGATGGAAACGGTATTCTGGTAATGCCAGATCAGCCACAGTCGTTAGTGAAAGGTACCCCACCAGGGCTTCTGTGCAAATGGGGGGAGGTAAGCCAGAAGTTCACCGTTTGCAGGCCAAGGACTGTGACCCACAGATTGAGAATAAGACTGATCTCTCTCCAGGACCTAGCCAGAATCACACAGTATCTGCAGATCCAGCAGAACCCACAGACAAGCCAGAATTAGAAAGTACTCAGACTAAAGCTGCTCCCATTGCAAGTCCAAGCCTACGGGAGGAGTCTGGGTCTGCTGAGGTTGGGCTTGGAGAGGAGAACGTCTCAGAGCTCCAATGTCCTGAGCCTTTACTTACAAACACCAAGACTGAAACACAGAAAAAGGATGTTGTATTTAAAAGCACAGGAAATCGACGCTCAAAACGAGTTGGGAGGCGTGTAATAGGACGAAGGCGTGCAAGTAGAAGACTGGATCCCCAGTCTACTGATACTAGTGATACAAATATCAATATGCAAAACACTGAGGAGACCACAGAGCTGAGCAAAAAAGCTTCTGTACTACCAGATACAGAGGGGCATATATTGCTGACTAACAAAACAGGTAAGACAAGACAACAGTATAACAATGACAGGAGTTTTATTTCGATCATATATAAGTATTATTTGTTTTCGAATTATTGTGTTATTGTGCTTGGTAAGCGTTATATTTCAAAAGTGTGACAGCCTTTTTTGTTTAAAACTGCATGTTGTGCAATTCTATAAGAAAATTAGCTGGCAGGCTTTTTCAGCTGTCTTGGAAACTTTGGCTTGCCACCAAAATTCTATCTCTGCAAGGTCCCAGATACTGTGATGTTGAAATTAAGGATCTGCTGTATTACTTTCTTTACCAACATACAGATATTTCTCTGCAACATTTAATTTAGCTTTAAAATGTTTGCAAATCTAAAATCTGCACTGTTATACCGACTAATTCAGAAGACCTAAAACCTACAAGAAGATTTTTATTCAAATGTACAGTACCTAAATTTTGGTCTCCTGCAGAAACATGGTCTTCGCTTCTGCTGCAGACTCTTGGGAAGCATCTGGCTTGGTGTTGCAGCTGCAGCATAGTTTCTGCGCTCAATTTTGAGGGGCAAAAGAGAGGATAGCTTTGGCTGAAAGACAATAGACTCCGCTTAGGCACAAGCTATGCCTTGTCCACAAAAATGCCCTCAGCTCTGGTCTCTAACCCACCCTCATAAAATATATATTATAAAATAGAAAGAATAGTTACATGTTAATGGCAAATGCTATCTGTTATTATTTCTGTATGTGGATAAATTGCTGCATATGATTCTGTGTGAAGGCCTGCTTTAATCACACTCAACATGATCCACACAAATAAAGTAATGGATGTAAAAATAAATAGAATTGAATTGCACACATTTAGGGCCCAGACAAACCATTTTGCATGTCTAAAGCATTTGGAAATTTGCTTGGAGTTGGGCCAATAAGTATATTGTGCCCACACATACAGACTAAAAAGGGTGGTGAAAGAGGGGAAAAATGGCCCATAAATTACAGATTTCAGAATTGCACAGCTTAACTGATTCTGGTGTGGTTTCAATTTAGCTGTTGAATGCCACTTTCATAACAAAAAACTGTGCGGCAGAAAACTCATCAGACAAAAAACAGATTATTAACTTCCATTAGAAGTACAGATCACAAACACAGATGAAGCCAAAGTCAAATACGTATGACAAAATTGGACTGCACAGAAGTGAAGACACCTGAAGTTCACAATAAAATACGAAGGTTAAACATTAATGCTTAGGGATTGTTTTATGGTTGGTGCTGGAGACTGACTGCAAGTGAAAACCTGTGCTGTGATTTGATAGATAGAAGGTTCAGAAGATGTCCATGCGGACAAATGTCACAATGTAAAGGAACTCGGAATGTTCTGCACAAAGGAGTTGGACCAAGTTTCAAAATTTGTTCAAGTGTCTTCAACCTTGTTAGACCCAAAGTAGTGAAGGTGTCCAAAAAATAACTGTAGAAACAACTGCACTAATTATAAATGTGTTAAGTAAACTTTTAGATTCCAGATAAAATAAAGATTAAATGTAAAGTATTAAAATAAACCACAAAATGTCCATGTGTAGTTGATAAAAGTATTTTATAATACAACTACATAATTATAATTATAAGTATATAATTTTACCCTGAACATACATTGTTAGATGATGCATTGCTTTACTTTTTAAGTGCATGTCGAGCAGGCAAAATAATTATTGAACACGTCACCATTTGACATGAAAGTTTTGTCAGTAACAACCCTAGTAATCCATACACACAAAGAAAACAAAACAAATAACTTCAGAAATTAAGTTATGTGTAATAAAATGGAATGGCACAGGGAAAAAGTATTGGACATATGAAGAAAGGGAGGTGCAAAATGCATGGAAAGCCAAGAGTGAAAGCAATCCTGCCGCTTGCCAGCGGAAATTAAAATCGGCTGGTTCAGTCCCAACTGTTGGCCTATAAAAAGATTTCTCATTACCATGGTGTCGCACAAGAAACATCTCATGATATGTAAAAGCAAAGAACTCTCTCAAGACCTTCGCAACCTTTTTTTTATTGTTGCAAAACAAACTGATGCCTTTGGTTACAGAAGGATTTCTAAACTTCTGAACGTTCCAGTGAGCACTGTTAGGGCCATAATCCGGAAGTGGAAGAAACATAATTTCACCATAAACCGGCCACGACCAGTATCTCCTTGCAAGATTTCTGACAGAGGAGTGAAAAGAATTATCTGAAGAGTTGCCCAAGAGCCAAGGACCACTTGTGGAGAGCTTCGGAAAGACCTGGAATTAGCAAGTACAATTGTTTCAAAGAAAACGCCCACCATGCAAGACTCCGTTGCTGAAGAAAAAGCATGTATTTAATAAATGTCAGTAAGCGTGTTCAGTACCTTGTCCCTGTGTCATTCCACAGGGAAAGTGTGACATTTTATTACACATAACTTAATTTCAGAATTTATTTGCTTTGTTTTCTTTGTATGTGTGGATTACTTGGATTGTTACTGAGAACTGGTGAAAATTCAACATTTCATGCCAACAGCACCTTATAAATATATTTACTGAGAAAAAGGTTGACGTGTTCAATACATAGTTTAGGTGCTGTATTTGTAGCTTTTAAACAATACCTATAATGTCTCATTAGGATTTCAGTAGAATTACATTTCATTCATAACACAAACCATTTCATTTTTTATAATCACAGCACATGAAAATTGAATGGATATAAATACAGATTTGTAGGCCCTCTGTTGCTAACTGAAAGGCATATAAACTGATTATAACTTTAATGCTACATTATGCACTGACCACTTTCTGTCTTGCAGATGAGGAAACATCTGCTCCAGCTATAGACCACGATTTACCTCATCCAACAAAAGCCCCAGAGGACTCCAAAGAAGAGACGAATGAAGAGACCCCACCTGACCGTGAAAAGGATCAATGTAGCAGAAACACCACTGATGAAAAAGATAATGATGATGCTGCTGCTGCTGCTGCTGATGATGATGATGATGATGACGCTGTTGATGATAATCATAAAGATGTTGATGACCATGAAGATGACAATGATGGGACTGATGATCAGAACGATAATACCAGTGACCAAGAAGAGAATGATGTTGTCAGCCATCTTCTTGATGTCTTAACTGAAGAGGAGGATGAGGAAGATGAAGACGGCATTTTGTTGAAGACTGTAGAAAAGAAATGTCCCTACTGCCAAGACTGTTTTGATAATGGAATTGGACTGGCCAATCATATTCGGGGTCACCTGAACAGAGTTGGGGTTAGTTACAAGGTTAGACACTTCATATCCCCAGAAGAGGTTAATGCCATTGAGAGGAAGTTCTCCTACCAAAAAAAGAAGAAAAAAGGTAAGGATAACCAGTTAACCACATTCACTAATATCAGTTTATATTACTATTAAATACCTCATGACACACCAGGAAGTGGGAGGGGGTTCGAGGACAGACAGCGGGTAAAATAAGTATTGAACATATCAGCATTTTTCTCAGTAAAT
Source organism: Tachysurus vachellii (assembly GCF_030014155.1). NCBI lineage: Eukaryota > Metazoa > Chordata > Actinopteri > Siluriformes > Bagridae > Tachysurus > Tachysurus vachellii. Next base: position 11,492,930 of record NC_083477.1, read on the forward strand.
ATATATTTCTAAAGGTGCTACTGACATGAAATTTTCACCAGATGTCGGTAACAACCCAAGTAATCCACACATACAAAGAAAACAAAACAAATAAGTTCAGAAATGGTTCTGTGTAATAAAATGGAATGACACAGGGAAAAGTATTGAACACATGAAGAAAGAGAGGTGCAAAAATGCATGGAAAGCCAATCTATCATTAATTAGAAAGCAATCCTGCCCCTTGTCAATGGAAATTAATATCAACTGATGGCCTATAAAAAGGTGCCTCATTACCAAGGTGTTGTACAAGAAACATCTCGAAACATTACACGGCGCTCCACGTCACCCCAAAAACACCATACAGTGAAGTACGGAGGCAGGAACATTATGGTGTGGGGCTGTTTTTTCAGCATACGGCACTGGCAAACTTCAATTAAATGAAGGACGGGCGAATGAAAAAATGTTCAGAGACATTCTTGATAAATATCTGCTGCCATCTACCAGCATGATGAAGATGAAACGAGGGTGGACGTTTCAGCAAGACAGTGATCCCAAACACACAGTCAAGGAAACTCTCAATTTGTTTCAGAGAAAGAAGATAAAGTTGCTGGAATGGCCCAGCATTCACCTGACTTAAATCCAATAGAAAATGTATGAAAAGAACAAAAGATCAGAGTTTATAGAAGAAGACCAAGGAACCTTCAAGATTTGAAGTGGAAGAATGGGCCAAAATCACACCGGAGCAATGCATGGGACTAGTTTCTCTATACAGGAGGCGCCTTGAAGCTGTCATTACCTCTGTCCCTTTTGTACGAAGTATTAAATACATTTCAGTAAGTGTGTTCAATACATTTTCCCTGTGTCATTCTATATTATTACATACAATTTAATTTCCTAATTTTATCTCATTTGTTTTATTTGTACCGACATTTGTTGAACATTTCATGTTGACTGCACCTTTAGAAACATATTTACTGAGAAAAATGGTGACGTGTTCAATACTTCTTTTACCCGCTGTACGAGGCAGGCTGCAGAGTGACAGGTTATTTTATTTTAATTCACATCATGATTTTAAGCACTTCTCTCGACTTAAAAACCACTTATTATTTAACTTAAATTCACAAACACAGCAGTTCCACTGTTGACATTCCACTCATGGTCAAGGTCGCTGGAGCTGTTTGTGTTGTCTCTCTCTTTCTCTGGCTTTTGTCTCCCTTTTTCTATTGCAGCACAGAATATAAATAGTATTTATTAAACGCACATAGGTGTAAACACTCGCTTGTTACCTGCTCGTTCTCCATGACTCGTCCCCTGCCTTACCCCTGGTGCTCACTCGTGCCCTCATTGCTACACTTGACATTCATATTTGAAATATTATACATGTGCAGAAATTCACAGCATTTGTATTATTTACTGCCAAAAAGTCACACTCAAAGTATTGATCCACAAAAAGCCATCATGGGGAAGTAGATTTGTTTTACTCTTCTGCCACGACATACACAGCGTCTGAAAACGATCTTAAAACGACAAACCAGAGAGTGTAGAAATACTAACATCACAGTCTGCAGTTTCTTTTTTGGGATTTGCCAAAGATTGTGTGTGTAACACACGGGTGAAAGACAGCGATGATCTGATGAGAATCACAACTGCTGTCGAAAGCATTTATGTGGATATGTTACAGTGTACATGGCAGCAGTTGGACTATCACCTGGATGTTTCTCGCATCACTAATGGGGGACATATTAAATGTTTGTGATGTCTACCAAAACTTTTGCATTTTTGTTGGTATAAATGTCCTTGATTGGTAGTTTATTTGTAGTTATGTATTTTTCGAATATCAGAATTGTAAAGGTAATCTTCACACACCCTGTGTTTAGAGGGGCTTGGATTTTGTGTTGTTTTTTTTTTCTAATGAGGTTTGGTTTTAGTTATTGCTTTTCTATTCTTCTGTTTCTGGCCCTGTTCTTCTGGATGAACCCATGAGCAGTTGCTAACTTTGACCCAGCGACCTTCAGTGTGATGCGCTGTGAGTTCTGCAGTGCTGGATTTGACACCAGGGCTGGTCTTTCCAGTCATGCTCGTGCACACCTACGAGATTTTGGCATCACCAACTGGGAAGTCACTGCTTCACCTATTAACGTCCTCCGCGAGCTCTTCTCTAAGAGGCCTGACCTCGCTTTATCCATTACCCCTGCCTTCAACCCTGAAACACAAGACAAGAAACCATGTAAAGAAGAGGAGGAGTCCATGTTAGTAAATGATGAAGAAGGTGGAACTTCAGACCCAGTGCTGCAGATACCTGCATCTTTAAGTCAGTCTTGGAGAGATGGTCAGAAAGAAGGTGAAGCTGATGGTTAGTGGACTGCATCTTTACACATAGTGAAACCACATGTGGCTCTTTGTCTAAACTAAGGTCTTACTATTAAAACAATTGATAATATGTCACTTGAGTTTTATTTGGCAATGAGTTACATGCTCTTTCTCTATAATAAGGCTCAGTTCATATGAATAATGTCTGGTGTTTCATCGTACTCTCTGTTTTTACTCACATGGTCATGCTTTACATAGACACACAAAAAGTAGTGGAAAAATGGACTAACTGTAGTTCTCCTTGCTTTGTTTATACACCTACAGGGTATTATACTCAATGTGTATTAACAATGTGTAATCATCTGAGACAGCTCATTGGTGTCCGGTATCAATAAGAGCACAGCCAGACCACATTCATTTTAAAGTTACTTGGGGCAATTTCAGCTTTTAAAACTAAACACAAGGCAAGCCTGTTGTTGCAGCTGGTAACGCTGTTGCCTTAGAGCTTGATGGTCCTGAGCTCAGGTTCCTGTCTGTTGGGAGTTTCACAGGAGATCCCCCTGTGACCACATGGGTTTTCTTGGGGCTCTCCAATTTCCTCCCACCTGCCACAGTAGGTGGAGTGATTAGACTAAATTACCATTAGGTGTGAATATGTCTGCTTGGTGTCCTGCAGTCCCATTGAGGGTTTATCCCTGCCTTATGATCTGACCAGGATAAAATGGTTATAAAAGATAAAGTAAAGAACTAACATAGGGAATGAATTAGTCCAGAGATTACTATTTTGTTTACCTCTGCCATGTATAGAATAGCAGTACTGACCTCCTTCCTGTAAGGCTGGAGGCAAGTATAACAGGACCTTGGTCCACTTTTCCCAAAAGCACTGGCTAGACTCCTTTATATTTCTAGATTTGTGCATGTGTTTGTGCATGCTTTAAATTCAGACCACAGGTGTTCTTAAAGTTTCAGATTTGGAGACTGAAAAGGCCTTTAGAAAACAACAATTTTCTTTCTTCTCTTGTGTTGATCTGGAGTCGTGTTTGGGGTCATTATGTTAAAAATGGGGTCACTTTTTGAAAGCTGCATTGTATGGGATGCTCTCAGGAAGGGCTTCTTTAGTGCAAACCTCCTAAACAGCTTGTTGTCATGGAAGTAGTATGTAAGCCAAAACAACACACTGTCCTCCTTCACCGTGCTCCTCGGTTTGTGTAGGGGCAGTTTGTGTGTGCATCTTAATTCATTAACAATTCAGAGATTGTGGGTTTAAATCCCAGGCCTGCAGAGCCACTATTGCACCCTTTTGTCCCTGTTGAGTATTTTGTGAAATCTACATGGCACTTGATCATTTCTATTAAAACAAATCAGGATAGTTTAGTAATTAACTCTGTAAACTCTCAGAAGTTACATTCATGCTCATTACGTTCAATGTGATCATGATATAAAAGATTGTAGTGTAGCATATTATTGTTTAGGGTGAATAATGTAATTTTATTAAGAGTTTATTAAGGTTAGTGTTATGATGCTTTACTTTATTCTACTTTTATTTGTAGGTGGGAACAACAAGAGGGAGGAAGATGAAAAACTGCGATTGCAGGATGATTTTAACTCCAGCCCAGGATCAAGCAGCTCAGATGCTGCAGAAGAGACCGAGGCAAAAGGTGGGATTAACTCTGCCTGGTTCTTAAGTCTGATGTGTTTACATTAAGAGCACAGTTATTACTTGAGATAGGAATAAAGTATCTGCTTAACCGATGGCTGAGATGTAGTGTCTATTTGTCCTCTCTTATTGAATCATTTTGCATGTCTTATACAAGGAAGATATTAAAATATTAACACAAAGTCTGATATTAAGCCTTCAGGATCTAATTTAAAATAGTTAGACAATATTATCAAACATATAATAAAAAGTTATAATTTGTTTAACTCATTTATTCCACATTGCCATTTTCTCCAGGCTACGGTTTGTTGAAGTGTGAGGTCTGCGGTGCCTTGTTTGAGACACGCCGAGGTTTATCCAGCCACGCTCGCTCTCATCTGCGCCAGCTAGGTGTGGGTGTGTCTGAAAGCAGTGGTGCACCTATAGATCTCCTCTACCGGATAACCAAGGAGCGGGCTACTGACTCCCAATTATCTGCTTTACCCACATCCCACTCACCAACACCAACACCATCACCCAAAACCACTGACCATCATGCTTTCTGTGTTCCCGTGCCAAGCCCCAGCAGGAGCACAGAGTTTGAAGATGAACAAGAAGACATTAAGCCCCTCTCACTTCAGCGTAATGTAGCGAAATCTCCCCCTTCCCCAAGTAGCCCGTCACCATCTGGCTTGCAGCCATCCTCTCCATTTGGGAGATCTCCATCTCCCTCACATTCTCTGTCTGCTTCCCCATCCCCAGTGTTGAGGAAGGCCCCAATCTCCTCATTGCTGCCCGTGTCTTCCCCTCTGCGCTCCCATGAGCACAGGACTATGTCAAGGGCCCATAATTCAACCTTGTCCACTGCCCCATCTCAACCACTCTGGGCATCACAAGAAAGAGAAGCTCCTCTCAATCTCGGTAAGAATGCATTCATGTTTTGATTTGATTTTGATAAATGTGAACAACATAACAATAATTCAAAGTAAAGTAAGTCTGAGTCAGCATTTGTTTTGGTTTGATGTAACTTCTGGGAATAAGAAAGCTTTCAAGCTTATTGGTAATAACCAGAATGCACAAAAATATATTAACTCTTGGTCTGAATACAGATTTAGGTTACCTGTTATCCATATGTAGATTAGTGATTTATATACGATTAATGTTTCTAATAGCATCTATTGATTTGCTCTGTTTTTCTTGCTGCGTTCTTCTCCTCTGCTTCTAGCAATGGATATGGATTCTAATGCAGACATCATATGCAAGTTATGTGGTGCCTGGTTTGAAACACGCAAAGGTCTCTCGAGTCATGCTCGAGCACACCTGCGTCACTTTGGGGTGGAATACTCAGAGTCCAAGGGGTCACCCATCGACCTGCTGAACACACTCATACTCACTGATGACTTCAAGCGCAGAGCTTCCTCCTTCCGCTCTGACAGCCCAGAGGACTTGAGAGTCCATGGGCACAATGTGGCTCCTTCCTCATCCTCCAAATCCACACCAACTTCTGCTTCCAAGAGGCCCTTCCTCTCTAACTCCGTCCTATTAAAGAACACATCATTAAAAAGTGGTGTTGGCTCCAAAGCTACCTCTACATCTTCTTCTTCCTCCTCCCACACCTTGCTCAGCCCACCCACCAAGAAGCTGAAACCTTCACAGCAGGTCTTCCGAATGAGTGGCAGGGAGCTGATGTCCATCCCTCTAGGTGATTTAATACATTTCATTATGCATTTTATTATGCTTTCTGAACTGGAAGTGGAGTTTTGAAGAGTTAAAAGTACTGAGATTGTTTCCAGCTTGAGATAAAGTGGCTAATAGAATTGTATGAGATTAGAACAGATTAAATCGGTGGGATTTACTCTGAGACTGGAACTGGGGAACTTTATAACAGACTGTATATAGTGTCTTATAAATACATTTGTAATTGTTTATTTATGGAGACAACCTGGCATTGTTTATATTGAATGTCAGCTTCTTTCTGTTCCCTTTCAAATTGCAGCTGAACCAATGAAAGATGTGTGTTGTGAGTTTTGCGGAGAGCTTTTTGAGAACCGCAAAGGTCTTTCCAGTCACGCCCGTTCCCACTTGCGTCAGCTGGGCATCACTGAGTGGTCGGTGAATGGCTCACCCATCGACACACTGCGAGACCTCATAACCCGCAGAGGCTTGCCATGTGTCATGCCTCTGAAACCCTTGAAATCTTCCCCATCTTCTCCAAGCCCAGGACCCCCTCGGACCTTGCAGCGGTATTCCTCCCCACCAGGAGGTGTCCATGGCCGTCAGACTTTCTCTTTCAATCAGCACCAGCCTGCCAAGATGGCAGTATCAGCACCTGTCACCAGCACCTCCTCAACAGTGCTAATGGTTAAGCCCAAACCAGAACCTGAGCAAGTGGAAGTTACTGTGATTGGAGAGGGACGTGATGGTTCTAGTTCTGAGTCACTGCATCCGAGCTGGATGAGCTCAAATAATGCTCATCCCGTTAACCTGTGTAAGTAAAAATGATGATGTATTTCCCATCAGAATAATAGAAATAAATAAGTATGTCAGTGGAAATTTTAATCTAGTGCACCAACATTTGTAGTAAGAAAGTGCTGCTGGCTTCTGATTTTTATTTCTTACAAATTCGTTTTTTTGATTTATTATTATCTTAAACACAAAGTCTTTAATCTCCTTCACTTCACTCTGGTCTTTTCCAGTAATGACTCAAGAAAGGGAACCGTCCCGTGATATCCGTTGCGAGTACTGTGGCGAGTTTTTTGAGAATCGCAAAGGCCTATCCAGCCATGCCCGCTCACATTTACGCCACATGGGTATCACTGAGTGGTCCGTCAATGGCTCACCCATCGACACGCTGTGGGAGATTATGCGGAATCAAGGCACCACACCAGCATCTGTTGTGTTAGGTGTAAAAGAGGAATCGGAGCAGGAAAGCACTTCACCCTGGGACAATCAAGGGTATCAGTCATCCCGAGTCTCCCCAAAGGCACCCATTAATATTCTCCACCCCAGCTCACGCCTCCATAAGCCTTCATTTGGGTCCACAGGGCTGTCAACTACTGCCCCAGCAGGGAAGTTTCTTGGTATGAAACCCACTGGGAAGAGGTTGCTGGGAACTGAAAGACACCTTGCTCAAAGGTCTCCTCCATCCCAGTCAAAAACCTTCTCACCCACACCACAGGACTTCTCTTTTAAAGGAAGAATGTCCACAGACAAGTATGGGGTAGGCCGCATGGGTAAGACTGTATTCTTATTGTATTAAGATTGCTTAGTTGCCGTCTTTTATTAACAGGTTGTCATTCTTCAATTGACATTTACTTTGGAATTTTTGGTTTTGATTAGGGATTCTTTGCATAGAGTGGTTAATGATTTTTTTTTGTCACCTTTCTTAGACGCCAGCTGTGAGTTGTGCGGTTTTTGCTTTGAGAACCGGAAGGCTTTAGCTAGCCATGCTCGGGCTCATTTGCGACAGTTTGGTGTGACCGAGTGGTCAGTGAACGGTTCACCGATTGAGACACTGAGTGCCTGGATGCGTAGCAGGCCACAAACAGTGGCTGAACTGCACCGTAGCTACTTATCAGATGGGCATGTTACTCAAAAGAAGGTACAAATGTTTGCATGAACAATAATAGCATTCGATAAATACACAGTGTGTACAATCGTGTGTATTGTAACTTTGTTTCTGTGTTCAGTATCAATAATTGTACACAAATTCTATTAATCTTGTCACGGTTCTGTGAAGATTCTGAATAAGTGGATTAGTGAGATGTAGAGGAGCATGCTGCATGATTTACATAAACTTCAAATCTTCAGCTGACTCAATACAGCATCATAGAGGCCAGTTATATCAAATCTTCACTGTGGCTTTTGCCATAGCCTTCCATTGTTTTACTTGCTCTGCTACAGCTGTCCTGCAGAAGAATATTTCTTCTTTCTCATCATTATCTGATTCAAACTCCATCCCCACTGTATCTCAGAAGCAGTCAGGAGCCCATTGGACATCTCTAACACTGTCCCAGGGAAGGACTGTTGATCGGCAGATCATGAACAGCTCGTGGAGCTCATTATCTCGGGCAGTAGAGGTTAAAAATGGAAACGGCAGCTCTTTTCATCATGGCATCTGTACCCAGGATAAGGGAAATAACTCCAGCAGTGCAATTCCACATGCGCAAGTGGCTCGGAGTGAACTTAATGTCCGGGTGACAAGAGGTAAGAACGCCTCAAGAGAAATAGTGTTACAAATGATCTCTTCTGTTCACTGATCAAGCAAGTCGCATCTAGCCCTTCATTTTTAGTGTTCTAAAGAAAGGCAGTGTTCTGACATTTTTGAAAAAAGTGGATTTTTGGCGTCCCACTTCACTGCTTGATTTTTAATTCAATAGAGTTTTATTTGTTTTAGTGCTTAACAGAAATAGATAAATTGTGGGTATGAATTTAAATTTAGAAATGTATTTACATGTTTAAATGTATAAATATATTCATAACGAGCATGTCAGAGGTGACCGTGGCAAGGAAGAACTTCCTGAGAGGATGAAAAATTAAGAGGAACCAGACTATAAACGGACCCCATCCTCATTTAATGACAACCGGTAGTGTGATTATAAATCATTTCCCTACCATAACTGTGTGCTATACAGTCAAAAGGTGCATCCAAGACTATTTAAGCTTCTGAAAGAAATATGAATAGGAACATAAGAATTATTATTGTATTCATTATAATTTCATCTTTAAGTCCTAAAGTTATCAACTGTTCAGTGGTGGAGAAATCTACAGAAATGTTTATAGCAACTGCAGTCTAAAGCCATTTCATCACTGTGTCCTTAACACATTGCGCCATAGGAACGGATTGAGGGAGAATGTGAGAGTAGTAAATGGCATTGCTGTTTTTCATTATAGCAGATTTTTCCCCTCACACCCTTGTGTAAACTGTAGAGATTGTTGTTTGTGAAAATCTCAGGAGAGTAGCACCTTGTGAAATACTCATCTGACACCATAACATGGTGGAACTCATTGAACATCTTTCCCTTTTCTGATGTTTGTTGTGAACATTAATGGAAGCTCTTGAACTAAGGAGTTGATAATATTAGTGGAAAATTTTTAAATATGATTCTGATTTACATAGTCATGGCCACAGAGGGAAATGTGCTGTCGTGTTTTGTTAATATTCCTTTTTTGTTCATTTGTTTTTAACTAGGAATTGAGCGACGGCCCCTGAAACATCCATCACATGCTGATGGAGGAGAGAGAGAAAGCTGTCCTCCCAAACCACCTCGCACTAGTACTGTTCCTGCCCTCGTGCCAAAGCCCCCTTCCACCCCTCTGGTCAAACTTGTGGGTAAAATCTACTCCCTAAAGTGCCGGTGAGTTGTATCTCCACAAGCTTTCTGCCGCTAAGTGGTTAAGCCATTATGTTTTTGGTTTGTCCATGTGTATGTCTGTCCAGTCAAGATTCTCTTTAGTACAGTGTCCCAAGGTCAAGTTGTTGAATGTTTGTAAAATTTATTTGGAATTATTATTATTATAGCTAGCAGATGAACGGATTCGATTTTGGAATTGATATAAATAGGGACAAGGCCACAGCAAGGTCAAATGGCTGAAATTGTGTTATTTTTTTCAGCAGCTTCTTTTTTTAAGTATATTTTAAAGGTATAGAGGCATACAAATTAGTAACAGATGGACTAGAATTGTTCTCTCTGTTTAGAATTGTTCTGATTTTTTGTCTCTATAATAATTTATTGCTATTATTTTTAAATTTCGTACATAATTCAATTGAAACAAATTAATTTTCATCAGTACATGTAGTCTACAGAACACACAGTAGACACTACTTATTTTGTTCTTTACAGAGTGTGCAGGTTGATTTGATAAGGGAAGGCTGTAAAGAAGGATGGGTGTTGTTTCACTTTGGAAATGTACTTCTGTACATTCTGTAGTTCAAGTGGTTTATTGCCATGATAGTAGCTGATCATCAAGAACGACAAGCTTTGTTAGATTGCAGGTTGTGTTGAAATTTGGCCAAACTTCTGCAATTTGTCATTATATATTATGGATACCTGATACAAGTATCGTACTGATGCTTCCCTATTTATAAGGAACCTTGTGGCACTTTATACTGCACAATTGTGTTTCTTTCTTTCATGCGAACGCATTTGTGACATTTTGTTTAAAAATGTCAAGTTCTTAAATGGCAAGATAATTGTAATTATACTTAAACAAACAACTCTGAGATTCATCCCTCTCTCAGGTTTTGTGATGTGGAGTTTCATGGTCCGCTGTCAGTGCAGGAGGACTGGATCAGGCATCTGCAGCAGCACATTTTGAAACTTGACTACAACAAGCCAGCTCCCACCGCAAATAACACTCCAGCCAAATCTGACATGGCTGTTCCTGAAAGGCAAGCCTCAGCTACTACCTCCACGTCTATCACTACTACAGCAACTACTCCCAGCTCAGCCACGAGTCTTAACTCTACATCTGTATCTACACCATGCAAACCTGTCTCTACTCCTACACCCACTTCTGCCCCGACCTTGACAGCTCCCACACTGACCAGCCCTCGAATTCCAACCAAGGCTGAACAGGAAGTTGATACTCCTGCCACATAATGCTTTTGTGTTATGCTTTTCTTTTCATTTTCCTTCATTCTCTTTGTACTTCATTTTATTATTAAAAAACAAGGGTTTGGAAGAGCATTGCTTACTACCTATTAATTTTGACCCAGTTAACAACATAAAAGGAGAGTTGAGCTTGAGATAGGACAACAAACGATGATTCAGTTCTTGTGTTATTAAGTATTACCAGGTCAGTGGTGCTTATGGGTGTATCTGAATATGTAGTGTAACTAACTCGCTGACGGTGTCCTTCTTTTAGCTTAGCTGGATATAAGAGCGTATAGAACAGTTGTTTTTTTTCTACTGGACATCTACCTAGTAGTTGCTAATGAAAGGCACAAACATATAAACCAGTTTTTGTGTCCATCCAAAATTATTGTAGCACTTTCTTTTAATGCCTTTATTTTCCAAAGCACTTACACACTAAGCCTTTAACGCTCTCTAAATAAGCTTGTCATGGCAGCCACCTACATGATGGTTAACACAGTTGTGCCATAATAAAATATGAGCTGTTAGTGCTGATATGCCCCTGCTCAAATGTTTTTACAATGCACCTTACATGATCTCATTTGGAATGAGACCTAATGTAGGTCACTTTGTTTTCCTCAGAATTCTACTAGTTTCTCAGTAAATATGACTGTTTTCTCTTTTTTATGTAAATGGCAAAAAAAAGATCATTTTTTTTGTTTATAAAGGTTTAATTAAGCTAACAAATACTGTACATTCATTTGTGTTTAATGTAACCATGATTAGAAAAAAAATTACTAATGAATAGCCTACCGTGTCTTTTTAAATGTTCTGACTACTATTTCTTGTCTGGGTTTTTAAAGGCTGGAACATTACTGTTGGTACTGCAGAAAGATGGCAAGGTACCTGCACAAGCAAAGCTTAATGGTTAGAAAATGTCAGTGTGCTTCAATGTAAAGTAAAGCCTAGTTTGCTATTTGCACATTAGCTTACTGCACCCACTCTTAATCTTTTGCTCCCATTTTACTTTTAAATTAGAAACTGCCCTGAATTCACAAAATGGAAAGCTGGCCTGAACTTGGGTTAATTAATGTATTTGTTGCTTGCTTTGCCTACAACCCAAATCCCTGTGCTAATATAGTGCACTTTTGAATGTGCCCTGTTTTGGATAGATGACAAGAATTTGAATGTTTGGCATATGAGCAATGAGCACTTTTACTCTAGGCTTGGATAGGGAAGTGTAATTGTGTGTGTGTACGTGCATGGACTTAAAAAAGGTCATGGGTATGTCTTTGCCATATAGCCGTAAATTTAGTTTTAAAATCATTTTCAATAGCACATTTGTGTCCCTGCCAAGAACTTCACTGCACTGCGTCCATCAGTCCGTGGCAGAATGTGCCAAAGAATCAGTGTGACATGGGACAATTTCCTAGACTACAGCCGTCATGGCGAAAGTTCCTGACTGAATGGAAGGAAGAGATTTTGTCCTCTCGATTGGAGGAAACTGTGGACAGCGGAGACTGAGAAAATGGAAGCTGTCCTTCTTCAGATTGTATTTTACAACTTGGATAAACTACATCTGAGAAACACCACAAATCTTTGGTATGCTGGATCTTAATCTCGGGACATTTATGGCTATTGCTTGATAAAAGAAGGGACTACTTGGATACGTCATGCTTCTGTTAAGGACTGACACAACTATGTAGCTTCACATGACTTTAGATGGTAATCCATTTCTACACAGTGAAGCAATAACAGTATGGTCACATGACACAAACTATGGCGGTATGTTTCACTACTCATCACATTTCTGTGACTGTTAGACTTGCAGCATTCCTGTGGAGTATATAACTATATATATTACTAGTATCAATCATGAATTATGATTTTCATCAATTTATCATGAGTTTATTTCAACAATAATTCTGTGTTTTTATTGTCATTTGTCTTTCTGTACTTGCAGTCCAGGATAAGTGACATAGAAGAAGTGTTATTTTTTATTATTGGTGCTCATGATTTTAATTGGATATGAATGGATTTGTAATGTTCAGTGCTTCGATCATGAAACTATCCTTATGTCAACTGACTTGTCTTGATGGGGACTGTAATGCAGACCTCGAGATGAGCTGCTGTTGGAAAGTGCCAAGCAGTTATCCCCTGTAAGACTTTCCTTAGCTAGTTTAAACTGGTTACAAGAAAGGAGTGTGTGTGTGTGTGTGTGTGTGTGTGTGTGTGTGTGTGTGTGTGTGTGTGTGTGTGTGTGTGTGTGTGTGTGTGAAAGAGAGAGAGAGAGATTAGTGTAAGTGTGAGAAAGGTGAGAATGCTAAGCTGCCATGGAAAAATCATACTGTGCACAAGCATTAGAAAGATTCATGTGAATCAACAAATCATTAAATGTGATCTGAAACATACAGTAGTAGAGTCACGTTATTCCTGCTTTGAAAATGAGCAAACATACACTCAATAAAATTGAATAAAAAAGTGTTTTCTCAGTACTTTTGATATTTGTCTTTATAACAATATTATAATAAACATTAGATTAGATTCAATTTTATTGTCATTGTGCAAAGTACATGTACAAAGCCAATGATATGGGGTGATATATATACATAGGGAATGGAAGATTTATATACATGGGTTCAGTAGTTATTACATTATTATAAGATATACATGGTGTACATATGTATGAACATATATACTAATATTCCATATAGTTATAATTAGATCTTTCTGAAACCACATTTAGCTTTTGTTAAACAGGTTTTGTCAGGATATGCACAGCTTCTTATCAAGAGGATTGTATTGTCATTTCGGACATACAGTATATAGATGATGCAGTACATAGTGAAATGAAACACTGTTCAACCTCCAGGACCCTGGTGCTACATAAAGAAACAGCTACAAAATGAACATATTCACATAAATTCACACAACAAACCTATTCACATATTAGCATATGGCTGTACACCAGATGAGGGTGCCATTGAATCACTGATGAAATCCTAAACTGACTCACAGAGTCTCGCTTTTCTCCAGTACAGTTTCATGATAGACCTTTTACCATATGGGAGCTCTGTATTAAACTGTACTAAACTAGTCTTATCTTAACAAAGATAGAACTTTTCACATCTAACACTCGGGTTATCTTGTAAGGGACATCTTTGGTAAATACTATGAATGAATAAAGAATAAATTAACAGGAGACTGAAACCTCCAACAGCATTTGACCCCAACGTGTCTTGATAGATTGTTGATAATCCACAGTATAAACAATCTATCAAGACACGTTGGGGTCAAATGCTGTTGGAGGTTTCAGTCTCCTGTTAATTTATTCTAATTAGTCAGAATTACTACTAATGTAGTAATAATTCAGTTGGGTAAAAGTAGTGAGCGATGCAGTTACTCAAGAATCGCTCACTACTTTTACCCAACTGAATTATTACTACATTAGTAATACATTTTTTTTTTTTTTACAGCTATTTATAAACAGGAAGCTATGTGTAACGATGGCTCTGTAAAATGACATTGTTTACTCTAAAGTTAAGCTTCTGTGCAAACATAATTGTCCACTTTGGGCCACAGTGGGAGATGAAAAATAGTAGAAACGTCAATACCAGTAACCAGGCTTGTTTGATTTTGTTGATTTTCAATTTGCATCATTGTGACATACATAGTAAAAGAAGAACGATTAAGCGGATTACTTCTTCTGATTAAGTGAGCAATTTTGAAGCACAAGGGCTTTGTAATTAGTCAGAGTCTGATAGAATTAAAGAGATAGAATAGAGAGTCGCTTCTTTGTAAATGCAAATGGATTTAGAGATCACATGCAATGCTTTGAACTATGGCATTTTGTGCAGGTGGAAGTTGGTTAGCTAGGTAGTGATCTTCACTTGCCAACTGTTACTAAATGTTACCTAGTTAGCACTAACCCATGTGCCATAAGCATTCATTCATTCATTCATTCATTCATTCCTTTTAATAATGATGTTGAACAGTGGAATAAGCACAACCTCAGTAATCCTCTCTCATTGTCCAAATCCTTTCACTTTCTTTCAGAAAAGTCTAAAATATCATAATATTCCCTAACTGATTTCATTCATTTTTCTAAACCTACTACGGAAGATTCAAAAGTTTTGGTCTCAATACAAAAAGAACAAGTGTCTTATTTAAACCCAGACAGACTATTGAAATGTCTACAAGCTGTTTCTCTAATGGCTCGTATGAGACTTGGAATAGAATGTGTTCATATTCAGAAATACAGCTTTCATTAAACCAGGCAGGTTTGGGCACACAGACTCAGAGAAGGAATGTACACCATTCCGGAGTTTTCCACATTTTTGAACAGCATTAATAATTACATATTGATGCATATGGAATTCCACAATGACCAAAAGCATTAAAAAATTATAATGGAATGGAATTTATATTTTATTTTCTGTAAGTGGCCTAGAAGTGTATCAATTATTTATAGGGTAAAGTGTTAGAGCAGTAGGAAAAAGTAATGATCAGTCATTAGGGAAACTAGATTACAAGCTCTCTCTCTCTCTCTCTCTCTCTCTCTCTCAGAGAGCATATGTTTGGTTTCAGTGTTATAATGTAGTTTTCTGGTATTTATAGCTCGTTTATTGCCAGATCTTTTGTTACTTTAATAGGCTTTCAGAATAATTATACTAATGTAAACCCAGTCGCTTTACTATAAAAGGACATTTTCATAATTTTAGTAAATAATCTTTGTTGCTCTGTGTGTAACCGAATGTAGCAGAGTGTTCAACCCAAGTCTTTTTGAGGTTTAATAAATGCTACTGAGCCTTTATATGCAGTGTGGGAATTATTATTGTATGAATTAAGTTGGTTCTGATGAAGATATTCTTATTTCAGCCATTAAGCAAGAAAAACTGATTTCAAATAAATATCAGTAGATAATATAGTAGCAAAAATATAATAAAGCAAACTCTAAAACAGAAAAAAAAAATATTCTGGCAAATAATTTGATCATGTCTCAGAACAATTACTCATGCTTCTTTGCATTCTGACTAACGTCTTGATGGATTCCAGCTTATTATTTAACAACTTGTTCACTTAAAAGTGTTGGATTATGAGGTTATTAAAGCCAAGGGTGCCATGTGCAAACCTTGGGAATGAACTATTAACGTTAATAGAGGTATTGTTCCTGTTGGGTTTCCTCAAATGAGTAAAATGAGTGTGTGCTTACAGATGTATGAACTGGCTGGTGCTTTACAAACCTTTTTAATGAACACATAGGATGAAGCACAGTATTTTTGATCAGTTATTTACTTTTGTATGAGTTACTACCAAATCCTGCACAACGACCTTGCAGGACTGGGTGCTTTTTCAGGAATAATAATGACTTGATGTCTGTAGAGTTCTCAGGTAACCTTATTTTAAATTTTATGCTAATAAAAAAGTGAATCTCATGAATAATTCAAATGTTCTTATTTTAGAAACAGCTGCATTAGATGTTATCGGGCCTTAGATTTAACTTCCTTTTATCTAATCAATACACTGTAGGTGATCAATACTCTGGTCTTATAATTGACAGTAATGCCTTCCTTTGTTCCAGCTCAGCTAAACACATGATAGCCAAATAGCTCTAGAATGTTCCAAAAAGAAGAGAAGCTACATTCTGCTGTAAGTAGAACACAATTGCAATGGTGAGAGACGGTTTAGTCTTGTGATCCTGTCATGAATTATTAACCTGTGTATGGGTTCACATATTAATGGCATGGTGAGTAGATTTTCATTCATTTATCAATTTCATTAAGACATTATTTATCAACTTGTAATCTGAGACCCTTTATTTTGTCTGAGTTTTAAAATAATGTTTTAATCTGTCCTTCCTTTAGCTGGAAGACTTGGCGTTTGGTTCTGTAGATGATCTCATACAATTACACAAGGAAAACAGATGTTCCGGGGCCATTTTGTGACAAGGTATTGGATGATTATTTTTTAAATTACAGTTTATTATGATTAAGAGCTAAAAACGAATTAGAATTAAACAATTGAATTACAGCCTCTATTAGGCATTTGTGTACAGTTGTATATGTTTACAGTCACAGTGATGAGAGATAAACAGATAAGTTCTGTGATGATAAGCAACTTCATACACCAAGAAAAACAATTCAGACTATAGAACACACACTAGTATAGAATACACACAACATAAAAAAAAAAAAAAAACAGGAACTTTCAAATAAACCAGAAACAGCTTCAACTGCACGGGAAAACCTTTGTGTGCATGTGTATAATTGTTTATGCCAGTGTCTGTCTGGAAGTGTTCATCTTTCCTCATCATCTGTTTGTTTTCTTCGACACTCTGCCATACTGACTGTTTCCTCAGATGCTCAGCATTAACCTTTTTCAAATGTGATTCAAGCCTCATGCCGCTTCCCTCAGTCCCTTTGGAAGCAAAACTCTGATCTTTAATCCAGCTGTGGTGTGTCCAAGTTTTTTAGGTATGCAGTTTTCTAAACACTTAATGCAACATGACAACATAACATTGTATTTCATGTAGTAGCATCAGTGCAGTTAAATAAAAAAAATCACATCACGAAATGTGAAAAGAATAAAGGGAAGTGCTAAAGGAAAGTCTGAATTTAATTTCCTTTCAATACTGATAACACAACATGAGTAAATATATCTGTACTAGAATGCCACTCATAAAAAACCCCACACAGGCCTGATGAATTGTATACATTAGATGTGATTCATGTTTAGACACTGCAGCATATTCAGTGGGAATTATTCCTTGCTGGCTGGCAAAACATCTGGCTATGAAAATGTCTAAAAAAAAGCTCTTAATTCTAGGTCATGTCTCTACTGTTTAGAAACAGTATGAGCATAAACAAACCAAATCACATTTGTCTTGATCTTCCTATCAAGGCTTCAAGACAGAGAGTTTTGTGCTTTGCAGTTTCTCTTTATCATGCCAAGCTACTTGAGAGGCCGGTGAATTGTTTGGAACATGTTCTTAGATAATAATCTGCTTCACTTCACGTCAGGATGCATAACAGCTCTCCAATATTGCTAACATTCTCATCAGCACAGTTTTATTCTTTATTTAACAAAGTGGGAACTATTCTAATTATAATTCAATGCATATTTTCATACATACATTGAAATCCACAGTCTATGAGGGAGCCAATTGTCATATGTTTTATTCTAAACATGTTTTCAGCCCCCTAATATCTCATCCAGACTCAGATCACTGAATATGTATCCGCATCCTAAATATTCATCATGTCACCTCATGCAGTTAAACAAATCCAACCACTACTTCTACTACTCTGCACCAAATACACACTCTTCCATTATGCACCACCCATATCAAACTGTTTACATGCTGTCCTACACATTCACTCAATTGCTGTTTTTCACAATTCATTACAATACCTCATATAAATGCTGTTATTATATTAAGTGTTCATTCCAGTATTTCTGCACATGTCCTATAGAACATACAGTATGTACTCTGGTTGGTGCTGATTTTGTGTATTGTATTATTTGTATTGTCTTGTAGTGTTTTGTTTGCACTGTCTTTTGCCTTGCACTGTCTGCACTAGGTTACACAGATGCACTTTATGTGTCTAGGACTAACTTACTTAAGGCTCTGTGTTGTTCTATGTATCTCTGTTTTGTTCTATGTAGCACCACGGTCCTGGAGAAACGTCGTCTCATTTCACTATGTACTGCGTCAGCTATATATGGTTGAAATGACCATAAAATCTTCTTGACTTGAATTGACTTCAACAGTGGTGAGGAAGTTTTCAGTGACCTTATAATGCTCTTCAATTCCACTCAAATCTGAACATCAGCCTGCACATATGATTGAGCACAAACTGATGATACACTCAAGGTCAAACCAAGGTCTTTTTGACTGCTTGAGAAATATGGTATATAACCTGCTCTCTGCAATTATCCAATCAGACAATGATGTGGCTGCAGCAAAATGCATAAATACATGCAGAAATTCAATTCATTTTCTCATCAAACATCCCAAAGAGGAAATATGATCACAGTGATGCTGGCAGTGTTATGGTTGTTGGTGCCAGGTAAGCTGGTTTGAGTATTTCAAAAGCTGCTGATCTTCTGGGATTTTCATACACACCAGTCATAAGAGTTTACACAAAATTGTCCAAAACAACCCAAAAACAACAACTGAGCAGCAATTCTGCAGCGGAAACACCTTGTCATTGAGAGAGGAGAATGTCCAGACTGATTCAAGCTGACAGGTATGGTATGCTATGGCAACTAAAATAAGCGCTCTTTACAGCCATGGGGCTCAGAAAAGCATCTAAGAACCACGACGGGTCGACCCTCTAAGTCGATAGACAACAACATCAGAAAACCACAGCAGATTGAACTTCTGTCAGCCAAGAACATGAACCTGACACTACATTGTTCCCAGACTCAACAAAACTGGACAGCTGAGAATTGGCAAAGGCTCAAGCAATGTTTCTGTTTCTGAAAAACTCAAACCAACAACCATGCCAGAGTCAAAGTCACTGAGATCACATTTTTCCCATTCTGATATTAGATGCTTGACCTGCATGTACATAAATTTATGCATTGTGCTAAAGCCATACAATTTAACATAAAATTAAAATTTAAAATAAAAACAGATTACATTATTATCGGTATTTCTAACTGTTTCATATTATAAGTAAAATGCAAACAAATCTGAATAGTGGATCATAACCCCTCCAAGCCCCCCACCCAGGACCCACTGCCAGAATTACCCATAAAAAATGCCTCGAGGCATCACACACTAACTGTGGTTCTGCATATTGCTGTGCTTACATTCTGTTTACGTAATAACTGATCTAGATCTTAGGCTCTCTGCTCAGCCCTAAACTTTATGATGCCTTACTCAGTTTCTTTGATTTATTTTTAATGTTTTACTTCCATATGTGTATATGGATGCACAATCTACTCCTTCTTGGCAAACTACTACTGTGTTACACAACCATTTATTCAACAAGAAAACAGTCAGTAAACAGAAGTCATGGTGCTCGTTCACAACAATGTCGCTAATTTAGCATACTGCTGTGCATAGCCAAATCTGAGGCCATTGGTGTTGATTTAGTGAACATAGATATCAAAGCTTATAGATCTTACTGTCACTGTTTTAACTTCATTTACAACTAGTAAACGGCACTGTTGTAGAGTTGCCTGGTTGCTGTGTATTGAGGCAGTACAAATAATTGGAATACAGTATAAACAGACTATTATTTTGATCATTTCAAGCCATTTGTCATGGTTTAAATTAGTCAAAACAGCTGGAACATACAGGTTCCTAACTACAATATTTAACAGTGCACTGATAATTTATTCTTATTTAACCGCTAAAGTGTGTCAGTGAGATATGGGAATCTCAGTGGTGTAAGTGGTCCATCACCATCTGAAGTGCTAACTTACCACAGAAGAATTCCAGACCTTCGAGTTATTTTCCAAACTCATATACAAGATTAGAGGGATTGTGTGTCTTCTAAAACAGTCCAAGTTAAAAATGTGCTTATGGTTATTGAAAATACTTTGGTCAGAACATGTTTGACCTGTAAATTCTCATTTTGCAGAAAAACTTTCTGCAGTCAGATCAATTTCAATGTTAGCTAGCATAGCATAAGTGATACAGAACCCAGTGATTTGAGTAACTACTACTGTAGTAATAATTCACAAGTAAATGTAGTCTTTAATATATACTACTCAAATAAATGTAAAAAAATATATATGAATAACATTAACTTACTTTTTTTTTTTAGCTCTTCAACTGATGATACAGCTGGAGCTGTTCTGTATAATTATGTTAACCAAGTCAGCTATGAGGGGGGCACAGTGGCTTAGTGGTTAGCACGTTCGCCTCACACCTCCAGGTTCGGGGGTTTGCATGTTCTCCCCGTGCCTCGGGGGTTTCCTCCGGGTACTCCGGTTTCCTCCCCCGGTCCAAAGACATGCATGGTACAGTAGGTTGATTGGCATCCATGGAAAATTGTCCCTAGTGTGTGATAGCGTGAGTGAATGAGTGTGTGTGTGTGCACCCTGCGATGTGTTGGCACTCCGTCCAGGGTGTATCCTGCCTTGATGCTCAATGATGCCTGTGACACAGGCTCCCCGTGACCCGAGGTAGTTCGGATAAGCGGTAGAAGATGAATGAATGAATGAAAAGTCAGCTATGTAACTTATCAAGTGAACATCACCTTAAATATCACCAGCATATAAGGAAATATAATGTTAGCTCGCTGCTGTAATTTTGTAGTTAATTTTAAGAAAGTATACCTCCATTTTGCTCTGACCATAGTCACTCAAACCTGATGTTGTAATTATAACTCATAAAACATCCCAGAAGGACTTGGATACACTGTGTGACTTAACTAATGCAGTAGCTGATGGTAGGAATAACTGAGAGAAGAAGAATATATTATAAAAATTTTGTACAGGTATTTTGAGTTGCTTATCAACAGACCTCGGTGCTTAGTTACCCTTAATTTTCTGACCCAGTTGCAATTTTCAAAAGAACTGTTATAAATAAAGGAAAATTATCTTAATCAATGCTTTTAAGACACCTGTGTTACTATTTATGCATTTACTATTAAAATACTTTTAATGCTCTTTTTCTCCCAAACCACTATTTTCTTCTTCTTGCTAAATGTGGATTCATTTGTATAGTATCTGTAAAATTCATGGCAGTAGAACATGCAGGACTTTATGTATGTAGGAATATAAATATTCAGTCAATATTACAGCTCTGCAGTTAATATGTCTCAGAAAGGGAAATAGTCTTAAACTGCAAAAGCTGAGTATTAACATGCCAGAATATGGTGAGGCCAAGGACCTTCCTCTATGTATGGTGTCAGACTATGTGGACATGTCATAGGACATTTTAGTTTAGTCTCCTGGAGTCAATTTTGGTCAGATCCTGTAGGAGATGGAATGAAGGTCTGGTAAAAGAGAGTGTGAGAGACTCAAGCATAAATATTTGAGTCTAATATTTTACAGAACACTGTGAGAAATGAGAAAGTAGCAGCTTCTAGTAGCATCAGAAATACAACCCCCTAATATGTACACAATGATCAACTGTTTTTAAGAATATATTTTTTACAAGAATTTTAAGTTTTTTCATTATAAATTTGATAAAAATGCTTAAAAGACTTCTTCCCCTTCATTTTGCTTGATTACTGCCGTTTGACCGGAAGATGAAGAGAATCACTGTTTAGCATTGCTGGTCAGAGCGGGACAATAAAAATAATGTACTCAATAGGAGGTTGAATAATATGGTGTAATCTAGCTAACAATGCTCCACACTGCATATGGTAGCTAGCTAGACAATTCATTGAGATTTACATTCAATATAAAAAGTTAGCGAAAAACAGTCTTGAGTTATTCTAGCTACATTTTAAGCTATTTATTTTTTTAATTTGTATTATAATATATCAGGAAGCATACACATTATGCTTCAACCCCCCCAATGCTCTAATCAAATCTACGCCATGTATCTTTCTGTTGATCTGATCCTTTTTCAGACCTGAACTTCAAATACTTTAAACAAAAGAATATTAAAATGTTTGGCCAGTTGCTGTTGAGTTTCTCCCATAATAGTGTAGAATCAATACCAGATCTCTGCTGTATTCAGCAGTGTTTAGTGTAGTTCAGTGTATTAAGAAGTATTGAACACGGCATGCCAGTAAAGCTGGGATGAAACATGCAGCAAATGCTGATTGTAATTTTTCCTGGAATTTAGGTTCCAGAGTAATTTACTAACATTGTGACTAATGACCATTACAGCCCCAATAAATTTCTAATTTTCTGAAAACTTCCATGACTTTCTTCGAACTGTAAAACTCAAAACTCAGACTCTAAGCCTTTCATGTATTTTTTTGAATGGTAGCACATCCTGCTTAAGATCCTCCTTGACGCAAATGAAACCTGCTGTGAAGCAGGATGTACTCTGATTTTTATCCCTTGCTATTTTCAGCACTGCAGCCTATTGTTGCTAACTTTGGACGCTTCTTCCTCAAATTCCTGTAAACTCCTCTGTACATTCCCCCGTACGTTTTCCTTTCTCTTCTTTTATTTGCTACCACACAACATGCCTTAGCATGCAGGCCATGTGTTTATCCTCACAGCAGAATGAAACTGTTTTAGTTACGTCCAGACTAAACAGTCAGTGACAAATTTTACTAGTTCAGAAATCCTAATTTATAGCCTGATAAGGTGTGGCTTGTTGCTGCCCAGGTGCTAAGAACAAAGACAGTGTTTTGCTCCCTTTAACTAGGCTTGTAATTTAAAAACTCAGGGCCAATGCAACATTCAGAAAAAAAAAAAGATTTACAAGAGATCTTCAACTGTTCTAAATATCCTATAGGGGTTTTACTTGGAACTAGGGTTTGCAGTCACTATTTCAAGCAAATGAATTATTAGAACACATCGACAACACTTCAGTTAACAGCCACACACGGGCTACAAATTCATAGTTTTGTCTGGCTACATAGTTAACAATGAAAATAAATAAATTAGTGCAATAAATCTGCAAAATAGTATTTGAGAATGTATTAATTAATGGAAGTGTGTTGAGGTACAGAAGCTCCTTGCAGCCTAATAACAGATGACAGATGTAATGTCTACAGCGGTACTCAGGATGTTTTGCCTCCATGTTCAACTCTGGCCTCAGTAGTGTCTGAAGACAAATCTGGATCAGCCTTTTAGAGCTGGCATGCATCTGAATTGACTATAATACTGCAGCTCTGGTTACTGCTATTCCAATCTGTGCCACAGTGCAATATATTGTATTTGGCTTTGTTTTTAACAAACCTCTTTCATTTGAAAAATTGAGTCGGCTTTGAAAAGACAACACAAATAACTGGTGAAACGTGGGATTCCTTGTGTGCACCTCTATACTTCATACAAAGTGACATCCAAGTGTTAATGAAACATAAAAAAAACTTTCTAGCCATCTTGTGCAGTTTGCTTTAGAATCTGTTTCACCTAGTATGAAATGTAGCCTACTTTACATAATGTCCCTTTTTTCCCCCATAAATCTGAATTGTTGATGGCCACATATCAGTGATTTGTGAATTTATTAGTCATCTAGTCTGTGCAACCTATATATAGAACGATCTCTAGTAAGGAGATAGACCATCTGAATCAATTACATTTATGGCATTTTGCAGATGCCTGTTCCAGAGAGACTTCAATTTTATTTCTTATTTTATACAACTAAACAACTGAGGGTTAAGGGCTTTGCTCAAGGGCTTAGCGGTGGCAGTTTAGTGAACCTGGGTTCCGAGCTCACAACCTTCCAATCATTAGTCCAACAGTCTGAGAAACCACCCATGAATTCTATACCGGATTGGTCGAGGCCCAGGTTAACATGGGCACTATTGACCTAAAGGGTGCCGGCGAAAATTTGGCTTCTGTTGGTCGACGAAGGAGAGGAGGGAGAAGGGTTTGTAGGCAAAGGTATAGGTCTGAGAATAGGGACTCTTAATGCTGGTACAATGACAGGGAAAGGTGGAGATCTGGCAGACATGATGGGAGATAGATATACTGTGTGTGCAGGAGACCAGGTGGAAGGGAAGAAAGTACATAGTATTAGAGGGGGATATAAACTGTTTTATTATGGTGTGGATAGGAAGAGTAATGGGGTAGGAGTGATCCTGAAGAATGAGTTTGTGAGGAATGTTTTAGAGGTGAAAAGAGTGTCAGACAGGGTAGTCAGTTTGAAATTAGAAATTAAAGGGGTGATGTTGAATGTCATCAGTGGCTATGCTCCACATGTAGGCTGTGAGTTAGAAGAGAAGGAGAGATTCTGGAGTGAGTTAGATGAGGTGATCGAGAGTATTACCAGATGGGAGAGAGTAGTGATTGGAGCAGACTTCAACAGGCATTTTGGTGAGTGGAACAGAAGTGATGAGGAGGTGATATGCAGGTTTGGTGTAAAAAAGGACCCTAGAAGGACAGATGGTGGTGGACATTGCTGTAGTTAACACTTATTTCCAGAAGAAAGAGGAACATAGTGTTACATATAGGAGTGGAGGTAGGAGTACCCAGGTATGCCAGGTTAGACACAAGGGAAGGGGAGAAGGACTTGTACTTCTTGTGATTAGCAAGACAGAGAGGTAGAGATGGGAAGGATGTGCAACAGATAAGGGTGATTAAAGATAGAGATGGAACGGTGCTAATAGGCGAGGAGAGTGTGCAGGATATGTATGAGAGGAGTATGACAGCAATGAGATGTGCTGTAAGTCAGACAGAGCAGTTCAAGGTGCAGGTGGGACTACATCAAGGATCGGCTTTGAGTCCCTTCTTATTTGCTATGGTGATGGACAGTTGCCATCGACCATGATGTTTGCGGATGACATTGCGATCTGTAGTGAGAGTAGAGAGCAGGTGGGGGAACACCTTGAAAGGTGGAGGTCTGCCCTGGAAAGAAAAGGAATGAAAGTCAGTTGTAGTAAGACAGGATATTAAAGTGTATTAAAGAAGGGGAGGGAAGTAGAACAGTGAGGTTACAGGGGGCTGAGGTCAAGAAGGTAGTTTAAGTATTTAGTAGTTAACAGAAGTTTAAGTATTTGGGGTCAAACTGTGACAGTGAGTGTGGAAGAGAGGTGAAGAGGCGAGTGCAGGCAGGTTGGAGTGGGTGGAGAAAAGTGTCAGGAGTGTTGTGTGACAGAAGAGTGTCAGCAAGAAAGGAAAGGTGTACAAACAGTGAGACCAGCTATGCTGTATGGGTTAGAGACTGTAGCAGTGAGAAAAAGACATGAGGCAGAGATGGAGGTAGCAGAGATGAGGATGTTGAGATGGAGCTACCAGGTAAGAGGTCAAGAGGAAGGCCAAAGAGGAGATATATGGATGTGCTGAAAGAGGATATGAAGGTAATTGCTGCGAGAGTAGAGGATAGAGTTAGGTGGAAACCGATGATTCACTGTGGCGATCCCTAACGGGAAAAGCCGAAGGAGAAAGAAGAAGATTCTCTTATCTTGTTTATGCTTACAAAGAGAGCTCAATCAACGTTTTTAAAGGTTTATTCTTAGGTGTCATACGCATAGAAAAAGACACTCTTAGTCTTTCATGTTTTGTCATGGTTGTTTTTAGGCCTTGATGAAGAACATTCTTGACTAGACCTGAAGGAATACACCAAAAGACCAAATTGAGTCAAATTCTGATTCTGTTAACAATCAGTTTATATATTCTTAATCTCTCAGGATAAATATTCTATACAGTTGGATATAGTATAGACAGCTGTGCCACTATCATATTATCATCATACATCTCAGGTTATCTTCTGAATGCTTGTACTGGTTGTTGTCATTTTTCCAGCAGAATTTTATTATTAGTCTTTTATTAGTCTGTGCCTGTTTGGTTTTCAACATATGCTGCAAGTACTGAACAAATACGTTTAGTTAATTGGCTTGAAAAAAATGATTTTATGTTTCCCATTAGAGAACAGACACAGTTATTCAGAAGATTCCACAAACGCTGCCATTTCTTTCACACAGCTGTGCAGTAACGACCGAATGTTGATGGGAAGATTGTGACCAGCTCTTGTTCCAGCAGGTTTCCCCTTTCCATTTCTCTATAAGGTTCAATGCACTGACTCAGTGCAGAGGGATTTTTCCAACAGTATGTAACAGGGGAGATTTTTTTTAGTTGGAGGTGCTGATTGTTTTTCAGTCAGCTGTGAGTCAGTGAAATGATACCACTTCTCAAATAATACAAGATAAGTATTGATCTTTCCATTATGCAAATACAGAGTCCAAACAATACAGAATGATTGTTTTTATGATCTTCGGATTTTAAAACTGTTTTGATTTTTCTGATGTTTTGTGTCATATATACCTGCCATGTGCTTTCTTCATTAGTGTAAACTCTGTGATATATAAAACAGGTTTTGCAAAACCTGAGCATGCTGCATATTTTTTTACCAGCTCATAATTTGGTTATAATTTGGCTAGACCCAAATTCCAGTCTTTGTGGACTCCTTTTCATGTCTTTGAGAGGTCTGTTAGTCTTTGTGGGTAAATGTTTCTTTCAGTGTTAGCTTTCTGCTGAATATTGGGTTGGCTGACAGTACTGCAGACGAACAGCCTTATGAACAAATATTTATACAGCACTGAACTATTTAAATATTCTTTGTGTTCAAAATGTTCAAAAGCTCTGTAACATTGACTCTAGTGGTCATGCACAGAATCAGAAATCTTAGTGAAACAATGAGCCACATACAATACATAAAATTACAATATATTTTAAAATAAAATAGATTTTTGGATAAATATATAGATAAATATAAGCTATAGTAGAGTTATCACTGATATTGTGATGCTGTTTGCCATTTTTTGCTAAGAACCAGGAATATTTCGGCTCACAACACTGCTGCTGCATCAGTAGATTAGGACTTATCTGTAGATGTATTGTTGAAGGACATTAATGCATTTGTGTCCAAATCAATACACAATAGTGCCAGGACACAAACCAAGTGAATCCTTCTAAAAGCTTGTGGTGTGGAGAGAAGCAGGGACTCTACCTGTACAAAGCTAAAACCTAAAATGGTTTGAAACGTTCTGCTTAGTGAAAGGTCCAAGATCCCTCTATAAGTGTCTCCAGTCTTCTTATACATTTCAGTTGAAGGTTTACCTTATACTTATGTTTTAAACAATGGTTAATCAGTTATTGCGTATCATTTTTATATATAATATTTTTGCTCATGGACAATGTCAATAATAATAGACTGGACTAGGAATTAACTGCCTAATGGAAGCATAGTCCGTGTTAGTACCTAGGCAAGCCAGGACTGGCTTCTGACAGTAAGTTAGCATGAGCTAAGTTCAAACATATTAGAACAAAAGCAAAAAGCAAAAGAGGTTCTGTGATTCCTACCTGACCTTCTTTCCTAAGTCTGCTGCACTCTCTCTCTCTCTCTCTCTCTCTCTCTCTCTCTCTCTCTATCTATCTATCTCTCACCCACACACACTCCCGAGTTCATTATATGTATCCTCTCCTATTTTTTGAGTCTGGCTTATTTGGGAAATGTTTATGTTGGCCACATGCTGAGGTTCTGACTTATTCTCAAAATGCCACAGTTTGTTTGGAGAAAAACACAACAAGGAATATGTTAAGCTTTTCCCTCTCACAAAAACCACCTCTGTTTAGAGGAGATTTGCCAATATCTAAACAAATATGACAGGGAGACAGCATGCTTCTCAGCTTCACTGTTTTTCAGCTTCCTTGGTTATTCAGGCCCCCAGAGGACTGTATGTCTCTCTATTTATCGACCTCCTGCTTATGATTTTGTGGGTTTTTTCCAGACTCCCTTTCTTTCCCTCTAAGCCTTCTACAAATTTGATTATTGTGATCACTGGTTAAACTGGATATTCAAATATTTGTCTTAGCTATTGAACTGGCACCCTTAGAAAGATTCAGAAAAATTCATGAACTCTCATCTCTAATCACAGGCTGCAGCTAAGATTGAAGTCAAACATAATCTGTGAATATGATGCTGCTGTGGTCACTCTTGAAACAAGGTCATGTTAAACATGAGCTCATATAAAAGTCACCATTGCTTGGATGCCACTACATGGCACGGGATGAATAGTGTCTTTGGTGAGACTCTAGAAAAGGGGTCTTTAGTCTTGTCCGCACAGGGCTTGGTATGGCTGCAGGCTTTCATTACAGCCAAAGGGGGGTCACTGCTGATAGTTGAGATGTCCGAGATGAACTGATTAAACAAGTGAAAACAGATGTGACTCCTGCTTGGTTGGGCCACACCAACCATTTGTGGATAAGATTGACAAGACCTATGCTCTCGCACCATACAAATATAGGTGACTTATTAGTTAAGGCTCTGGGCTACTGATCAGAAGGTCATAGGATCAATCCCTGGAACTGCCAAACTGTTACTGTAAGGGCCTTTAACCCTCACTGCTACAGTGATGCTGTTTTATGGCTGACCCCAGCATCCTTCCGAGCTAGGATAAACAGAGATAGAATTTCTCTGTGTTTTAATTCATAATTGACAAATAAAGGCTTCTTCTTCTTTTTTCTATCCCATAATATTCTGTTGGCTTCAATCAATTCTTTTGAACATTCACCTTGATTAACTTTTTAATCTTAGTCAGGGTCACAGTGAATCCAGCATGCATCACATTAACAGCATGCAGGAGGCAGGAATACACTTCAGAAAGGACACCAGTTCGTCCCAGGACATCATGCATAAAACCTCAGGCATTTTTGGACAGTGGGAGGAAACTGGGGAACCAAATGAAACCCAAGTGAACATGGGGAACATTCTTGCACTCTTTTGGTGTCATCTCAAAACTCATCCACATTTCTAAGACATGGACTTCAATCCAGACAGCCATCATAATACCGAAGAAGAAGAGAGAAAGAAATGGATGGGCACCCTGTAATACAGAGTCTTCTTGTCTTGTTAGACCAAAACCACACTGAGCTCCTAATAGTACATGTGAACAGTGTCTGGTGAACAGATGCAGTTTGCTCTGTGTGTGTGTCTCTGCCAAGATCGCAATTCACTGGAGTGGAACTAAAGCAGAAGACATTATTTTTTTTTAATATGTGCTTTTATTGAGCTATTATTGTCACTTCCACACATGCTTCCTGGGGTAATCCAGTGAGAGCTTCAGTCCAGGAAAAAGATATTCTTTCATATTTATAACCATTTTTATGCAATTTCTTGAACCTTCTTGTAAGATTTTTATGACCTATTATAACACTGGCCTTAAATGTATTACTTTTTTGTTTTGTTTTGTTTGTAGGAGTTAAAGAAATATAAAACCTGTACTGTTTTATACACAACCATAGATGTTATCCATGTCACACAAGATTCATAGTTTGGCAATCCACATAAAAGTTAACCAGATGCAAAAATGCAAACTTTGTTTTTATCTGTAGAACTCTACTAATCCAGTCTATTCTATTTGCACAACTCTTTAATCTCGGAGCAGCCATGGAAATACACACAGGTCAATACAACTAATTTATTTGCTAATATTTTCCAGTACTTGTAACTTCAAACTTTCGTAGGTAGCTATGCAGAAACTGAACAATAACAAATGAGTAGTTCTTCATTAACACATTTTTAAAAAAATTTCTCTGAACTACTAGGAACTACTAGTTTATTATGCTGTTAGTAAGTTAGTTGGCGTTTACTAGATGCAAACTCAATTTTGGCAGGTAAAAAGCTTCCTTTTATGAGACATTGAGTCATTCTGAGTCATTGAGTCACAATGAGTCATTCACCAGCTAATGAATATTAATAGTAATTGGAGGTTTACTTTATAAATATTAATACCTCGTGGGGGTCTCCAGAAAAATGGACTATGATGTATAGCTACAATAATGAATTAAACATTTCCTTTATCTAGGAAATATCTTGTGCTAAGGCTCTGTGGTTATCATTCCATTTTCCTACTACATTGAGTTTTACATGTGAAAAAATGATTGAGCAGGATATTTAGTGTCATATGTCATTTCAGGATATTTTATAGTCTATTATAAATTAGAATTTAAATCCATTTGTTTCATATTGCCGATATTATCATTATTATGCAACATAATATGTTCAAGGCAGACAGAGCACCATTTTTAAATTATTCACCATGAACTGAGACTGCTGTAGGTTTAATGTTTTTACAGCTGTGTACTGAGTTCCTCTGTATGTGTCCTTTGGGAAGTATCTGATCACCCTGAAAATCTGTTACACTGCATTGAATATGATTTACTTATGTCAATGGTGCATTTTAATCCAGCAGATTTCACCAGCATTTAGAATTTCTATGCTGAGACTAAATTTCTGTCCTATTCCACTCAAACTTTGTTTCACTTTCTGACCAATCACACGATACATTTCCTATTTTTCTTTTTCATTAATTTTGTAATTGAACTGATTTAACTCTCTTTAAAAGAATTTTGTTACTAAATTAAATTAAAACGAGTACTATTGATTTAACAAGTCATTTCTCAATATTTTTTTCAGTTCCCACATAATGAAAATAGTTCAGGGAACTTTAACAGGAAAGGATGCCACCAACTCCCTTCCTGAGGTGAAAATTTGACTTTCATTTGATGAAAAATAGGTTTATTTCAGGGTTAGGTACTTATCTGTGAGGCACTTATCTGATTATTCACATAGGGTAAGCAAATAAGCTTATTCGCTTAACCTATGTGAATTATACATCATGCTCCATGAAATTTATTGTTATATACCCTAAAGAAAGTGTTTGCTCATTTCAGGATTTAAAAAATAAATGGTGGAATTTGGGCACAGACGAAACAGAGACTGAATAATGTTTTCAGGTGGTCAATGGTACAGATAAAAAAAGTGAGACCATGTTGGTTTGTTTATATAACTATATGTCTATATTAATAAATGAAGGAAGTAACATTGCATTGCAAATTCTATTACGTAATTCTCTCTTTCTCTTTCTCGTATTTAAACTTTTATTTACAAAAAAAAAGTAGGATTTTCAGAACATTTTTAGTCTGTGCTGAACTCCACTGGTTACACTGTGGCTACAACGTTGTAGCTTTACATTGTACTGTAGCTCTCGCTCTCTGCCCTGCTTAATTTTCTGGGAAATTCCTAGCACTCATTTTCTTTTTTGTGGCCATCACATCTTTCGCTTCTCTTCCCTGCTCATTTAGATCATGTCTTAATTGCCAACTGAGGCAAATGTAAATGGATGGTCATCTTTTATTTAAAGGCTGTGTCTCTTCCTGGCTGTGACAAACAATCGATGTGGTGAAGATCGTCAGTGCAATATGACTCCCAGTGATTCATACAACATCATCTCACAATCATTTTTGAGACTCACAGCGTTTGAGATCATTACTGTACATATTTTATTCTCAATTGCTTAGAGTGCTTTTAAAAGTCATTTCTTGACTGTGATTTGTAAAGGAAAAGCTTGTCATTGTGCACATAAATACCTGTTTTGTATTCATATAGAATTCATGTGAATGAATCAATAAGAAAACAGTTATTAAATTCTGGAAAACCAGCTAACTGGTGAGAGATTTAAATAATAAAAGGTATACTATATTACGGGGGACACGGTGGCTTAGTGGTTAGCATGTTCGCCTCACACCTCCTGGGTTGGGGGTTCGATTCCTGCCTCTGCCTTGTGTGTGTGGAGTTTGCATGTTCTCCCCGTGCCTCGGGGGTTTCCTCCGGGTGCTCCGGTTTCCTCCCCCGGTCCAAAGACATGCATGGTAGGTTGATTGGCGTCTCTGGAAAATTGTCCGTAGTGTGTGATTGCGTGAGTGAATGAGAGTGTGTGTGTGCCCTGCGATGGGTTGGCACTCCGTCCAGGGTGTATCCTGCCTTGATGCCCGATGACGCCTGAGATGAGGCACAGGCTCCCCGTGACCCGAGGTAGTTCGGATAAGCGGTAGAAAATGAGTGAGTGAGTGATACTATTTTACGTCTAACTTTTTCCCAGGCAATTAAAGAAGCAGTATTACTAACTGACAAAACATACATAGCTTGTGTAGTTATGATAGATCAGGGTTTATCTATCCTGCACAAAACATCAAACTATTCAGGGTAGTGTTGCTCCATTAGGAAGATAATATTATAGACTAGCTTATACCAGAAAACATCTGTTATGAACAATGTGTGAAACATCAAGAACTACAACAAGAAGAGAAAACTGTTGAAACATTTTTATAAATTTAAAGACACAAAGTGTTAGTGGAGTTGTATTTTGTAGTCATGATAAAAAAAACAAACAAATCTGTTCTTACAACTTGTGTGTAAACTGGTATGAATTTGCAAGTGAGACTTGTTGGATTGAGATCAAAAACATTGTAGGTCATCTTTGAATTGTAAAAGAAAACAGAACCTCTCTTACTGATAGATGCTGTAGTCTCACTGTATTGTCACATTATTTTGTGTTCACACTGTGCTTACTTTATCCTCAGGGGAAAATCGTCTTCTCAACTCCCACAATATCCTTACAAACCTCTTCTGCTCAGATATGTGCACACAGCTGGCTAATATCAGTGCTAATGACTCTGACTGCATTTAAAAAAAACAGACACACAAACAGATCATGCAAACAGCGAAAGGGGAGGGAGTAACTAATACATTTAAGATTAAGATTAAATACTTCCTGTACTGACTAATACGGTTGTAATTAATCTATATGCTCAAACATCTTCTGCTCTTTCTGTTAAAAAAGAGGAATCAAAGAATTCTCCCCTGGACTAGATTTCACAACACCACATCTCTGAGCCCTGTTTGTCCCAGAGCTTTTGTGCAATCAATAATCTAATCAGGAAAGGCTAAGTGCATGCTCTAAAGGCCATATAAATGTCTGCAGAGGAAAACAGCCATTAGAATCAATACAACATTCAGCACTCAAAAAGTCAAAATTCATGAATTTGTATTATTTCCATATTTTGTGCCCGATAGTTTTGTCACATTTCACATCATAGAATCATTTTAAATCTCTAATAAATTTACCTCTACCAATCTTCTACCTCTTCACTAGGACCCCAATCCCATCTAAAGCCCTGTAGCATGATGCTGCCACCACCATGCTTTACTGTGAGTATGGTGTTCTTTTGGTGATATTCTGTCTTTTTTAAATGACAAATCTTTTAGAGGTATGAGTAAATAACTATGCAGATCTTTTAGAATTATGCCTAAAAGGTTCTACCTTGGTCTCATCAGACTTGCTAGACGTGTGAAGAATACAAAAAATCATTGCAACTAGGACATGAACATTAATTGCCAGATATTTCTGTAGCTCTTAAGTTAGAAGTAGGGCCCTTGCCCCTTGGCAGCCACCCTGATAAATTTCTTTCTTGTTCATTCAGAAGTTTTAGAGTAATGCCCTATTTAGTTTGTTGCCCCATTTTCTTCACCTGTTGATGAAGACTTTCAAAAATGTACTGGAATTCTTTTGTACTTCTCTCCTGGTCAATGCCTTTTGACAGTGAGTCTTTGTGGACTGTGGCTTCAGCAACTGGATGAAGTCTACAGAAACAGCTGGTCATCTTCATTCATCAGCTTCATTACTTTATTGATCACAGACGTATGATAATTATGTTTGAACATGAGCTTGAATGTAATTGCTTTATTATAAGCACAGTCACATTCAACCATTATAAAAGAGAGGCACACTTGTGCATTCAGCTTGCTGTAAGTTTTTCTTTATTTTCCCTAAAATGTTTCTGTTTGTTTTTCACTTAAATTGTATTGATTGCTATATTGCACTAAAAGTGGAAAAAGATCTGTCAGGATTTGTCTTGATTTCATCAAGAAAAAAACCCCTGCAATTTTAACCCAGATGTGTAGACGTTTATTATCCACTGTAACATTCATGCTTTGTATAAGATCATGAAACAGATATTCACAGTGACGTGTATGACAATAGAGGCTGATTACACTCATGCAATGCATTGTGATGTGTCATTTTTTCCATTCTTAACAATTATTCCAGTAAGTCAGAGACTCTGAGCTCTCACTTTTTTACATGAGTGTCAGAGACTGTAGACAAAGAAACTGACAGAGAATAGACTTGCTAATAGTTGATTAGAATTTCTAGCACTTTTTAAGCTGGGGTCAGGTCAATGTGGGTCTTCATTTAAAGCATCAGCTAGACTCTGAGACAGAATCTCCAGCATCCAAAGACTCTGTACATATTTGTCTTTTTGTATAAATGAATTTTATCTAATTTTATTTCACTGTCCTGGCTAATACTGTTGTTTTTCTTTTGAATCGTTACTGCTTTTTCTCCCTATTTCAGTCACTGGCCATTCCCACCCACTTGCTAGCTCTTCCCTATCACATGACAGCTATAATGCGGGAAGTGTAAGGGCGAATATGAGACGTTATGCAACATTACAGAACAACTAAAACATGCTTGTTGCAAAGACTGACTATCTTTACTCTTGTAGATGAGCTTGTACATACCCCTTAATTTGCTAGTACTGCACTACTCAAAAGTGCAGATAGGACATACAGATATATTAGTGTACTGTAAGTTCTAGATTAATGCCTCTGGAAGTAGACACGAGTCTTACACCAAAAGAAAGGAATGTTTTTCAGTTTTTTAGAGTAAACACCCAAAAGGCATTCTGAGACGGAGGTGTTTTACTGACGTAATAAACTTCTTACTCTTTGGTTAGTTATAAATTGTCTGTTTGTATTATTTAGACCCTGTTTAAGGTCATGGAGCAGATATTTACACTGATGGAGACCATATCTGATTATTTCATTGTTTTGTGTAATCAATGATTAAAGTAGAATGAAGATTCTTTTCCCCTTTGGACACAAGAATTGACGAACATCTGTGTGCACACATATCATGTGAGATCAGAAAGACCAGAAGAGGACAGTAAGAGAAGGAAATGAAAACCAGATCAATTGTAGATAAAAGAAACTGACAAGAAATAGACTTAATGAGGGTCAACTGTAACTTCGTTTTTTAAAACTGTGTAACTGGGGAATACAATAGAATGAGTCAGTGAAAGTGAAAGACATCCAGCATATTTTCACTTTGACCACAGTGTGATTGCTATTTGAGCATGGCTGGTAAAGTGGTGAGCAGAAATACATGTGGATTATATATTTGACAAGAGAAGTGCTATAAGCAAAAATGTCTATCCACAGCAGCTGCAGCATAGGATCTGTTTCTAAATGGAGGAATAAGCTGAGGAATGTTTTCCTGGAAAGTGTGGAAAGTGAAAAGAAAGAGAGAAAGTGATATAGGGTTCTAAAGATCATCAAAAGCATCTGAAAGAGTGGTGTGAACTTCATCCATCTTATCTAAAGCTTCTTTTCAAACAAATATGAGAAGAAATAAACGTCCCACAATCCACATGTTTATGTACAATGTGATCTTCTTTCAGAGCTGAGAATCAACACAAAGACCAAAAAAAATGCTCTGTGCTTATGGATGTCTTGGCAGTCACCTAGAAAAACTTTCCATCCAAGGCAGGACAACAATGACTCATTTTTTTGCTTTGATCCAGGTCTGCTTGCATACATCAGCCTGTCCTGAAATCCCGTCTGCTCTGTGGGAGGTCTAAGCCCTGAATGAAATCTAAATATAATCACAATTTGTCACTGTAAATGAGAAATCCTTAATTAATGTTTCCCCTGATAACAAGAAACAACTCATAAAAAGGGTCATAAAAATGTCTAACTTTTTCTGTTTAACCCTTTAAGGCTAAAGCTTTTTCCTCTAATTTCCTCCTGTCTCTAAGAAACATGTCAGTAGGAGAAATGCTGATGCTAAATTTCCCCTATGTGTGTGTGTGTGTGTGTGTGTTATAACTACACAAATGGCTTCACCATTCTTAAGGTATCTGTTTTCTTGAAAGTTTTAGATTTTTGCCTACTGTACCTACTGCTTCCAGTGAATACACTTCACTTAATAACACAAAACATTTTGTCTTTTTAATAACTTTTTAATGAAGATATTTTAGATACACAATCCAAACCGTTTCTGATTAACCTTCACATCAATAGGAAAATCTCAAACATTGAACTTTTTCATGAATAAATATAGTAGAGAAAATGGCAAAATACCAAAATAAACAAACAAACAAACAAACAAGCAAAAAAAAACATGAATTTATGTATGACTCTTATATCTTAAATATCTCAGCAATTTACACTAGCATGTACACTAGAAAATTTGCTATTTATTAAAATTTTGTGATTTCGTTTCCTACCCCTGATTCTGAGTGTGTTTAAATTCTCAAACTAACTGACTTAAAATCATATTATTTGCATGGATTACCTCACTCTTACACATGAACTAAACAGTCAAGTCTAAAATGACTTATTACACTGACAGCATTTAGCAGACATAGCCCCCAAGGAAAAAAACAACAACACTCCTTCGGCTTGAAATTCTTTCTTCTCAACTATTAGCCCTTTCCTCTTTTTTCCGAGTGATCAAATCAACTTGGGCTGCACACAGCATCAGACTATAACTATATAACTACATACATTTATCTGCCTTAGATCAGCAGCATACAAATTTTTGGGTCTTCACAGTTAGCTGGCTAGATTGCTGCTAACAAAAGAACACTTTCTATTTCACCAGGGTCAAAAATGATGTCACTCCCACTTGTGATTCACAAGAAGTCAGAATTTAGGAGGTAACTGAATTGTTTTTTTTACTCTCTATCAATTTTTTTGATATGGTACTCTCTAT
This sequence comes from Tachysurus vachellii, assembly GCF_030014155.1. Classification (NCBI taxonomy): domain Eukaryota; kingdom Metazoa; phylum Chordata; class Actinopteri; order Siluriformes; family Bagridae; genus Tachysurus; species Tachysurus vachellii. The sequence continues at coordinate 11,529,634 of NC_083477.1, forward strand.
CAATCTCTATCGAAACTCATGCTAGTTCTCTAGGTCAGGGACAGAGAATACCACTGAGAAAATCTCATGAAATCTCATCAGTTATTTTATGTTATGTTACTTTTATGTTACTTATGTTATTTTATAAAATAATATGAAAAATAGGGGGCACGGTGGCTTAGTGGTTAGCACGTTCGCCTCACACCTCCAGGGTCGGGGTTCGATTCCCGCCTCCACCTTGTGTGTGTGGAGTTTGCATGTTCTCCCCGTGCCTCGGGGGTTTCCTCCGGGTACTCCGGTTTCCTCCCCCGGTCCAAAGACATGCATGGTAGGTTGATTGGCATCTCTGGAAAATTGTCCCTAGTGTGTGATTGCGTGAGTGAATGAGAGTGTGTTTGTGCCCTGCGATGGGTTGGCACTCCGTCCAGGGTGTATCCTGCCTTGATGCCCGATGACGCCTGAGATAGGCACAGATAGGCTCCCCGTGACCCGAGGTAGTTCGGATAAGCGGTAGAAGATGAATGAATGAATGAATATGAAAAATACAGAACACACAAAAAGACTAATTCAATCTGACCTAGTGATTCAATTATGACAAAAGAAATGCCACCATATAAGAAGAGGATATGCAGGTCTGACCTTTAATGGAGTTTTGTGGGCATTGCTAAACAGATCGGATCAACATATTCACATGAGCATAAAGAAAATCACCAAATTTTAAAAATAAGTAAAACTTTAAGCACAACCTTAGTAAAACGTTTATAAATAAGCCCCGGCTGATCAGTTCAAATTTGACCTCTCTGTATTAATTTTTTAATCACAGTGACAGAATATTTGTATTTATTTAAAATCATCTTCAAGTCATTTGGAATAATAAAAATTGTTCTTCATATATTAAAGTTTCTCCAGGCTCACAAATCAATGCTTCATAAACCCTTTATAATTGACTAATAAAACAAAACTTCAGTGTTCGAGATGCTTAAAAAAGAAAGTGCTTTAAAAGGGAATATCAGACCTTTCATGGCAAAGGTAGAAATGATTTTCTGAGAAATTTCAGCTATTTTCTTATCTTATCTACAGTAAAACATGAGTCAGTCTATAAAGTTAGATCCAACTCCTATGAACACATAAATATGCAATCCATTAGCACTTCTGCCCATGTTACAAAGTGCAGGTTACATACAACAACAAATAAAATCTATCAATTTATCTGCAACATGACTTGACTTCAACATTTATGACTCACCATATTTCTTCTTAGCAACTTATTCATAGTTAGATTAAATGCGTCATCAGTTTTTGTGAAATCAGTTTTTAGCATTTTAAGGAAGGCGTTCAGTTGTTTAAGGAAAAACATGATAAATATTGTTCTGGCTTGAGCAGAAGCTTTGCAATCAGATTGGTTTCCGGGTCTCAGCAGCAATACTGCTGAATTGGCTACAGTAAATTGCCCTTGTATATTTGTATATGTGTAAACTTGTGTGTACATGGTCCCACGCAGTGGACTGGCATTTCATCCAAGGTGTATACTTAATCTGGGATAGGCTTTGGATCAACCACATACACTGACCAAAAAACACTTACTGAAGATGAAAGAAAGAAAGAAAGAAAGAAAGAAAGAAAGAAAGAAAGAAAGAAAGAAAGAAAGAAAGAATGAAGCCACTTGTTATCAATTGTAAACAAAAATAAAACCCAAATCCACTTGATGTAGCTACAGAAAACTAACAACATATTTGTTTTTACTGGTTGACAAAAGTGACTTGTCTACACTGCAGATTTTAAATTATACTGGATATCACAAAACACACTTTTTCTTAAAGTCGTGTGTGTAACAGTGTTAACCATCATAAACATACTTGCAGTTAAATAAGTTCATATTATGTCAAAGTTGTTCCCAAGGAGAAGTAAACAAAATGAATCCATCCAGCAACCAGCCAACTCCATCCAGTGTGTAAGAATAAGAATAATCTTTTTTTGATATCCTTTTACTTTATTGTCAGAAATATCTTTTTTCCCCTAAAATGAAGATACTTCCTAACATACTTGTATCCTTTACCTCATTTCAGCCTTTAAACTTTCAAAATGTTTGTCAACACTGTAAATATTCCCTAGAGATAAATAAAGCATTTGCAACTGGCATTTGTGCAAATACTGTAAACACATGAAACTTAGGTCAGATATGATCAACGGCTTCTCAAGGACCTCCATCAAAGGACCAGAGTTTATATCGTCTCCTCGTTAGTGACATGTTGCTTAAACTTGCTTAAGTCTGTTTTTCTTTTTAGACTTGTTATTTCACAAGATTATCCCAAAATAAATAAAGCATTAACACCATCACAAATAAACAGGTCCGGCAGTTTTCAAAGAAATCAGGGAGCACTCATTTCCCTGGTGACTTCTGTTTGTAAAGAAAGAAAAAGTTACGGATGCTTTGTAAGGTTGCTCATTATACTTGCTTGTCTGATGTAGTAGACACACAACAGATCTTTTTCCCCTGTCACATGCACAGTGTCTCTGTGAAACCTTTCCCTTTACTTTACTGTTAAAGTGCTAAAGTGAAATGTTTATGTATCGAAATATGCACACATAGTTTATCATGACAGATTTAAGACAAATGTTAGGTCACTGTTTGATATCTGGATGTTATAATGTCAAGTGAAAAAGTGAAAAAAGACATTCAGGGACTGTTTATACAAAATTATACAGAAAAATCTTCTTCCATAAATTATTATTACTGCAGTAAAGTTTGTTTTATTAGATATTTGTCACACATTTATATATAATGTGACAACAGCATTTAAATAGCTATTATTAACATAATAACAGGGTTCTCTATTTTCTTGGACATTTATAAAAACATGCCAGGAGATGGATTGGTTCATGTAAAGTGCCTCTAGGTGTGAAAATCTGTGTTTTTCCAACTCCTGGAAAGTGTGGCTGAAACTCAACATGACCAGGAAAAAGCAGTTACTGAAGATTAATAAATAATAATAAAAAAAAACATTGAAGGGGTGGAATTGTCTTGCAGGAAAACTGGGGGCTGATTATGAGATATTCATAGGGAAGGAATGTTACTGAAAAAGGCTCTGATAATCGTTTGCATTCACCCTGCAATGTAACCGTACTGTATAATGAGGCCCAACTCCTTTTGCAGAAAACCATGAAACCTTCTCCTTCACCTTTCAATTACTCCTTTACACACATTAGAGTCAGTCTTTCCCCAGTGTAATGAAGAGCTGAATATAATGTTTCTCATTGGTCCAGTTCTCTTCTGTTCCTCTGTTCATACAACATGCTGAAAGTGTTTTGTATATATGTAAGTATAGAACAGTGAACATTTTATTACACTGTTATTACAAGTTGCATCTGATGAAAGTTTCATGTCAACAGCAGCTTTAGAAATATATTTACTGAGAAAAATGCTGACGTGTTCAATACTTAATTTTACATTTTACTTATTTTATAAAGATATCAAAATTGGAGAAGAAATTATAAACATTGATTTTTTGATCGCCTTTGTGTTTTCCACAACATAAAGGTTTTTGTTAAATTGCTTTGGTTATTTTGTAAACCATGCTAGTGGAACAGTGCTATACCTGCAGCTACTGTAATATTTCTTCAAACTTTGAGCAATGAAGATGAAATGTTTTCAGAATGTGTATGTTCAGCTTTAGGTCTGTTAGGATAAGTTCCACCAAGCTGTACACACTGTCTGGGAGTGATTTACGTTGATTACGTCTGGTAGATTTGCTCCAGGTTCTTCATGTTAGTTGAATGTTGTTTGTTGACTGCAATTTTCAACCAGTGCCTCAGATTCTCAGTTGGATTCAGATCTGGACATTGACTTGAACTGTAGAACACGCATCTTATTGGTTTTAATTACTTTTTAGGAGGGTGTATGTTCCTATGACTGTATATACACTAACAGAGCGCTTTATTAGGAGCACTTCACTAGAACATTCATGTACTAACACTAACTACAGGGTGAGTCTTCATCTGTGAACAGTGTTAGTACATGTTTATTAGCTGATGTACTAATTAACATGTAAAGGGAAACTAAATCAAACATGTCCTCTATCTAAGATTCACAGGAGTATAATCTTGAGGTTCTTATAGAACCATAAAATAGTAATAGAAAATAGCATCTGCTAAATAAATGAATAAATGTTACTGTATCTATCTATCTATCTATCTATCTATCTATCTATCTATCTATCTATCTATCTATCTATCTATCTATCTATCTATCTATAAGTTGAAATCAAATTATAGGTGTTTATAATGTTTGTCTATGTCTATCCAACAATATAAAATTGAAATATTTTATTATAGAGCATAATTTAATTTGTTAATCAATACATTACCTGTTAATAAATACATGAAGTAATAAACATGTACATAAAGTGGTCATTATTCACGCACAGTTTCATAAGACTCACGTCATAGTTATATATCTTAACTTCATGTTTAATGAAGTATTAAGTAGTTTGAATCTTCTCGGTAAAGTTCTGCTACAGTCTATAAAATAATGCTTAGTATAAACTGTAACTATGCTAAGCTAGAAACATGATGTAACTGTGTAACCATGTAGCTAGAAACATGAACTTATTATGAATTACCATGGGCTATCAAAAAAACAAAAAAACAAACAAACAGTAGAAAGCTACTGCAAAACCAGAACGATATACAGTAGCTTATATACTGTATATAGCTTATAGCTGTAGTTTGGCTGCCAGCTAATGTTACACTTATTTATATGCTCTTGATAAACAAGGTGTTCACTTGAGAATAGTTCACTTGGCTACTTAACATATGTTTTTGTTTAAAAATGCATTCCTCAGATATGGACCATTGTTTGATTACTTTTGTCAGTTTTATACAATTATTGTGTAAAGTAATTACTCACAATTATTTACTTTGATTAAATTAGTGTCTTGACTTTACTTTGGAGGTTGGGGCCAGAGCGCATGGTCAGCCCTGATACAGTGCTACCTGGAGCAGTGTGGGTTAAGGCCCTTGCTTGAGGACCCAATAGTTACAGTTTGGCAGTGATGGGGATTGAACCTGGAACCCATCAGTGCCTTAACCGCTTGATCCACTACTGTCCTACAGGTCTCACTCACTCACTCACTCACTCACTCACTTACTCATCTTCTACCGCTTATCCGAACTACCTCGGGTCACGGGGAGCCTGTGCCTATCTCAGGCGTCATCGGGCATCAAGGCAGGATACACCCTGGACGGAGTGCCAACCCATCGCAGGGCACACACACACTCATTCGCCCTACAGTTCTGACATCCAATAAATAAATAAACTTGAGTGTATAATATTTCATGCTGAATTTGTTCTACCATTAACATTATGAAGATTATGTTTTCCACCTGGTTTTTGAACATGAAGTGCTTGAGGGAATCAACATGTCAGTTGATAAGGGGAAAAAAGGAGTGACACCAATTTAAACAGAGATGTGTTTATTGGATTAGCAATGGGTAGCATTGTGGTGAGCCCATCTGCTGTGAGTTTGCCCTGTATATTTGTATATATACAGCAGAGGAATGGTTGGACATTTGATGAGCAAAACTGTTCTTGGACCATGTGCAGCAAGAAAATAAAAAACAGAGGACAAATGCACATATTCACGCTAACTTATCGGTTATTAATGGAGGTAACATGCGGTGCCTAGTGTTGTGTGTGTAAGTGAGTGAAAGAGAGAGAGAGAGAAAGAGAAACAGAGAGAGGTCTATCACCTTTTTTCTCTACTTCTCAATCACATCTTCTTCTATACTTTTTCTCATAGGGTATTTTACACATAGGCTAGTTTTTCCAAAGCAAACACTTTCTTCATTTCAATAAGCTCGATAAGATCATAGGTGATTAAAGTACAACTTCCATATTATCGACCACAGATTCTCAAAAAGTTTGTGCTTGTTGTGAAATTAATTATGACATTTTTGTGAACTATTCACCATTTATGTTTTTCAGTAAAAGAAGAGACTTATTTGTGAGTCAAAACAAAATCAAAACAATCAAATCTGCTTCGGGAGAAGTTGGGGTGTGGTGGTCATTTTGTTCAATGTAAGCTTGAGTTCATATCAGCTTGTTCGTATCAGTCTATTTCTAATTTAAGTCAAAATAATTTTTACTATTAAATACTGTATAAGAATTTTGAATCATGTACATTTTTGTCTTTTTACAATCAAATTCAATCAGAAATCAATATATGATAATAATGTAGAAAGCAAGATAACAAATTTAGAATGTTACAGTTTCCAAAAGTGAAGTTTTCAACAGTGAAGTGAGGTCATTTCCTATATCCTCACTTTATTTTCTAATGAGAATTTAATATTTTTCTTATCTGAGTCAGATATGCAATTACCTTGGGGTCTCATTCCGTTTTAGTCACAATCCAGTGTAAACAAAATGGGGATAATTTAAGGGTTGCTGTTTAGGCATGGGTGAAAAACAAACACTGATACACAAAAATACACACACCAAGATTTTTTTTTAAAAAATATATTTTATTTGGATTTTTAAAAAATATTTCAAACATAAATCTAAAAATGTTTTTAACATTATTATAAAAATTGTAAAATTTACAATTTCTCATTTACAATTAAAAAACCAACATAAACACAATGTATACTCAGAAAACCTTTTTATCACTGATAGCCTTAGTAGCCATCATTCACCACGACTACTGGTTGCTACATAACCCTCTCTGTTTTGGTGCTAAGTGTTTCAAATGATTTTTGTGCTGTTTTTGTTTGCCATACATTTTTCACTTTACCCATTTATATGCTATAAAAAAGTAGACACTTGTTCAATGGTGAACTGTAACATTTTTGGTATTTCATATTAATAACTTTTCATATTACGCCCTATATTACAGCACTTGTTTACACAAGCTGAAATTGTATTTAAACAGAACTATACACCCTAGTGACTTTAGTCTGCCCTTTAAAATAGCAATGTATTGTTTCTAGATTTGGCTTTAAATACCAGAGATACTATTTTGGCCTTGATAAACAGAATGGGTGTGTGCTATGTCTGTAGTTTGTGTGCATTCAGCTCTTAGACTGGTCTCAGAGGGATTGGGAGCCAGGAAAAAAAACAGCTTCTAGCACCATTGCATAACACTGAGATTTTGCACTGACAATCCCTGACTGACCCAGGTTTCTCTATTGCTCTCTGTGCACACTTCAACCTCACCCACTTTAATTGAAGGACATTTTCTGTCTGAGAGGCAACCTGTTTGTGTTTTCTGCTGCGAAGGTTCGCTGCTCATGCTGTAAACTGTTAAAGTCTATCAGGTTTTAATAAGAGTTAAACATATCTCTGGACAATGTTGTAATTTGCTCAGATATCCAGCCCCAACAATTCTTTTAAACTACTACCAGTGAAGACACATATGAAATTAATTTCTGTTAAAGCTCTATTCATGTTTCATTCATTGTGGTGATATCACATTCCACATTTTGTCCAAAAACTGGGGAAAATATAAAAATTTTGAAAAATTGAGAGCTCCTCAGAATATTGTGGCATTTTCTTTTTTTTTGTGTTCAATTCTACAATCAAAAAATCGTTGATATCCTGGAGGGACTGAAAAAAGTCAAAACAAACGTGCAATTTGTTTAGACAACTATGAATAAGACCTGGCAGTTTTTAAAAAGCTGTTAATTTATGAATTGTTTGAGAATTCTAATAGTAAAGCAGAATAAAAGTACTTATTGCCTACATTTCTTCTAAAATTGTGTCATTTTTTTGGAGCGGAAATTGCAATCTGCACTAGGAAGCAGTAAAAAGGATGTATCTGTACTTCAGATCTCTGACATGAACAGGAAAGTGCTTTCATTAGCACACAGACCTGATTTGTACTTGTTTATGGTCCTTCCCTTCCCATGAGATTATGCAGAAACACGTACTGAACGCTTAATCTAGCACTAACTTTACTAAAGTTACTTTTTGTTCTGACCTGCCATGCATGTTTTCAGAAGTCCAACGAATTCCTACTTCAACAGCACTCAGCAGGACATTTCATAAAACTGATTCATGGCATGGTATTCGCCCCTGCAGCCTTAGTCCAGTGCCTGAAGATCTGCTTCCTTGTAGAGTTTCACTCCAGCCCTAATCAAACCCACCGGATTCAGGATCTTCTGTACCATCTGAATATTAGAGCCAGATGTGTTGGACATCAGCTCAGCAGGATAGAAATTTTCCTGGAATAATGGTGGACATCAAGGTGGAGACTTCTCTGTATGGAATGGCTTACTCCATGCAAGACATAAATCTTCGAACCCAGACGGCAAATATTACATCTTCTCTAAAGAGAACCGTATGTTTTCTCCATACTGAGTCATAAAATTAGATAACAATCTTATATCTTGTTTTGATTGTTAAATGTAATATTACTGTGTGTTGTATCTTTATATGACAGTGGTTTTAAAATTCTCACATTTCCTTTAACAGCAGCTCTGATATTTGTTATTTTGTTTTCTGATTTATTTTATTTTCTGATTTATTTTATTTTATGATTTGGTATTTTATTTTATGATTTATTTTATTTTATGATTTGGTATTTTATTTTATGATTTATTTTATTTTCTGATTTGTTATTTTGTTTTCTGATTTGTTATTTTATTTTCTGATTTGTTTTTATTTGTTATTTTGTCTTCTGATTTATTATTTTGTTTACAGATTTATTTTGGTTTGCATTTCCTGGTCACCATAATAATTCAGCTGTAATTCAAATCACAGGTTTATATTAATAGTTATTAATAGTTAATATTAAATTTCTAGTATATTTTCTACAATAACTCACTGACAGGGACTAGTATGTCAGTGAACAGATATACAAGTGTACAAGTTTATATAAGCCCTTAATATAAGCCTAATATGAAACATTCTTATTAATAGGCTAACATTAACATTATTTAACAAACAATAATCATTAATAAAGGTTATTATAAATCAAGATAGCAATAAATCATTGATAGAATTAATAGCTTTTTGTAAAGGGATGTAAATTATGTTTACTTTAAATGGTTAATTTGTCATTCACTAATAAATAAATAGTTGGGAAAAGGGTTATGGCATACAAGGAAATTTTAGGTGTATTATAGCTGAAACAATAGTTGACTTATATTTTCAATTATTATAGTAAAATAATTTTAGGCACCCATCACATTTTATTCCTTGTACCTGCTGTAACTCAGTTTTCCTGAATGAATATCACAGAGTTTTCAGCTGATGATACAAATGAGTGAAAGCAGAGAAAATGTTATTTTTTTCTTCCAAATTTAACACATAAAAACCCACAGTACACAACTACAATCATAATATTAAGTGGAAGTGTAACCCAAGAGAGGTCAAAGTTACAGCTCTGTTTCTGCCGGTCTCTGTGTTTACATCACATAATTGGGCCTTTAAAATATCCATCTCTGGAGCATCTCGAACAAGAAACGCCAGCTTCCTGTATGGAAAAAAAAACCCTGCCACTGATTCCATCTCTGCATTTTCAAAGTAGTGTATAAACCTGCTTTACTGGACTTTTACAGAACTGACATTCTAAATATGAGTCTCAATAATTGAATTGTTTTGAGTGTGGTAATATCAGATACAATTGCATTTTACCTTAGTCTCTTAAAAATCATTAACATTTTGGTTTCACACATGTTGGTTTCGCACCTCCAGGACTGGGGGTTCAGTTCCTGTGTGTATGGAGTTTGCATGTTCTTCTGGGGTTTCCTCTGGTACGGTAGACTGACTGGCGTTTCTAAATCGTTTGTAGTTTGTGCCTGTGCCCTGTTATCAGGCTCCAGGTTTCCTGTGACACTGTATAGGATAAAATGTAGAGAAAAAGGATGTACGGATGGATTAAAACATTTAGCAATATAAATATCTGTACTGGTCGAAAATTATTTCTTCATTGTGCAGCTCACACTACATTTCAGCCAATAAACGTGTTAATCATCACTGGACACCAAATTTCATTCATTCATTCATCTTCTACCGCTTATCCGAACTACCTCGGGTCACGGGGAGCCTGTGCCTATCTCAGGCGTCATCGGGCATCAAGGCAGGATACACCCTGGACGGAGTGCCAACCCATCGCAGGGCACACACACTCTCATTCACTCACGCAATCACACACTAGGGACAATTTTCCAGAGATGCCAATCAACCTACCATGCATGTCTTTGGACCAGGGGAGGAAACCGGAGTACCCAGAGGAAACCCCCAAGGCACGGGGAGAACATGCAAACTCCACACACACAAGGTGGAGGCGGGAATCGAACCCCGACCATGGAGGTGTGAGGCGAACGTGCTAACCACTAAGCCACCGTGCCCCCCGGACACCAAATTTACTATTTTAAAATTGCTGCTTATAGGCTTTTCATTTTTTAAAATAATACGAGTGTCTGTTTAAAAACCTCATTAGCATTTAAAAAAATGAAATAGATATTTTTGATAGATCAAGCATTTTCATCGTCCACCAGAGTTTCTACTGCGGATGTGTGTGGATTCTGGTTCTAAAATTATTTTCCAGATATTGTAATACAATTTCAGCTGATTTGTTGATATTCCTTTTAATTATAAACAGATTTCTACTGTATTAACTGAAAATACACAATCACATGAGTACATGAGACCACTTGTTTGGCTTCTAATAAATTTGAATAGACATCAACATAACAAAGCATTTATACTGCATCCAACTGGAGGTTTAAGCTTGAGGAAGCTTTCAGCCAACTTCTTCCCAGATGTGACACAATTAACTGGACCATGAATAATATTACACAACTGGAAACGATTTTTGCTGTGCGTATACTGTAGTTTAATTCTTTATGTTTGACAAAGAACTTCTAAAATTTCTTAACAGCACATACAGTAGTTCTTTCTCAGAGTGTCAAGTATACATGATTTATCTAATTATAAACACAGCCCTTCTGCTAAAATGGAGGTGTTATCTACGTTCAAAGCTGTATCTTGTGCCAACAGGTGTTTGTAAAGGGACATTTTACAATTTAATAATATGATTTTATTGCGATTATGATCCATCAAGCTATGATCGATGGCTTATCTTGTAGATCTGTCTCAGGCCATCTCTCACATAATGTAAAGAAAAGGAAGTTTATTTCTGGTTCATTGAGCAAGGAGGAAGCTATATATTTTGTTTGCTAAGTGTAGAAAACACAGTGTGCTCTAATCAGGAAGGATGAAGAAGAATGCTTTTAGTTCTTGAGAACTGGGAAATCTATTAAGGCCTGAGAATATTCCCATGTTCACTGCAAATCCTATTTGTAATAGTGAAATTGTCAGTGTAATTGTGTCATTCTAGGTTTTGTGTGTGTGTGTGTGTGTGTGTGTGTGTGTGTGTGTTATTTTATGTGAGTGTGTGTCATTCGAGGTGAGCACAAACACAGAACACAAAGTGGAGATCATTTTCTTCTAGCCATTCTTAATAGCGTGACTGATGAAGTGGTTTACTTAAAGATTTCCAGAGACAAAACACCATTTCACACTTTAGTCCAGATATGGTTGAAAGTTTATTAAATGAGGCAGTATGAAATGCAATTGACCACAAAAAAGTGCTGCTCCTTTAAAGTGTGTTCAACTCCCAAAGCAGGGAATGGCCTGTGAAGTCCTGATATTCCAGTTCATATCTAATGATCTAATGATTTCTTCTAGCCAGATAAAGCTCCACTGCAGTATAGTTAATCTAAGAAACCAGGAACAGAATCAGCTCCAGCCTTGTGTCAGATGGCCATCTGTTTCCCCACAGAGGCCTTGTGGCTTCTCGAAAGACTACTTCTGTCATCCGTTGATGTCATTTCATTAAGCTTACCCATTGTTTCTCATTACTGTCAACAGACACAGTTAAGTTGAGTGGTGGCATGACTGCAGTGTGAGCATATGCTGTTTAACAAGGACCTACAACATGGTTTGATTTATCTGCCTCCTGGACACCAGAAGCTGGAAGTAAGAAAGGGATTTTGAGATGAGTGTTTGAAACAGTGCCTTTCCTCTTACTCGCTGATGTGTTGTGCTTTGCATGAACAAACAGGTAAGGTGATGCTTGAGCTGTTGGATTTTTTTGTTATTGTTGGGATGGCACTGTAGCACAGTAAGGACATTTGCTGCCTCACAGCTCCAGTGTGTGTGTATGTGCGTGTGTGTGTACAGTATGTGTGTGTGTTCTTCTTTCAGTTACTTCAGTTTCTGTAATCCTGTGCCAAGTCTTTTGAATACTGTGTGAATTTACACTCACCAGTTAATTCTGCAACTAAATGATACATGATTGTTTTACAGTGCATCTTATTTTATGTCACTGTACAGTAATTAGTACCCTAGAATTTCATTGTGTGATTAAGCCAGATGCTTGTGCTGTGGTCGGTCAGCTTTCTGCCATTAAACATTTAATGAGATGATTGTAACTATACACTCGCCACGCTCTTTTATAGTAACACTGGTACACCTGCTCATTTATGCAGTTACCTAATCAGCCAACCATGTGGCAGCAGCACAAAGCTTAAAAACATGCAGATACAGGTCCAGAGCTTCGGAAAATGTTCACACTCCGTGCTTTAAGTTTTCTGCACCATCCTGTGTAAAATCTAGGGATTGTTGTGTATGAAATTCCCAGGAAATTCCAAGCATTTACAGAACTACTCCAGCCAACTCATCTGCCACCAACATCAATGCCATGGATAAATCACATAGATAATATTCTTTCCACATTCTGGTCTTTGATGTGAACATTAGCTGAAGCTCTTGACCTGTGTCAGAAGATGTTTTAGGCACTGTGCTGCTTCCACATGATTGGCTGATTGGATAACTGAAAGAAAGAATGAATGAATGAATGAATGAATGAATGAATGAATGAATGAATGAATGAGCAGATGTTTCTGTTAAAATGGACAGTGAGTGTGTATTCATGACAATTCGTAACAACTCTATTCAGTGTATGTATTTTTCTAAGATATTGCTTAGATGTATTTTCTTATACATTGTGTGACAGCATATGAGTCCCAACAATAAAGCATTGTGCTGCTAATGATTTCATGCTTAACAAAACTATTATGTCCTTCAGCTTTAAAGCAGGGCAGTACAAGTGGAGCAGTGATGGACTGTTAAGCCAGCAAGAAATAACACATTTAAATGGTTTGTCACATAGCCAGAACATCTTGTTTTCCAGTTTATTGTTCCAGTAACTTGAACTTCAGCAACAAACAATGAATAGTGATCCAGAGCGTTATGGAGAAGCAGCTCACATTGTTTGGTACACAAATTTATCCAGAGTTACTTAGAAGTGGAGCAGAATGTAATCTATGTGTAGAGATATTTAAAAGGACACAAACACACAAAAAAACTTGTTTGTTTTACTATCCTTGTGAGGCCCTTCCATTAAGAATATTATACATTGGACTGATTAATGCTCTGCCTTCAGATAATTCTTTTAATTTTAATAAAACTTTTAATAAAACTTTTAATTTTATTAACCAACTAACTTTTTTAGTTTTCAATTAAAACTCTGCATTTTTGGTAAAATATTCCCACAGTGTATATAAAATAACACACACACACACACACACACACACTCAAACACACACACACACACACACACACACACACACACACACACGCAGAGGCTAAATTGTATTACACTGCTATTTACCGGTTCTTCATCATCTCCCTCAATCTCCTAATAGGGCCATGATTGTGTTTAGTGGTATTTTTACCCAACTTTAACTACTGCATTGAAAAGAGTAATACTGTATCTCCCCCCTTCTATCATCTGAAATCTGTACTATAATCCAAACTAATTATTTAAAGGCTCAATAAATTTAAAGGCTTAATAAATATTGCATTATTTGAACTCTTGTGTTGTTTTTGTATTTTATATATAGGGAACATAAATATATTTAAACATTGTATTAGAGAGAAAACTCTTTTAAAATGTTGAAAAATAATGATTTTACCTTTTTAAGTGTCCAAACTGTAATATAAAGAATCAGAGTTTTCTGAGCATCTGGTTCATTTGTAATTGAAACAGTATTCAGTGGTGTATGTCTAATAAAGTGTATGTCCAAACCCTATTATGAAAAGAATTGAACTGAGATAATTAAATGGCTTCAGGGTATTGGGACATTCCTGCTGATTGCCTAATGTATGAATTTGGTCACGTATACTTGTACTGAATAGCTTCCAATTCAGTGGAAAGTTTGCAGTGATCAAAGTTTTCTAAAAAGTTGTTTTTGTTCCAGTTTTGATTAATGGCTGCTGCTTCATTCCAGGCGACTAGACGGAGGCATCAAGTAGGATTTCAAATATTTGAACTAATGCCAGTATTTGAAGTCTTGAAGAAGAGACTCTTACTGATGTAGGTGTGTATGGAGCTCCTTTAGAATCTCTGTGACATTAACATTAGTTATTATGTACAGTATATCTTGTATTCTATTAAATACACTCTCTAATGGCTTTTATGTAAATGTGCTTTACTTTGGATTGTATATTAATGTCTTTTTTCTGTCTTCTGCTTTTTTTAATGTATTTAATTTAATTAATTCTTTACATTTACTCATTTGGAAGATTTGTGATGTACAGGTGAGAGCAGATGAAGGGTAAGGGACTTGTTTAAGGGCCCGGCAGTGGCATCTTGTCAGACCTGGGGCAGGATTTAAAGTCACAACCTTCCTGATATATTCAACCCATGTGCCTTAAAATTCTAACAGTGAAGACAAGGTGGAAATATACCCTCAATGGAACACCAGTCTATCCCAGGGCATTAACCACACCCTCACACTCCGTAGGGCAACTTATAGCATAGCTAAATCTATAAACTATTATGTTTTTGTACGTGCATGGAACCCTACATCAGACTCAAACTAGCCACCCTGGAGCTGTGAAGGACCCCTTCGATAAATGTTTTCATTAAAGAGTCACACTGACTGTTTTTTCCACTCTGAATTAGTAAAAAGTAAAAATAAAACTTCCAAACTTGCCAATTCTATTTACAGGTTAACCTCAATTAAGCATTTAGAAGTGCACGCAGGTCTGGAAGGCTAAGAAAAGAATAGGCTTTCAGTTGTTCAGCCATCTTGGTAAAGAAGGAGGAAAACAACCTTCTTTGTTTTCTTATTATGCAACCATGCGGATGTTTCTTGTTAATTGTGTGGCTGCAAATAATAATGATGGGAAAGTTTATAGTACATAATTCTATAAAGATCACTGTGTGAGTTGCTGTGAAATACACTTTCTCACTTTTACTGCTCATTATTTTTATTGTTCAGAAGTTAAATAGTAAAAGCAATACCAAATATAGGTATTATTTAATATTTTTAATTATTAATATTATTCAATATTTTCTTTGTCGTATTGAACTTTAAAACCGACCTGCGTAGTCAGCTGCATGGCTGAAAATAGACAAAAAATAGAATTCATGTATTGTACATTTTCTCATAATATTTGTTTAATAACAACAACAATGATAAAAATAAGTTCTGGCTATTTGATTGGAAACAGAAGGGAGGTCTCTGACTTGTTTATTTATGAACACAGCTCATTTAAACCCTTTCTAATCAACTTTCTAATTCATTTTCAATTTTAATTTTCAATTTATTTACTTTAACTGCGATGTAGAAGACAAACTATTTTCTTCATCTGAATCATCTTGGAATTCTTGCATTATGTCAATCCATTCTAGTTATCTCTCAACCTTAATGTCATTCTCATAGAGACGGTAAAGTCTTCTGAACTTCTGACCTCCACAGCTGAGTGTGCTTATAGAGGCAGCCAAGTTTCTAACATTCATAACCAAGAGTTTCTTTGGAGTCCAATTCAAATTACATGAACTCGATGCACAGAATATGGGATATGATTTATTTTCAGTGGTGTGTGGTAGACCCCATGAAGCTTATAAATCTCCCATGCAGTTGCTTGGAATCATGTGGTTGGGGAAAAAATCTAATAGCATCTAAAAACTGTCTTATCCTTTATCCATCACTGAACAGTCTTATCTACCTATTAATAAATGATATATACGGAGAATCTCTTTTTTGTTTAAAATATGAAAGGGTACAGAAAAGCAGCAAATGAGATGAGATAAATGTACCTCCTTCTATATCAGAAACATTAAACCATCAATCCCATCCCTAAGAGAAAGGAAGGGTGGATAACATCGAAAATTTTTGATGTTCAACCTGAGGTTCACGATAAAGTATAGAGTCTGAGAGGGATTTCTATTATAGAAAAAGGCACTAATGCCTCTGAGCTTCTACCTTTTTTTTTTTCAAATGTGAAAGCAAAAATATAATTCCTTTGTTGTGAGTTGAGGGAAGTTTAGTGTAATAGTAACTTGATGTGTAATTAAGAAGCAAAAAATAAAAAAAACTTACATTTTATTAGGTATAATGAATTCTGTAAAGATGCTATGATTCTAAGATTGGAGCAGTATACACTGAACAACTGGTTTTAAAGTATTTATTTTCAAAAAAGGATGACCAATTTTGTGTGTGTGTGTGTGTGTGTGTGTGTGTGTGTGTGGTTATAGACATTTCTCACAGGTGGCTTATTTTAAGGGTACAGCTTTGTGGATTTGTGTATACCTCAATAACAATTCATGCTCAGTAATGTCTCTTCTCCAGTCTGAGGTAAAAATGAGTCCAAGTATCTCTTAGGTATACTTACGCTTAAGGCAGATGGTTTGCAACTCAGGTGATAGTATTAAGTTGTACAGGATGAAGACAAGACCTTTTGTTTTTAGAGAAAATATGTCCGTATGTGAGCACTGGGTCAAATTAAGAAAAGTATTAAAGTGGGCACAATTATATGGATTTGAGGCCAGAGAAACCTGGCAGAGAGGTCATGGAATAAGATGATCCCCTGATCAGAAAAAGACTGACATAATATATTTAAATAGACTGAGATAATACCTTGAATTAAATTGTAATCAGGTTGTGCAGGACCAGGCCTTATAACCTTATTGCCTATCTGATACATGTTACCTTTCATAGCTGGGAAGTTTCCTCTGCAGATAACTGGGATATTTTCCTTGGCATGGTGGCTTAGTGGTTAGCACGTTCGCCTCACACCTCCAGGGTTGGAGGTTCGATTCCCGCCTCCACCTTGTGTGTGTGGAGTTTGCATGTTCTCCCGTGCCTCGGGGGTTTCCTCCGGGTACTCCGGTTTCCTCCCCCGGTCCAAAGACATGCATGGTAGGTTGATTGGCATCTCTGGAAAATTGTCCGTAGTGTGTGATTGCGTGAGTGAATGAGAGTGTGTGTGTGCCCTGCGATGGGTTGGCACTCCGTCCAGGGTGTATCCTGCCTTGATGCCCGATGACGCCTGAGATAGGCACAGGCTCCCCGTGACCCGAGGTAGTTCGGATAAGCGGTAGAAAATGAATGAATAAATGTACAGACCATAATAGGCCTGTGATATTTAATAATTGGTTGAGTTCTGAATTTCCTATTTGTAAGCTAAATGGCACTTAAGTGGTGTTTATACTGCTAAAGTAAACAGTAAAGGGGACAGGGGCAGCACTGACATGGCCTCCGGAGGGAGGAAAGAGCTGAGAATACTGAGAATCTATTCTGAAACACTACTGGAGTGTTAAGGAGATAAGAAAGTTGCTTGTCTAAAGTGTTTTCCATCATTTTTAACATAAATGATAAACAGACATAAAAATTAATGCAAAGGTTAAATATTTACATTTACATTTATAGCATTTGGCAGATGCTCTTATCCAGAGCGACTTACATTATCTCATTTTTATACAACTGAGCAATTGAGGGTTAAAGGCCTTGCTCAGGGGCCCAACAGTGGCAGCTTGGTGGACCCGGGCCCAACCATCCAGTTAGTAGCCCAACACCTTAACCACTAGGTTACCATATGTACCAGACAACAGGTCAATATAAAATGTAGTAACATTTGTCATATCTTGAAACACTGTGCTATTGAAAACACTTGTCCTGAAGTCAAACCAGAACACAGCACTTGAAAAAAAGAAGTCTGAACTTTTCACATTTTTGGAGATTATTAAAAAATGAAATAAATTGAATAATAAGAACAATAAGATATAAATTCTTCTTCTTCTTCTTCTTCTTCTTCTTCTTCTTCTTCTTCTTCTTCTTATTATTATTATTATTATTATTATTATTATTATTATTATTATTATTATTATTATTGTTGTTGTTGTTGTTGGTTGTGTTTGTGAGAGGACACAGATAGATACAATTGACAAAAAAGAGACGAGAGTCATATGAATTGGACATTTATATTAGAATGCATTTTAACACTTGAACTGATGAGCCAGAAGCCAGCAAACCACAGCCTACATTTTTGGCTCTACGTAAATGATGTTAAGCTTTGGGGATAGAGAAGAATTCTTTTGCCACTTACTCTGTTTAATATACGGCTCAGGGATGAGAGAACTACAATATGAAGTATGTATGTCAATGATTGATTTAAGAAGTTCTGTTTGTTTCAGTTTACTCTGGTATGAACACTGAGGGTTATAAGAACTTAATGTTCCCCTAATTACAGCGTTTAAAGTTTCCCCTAAATGATATGGTGCTGTAGCATTAGAGCTGATGGTTTTTATGTGATCAGGCTAATGTTTGTGGAAATATGGTAACAACAATTTGTGTCTAATAAGCCTTTTAAATTGTTGAGTGCCATATTAAACCAGAACAATAAGCAAGTTCAAATCAAGTGGAGGCAGAACAGCCAAGTCGTTTGAAAAAGCTCCCGAATTAGGATCATATCTAAGAATAAGTGTTCCATATTTACTTTACATGGAGAAAATTAGTGAAAAACAAAACACAAAATGTGTTGTTAAGGATTGTGAAAGTCAGCATGCTGATGAAGGATCTGGAAGAATCCTGGTGTTTCAAGGGTATGTTTTAAAGGCACTTAGTGCCAATATATTATTCTACAGGAATCATTTCTAGAATCTGCATTTAAAGATCATTAAAGTACAGAAACAGTGCTTGTCAAAGCCACAAACTAATGTTCTCCTGACAATATCAGACCACATGTTTTGATGATAATATGTGGCATTAAGCTAAGAATCTCATTGTCATGACTAACTTCCAAGTTAACATTTTTTAGAACATTCTGTCTATATTAGTAATGTTACTAGATCATCCTCCTTTCAGGTAATAAATACACTTATTCTGTAGTTATAATTGCTAAATTATTACATTATATAATCTGCTGATGAATTTCCAGCCATAACCTCTAATAAATCTTTTAAATTGTTGCGTGCCATATTAACCCAGAACAATAAGCAAGTTCAAACCAAGTGGAGGCAGAACAGTCAAGCCGTTTGAAAAAGCTCCCGAATTAGGACCTTATCTAAGAATAAGTGATCCATATTTATCTATACATGGAGAAAATTAGTGAAAAACAAAACACAAAATGTGTTATTGAATTTTCAGCCATAACCTCTAAGCTTCCATTTAAAATGTCAGGATAGTCTCTTCACAAGAAAGAGAGGATCAAAAGTGAGTTGAAAATCTTGCTCTTATAGTCCACCTGACATCCATATCAAGGTCCCTAATATCACATCTATGACCATTACTAGAAATAACACACCTGATTAAGTGGAAGATATACAGTGATGTGAAAAAATTAGGACACCCCGTGAAAGCCATTGTTTCATTTAACATAGTTAAACATATGAGTATTTAATCATCATTTTAACAATATTGGAAGATTCAGCTAATATAACTAAACAAATACAACTAAATAAAGGTCTTTTTTAAATGATCTATAAAATGTAATTTCTTGTAAGGAAAATGTAAGGGCACGTCGACTTTTATTTGTACTTAAATTGGATAAAATTACCTTTAGAGAAGCTGTCCTGTCAAGTTTCATATATAGACACAATCTTTCATTTAATTCTAATTTGTCAGGCATATCGTTAACCTCCCAAAGCCATATCATAGTAGTGGTGATCCTAGGTGAGACATGTGACAACTGTGTGATTTAATAGCCATCCTCTTGTCATTTTATCTTGCTTTTATTTTCCCTGTTGAGGCATTAAATGTGTTTTAAAGATGGTATGCATCTTTACATCATGCTAGTAAGCAGCTTTGTCTTTTTTCATTAGGAATTATCCTCAATCCGTCTAGTCTACTAGACTCAATACAGATCAGACTCCTGACATCCAGAGCCACACAAACTCCTGCTTCATTCAGATTCTGTTCCAGTTGCTTGGAGGAATATGGAATCCTTATTCTAAGAGTTGTCTCATTCCAGTGATTTCACTTCTTTGTATTATAGAAATGCTTTGTTTTTAATTATAACCTGTGTTTAAAACACAAGAAATGCATTTTTCACTTCTGATTATTTTAAATGGACAACTTCTTCAAACTCCAAGGTTTTAAAGCTTTGTCCTGGGTATTAATTTTGTTTTGTGTTTAATATTTCCAAACTATATCTACATTAATTACATGAGTGTGTGACAAATCAAGACCATAGTTGCAGCAGAAGATCCACCCTACTTTCATGTCAAAGCCAGTGTTAGTATGTACAAACATTATATCCTGTTTTTCTTTTACACAAACTGTTAGACACTGGCCTGCTATTGTGACAAAGCAGACAGTTGCTGGAAGTTGCGTAGTCCTGTCAAAGCACCTCAAAGAAGAACAATGTCAACAATATTTTTTTCCCCTTTCTTTAAGATACACACAACTGATATGTTTGTTTTTTCCACAGTGATTTGGCAACTCACCAGAACATTTCATCAATCTGTTTCAAAAATGAAATGTAAGAGCTCAACTGCAAAGCTAAAAAAAAACGTGAAAACAACCACATAAGCATTACTTTGGAGGCTGCTCTCATATCTGCAATATAGAAAGTTTCTGTTTCTAAAATAAACGTTGAGCGTTGAAGCTACAGTATATCGGGATTCTTTTTTCTGGTTGTTTCAACTTGTTGCTTATTTCGCATCTTAACAATCTTCAAGCTCTCAGTCTCCAGCACTAAGTCAATGTGGTCCCTTGAAGGCCATGTTGTCAACCTCTCAGCCTTTTCACTGATCTATGTGGCAATAGTGAGTTCTTTAACTCAGAACGGCAGGTGCCTCAGTGCCTCATGTCTTGTTAGAGCTCTGAGTCTTCCTGTTAAAATATTTGCCTCTCAGGTTTCTCAGGTACCATGATTCCGAGACTACCGTTGTTCTCCCCTGCATACCTGTCTATCCCTGTTTGCTCTACACAAGGTGTGTATAGTCTTATACAGAAAAAGCCAGTGTGGATGCAGATCTAGTGCAGATTAGATTAAATACACCTGTCTTAAACCTGTCTTAAAGGCATTTTCTCATTCTTAACTCATGCAATCTTGATCTTATTGGTACCATTCCTGGTTGTTTCCCCTATTGCTCGATCACTTACTTTAATATTTGTATTTCTACCTTACAGTATTTGTACTAATCTGCAATTTTCAGCGCTGTTTTCATTAGATATACTGTACCAGTGACAAATGCTGGAACATTCTTATATTAATATGAATTTCATGTATGCATCCGCAGCCAAGAGCTCACTCCTGCATCTGTATGCAAGAAAATAGAAGGAGCCCAGAAAGAGATTTAAAAATATTTAAAATGATGTTGAAGTAATGCAATATTTGTGGTTTTGTTTGCAAAGACTACTGGATTTCTTGCTGAGGGAAAGAACCTTTTTGTAATGTTCTCATAGCTGCTCAGGGCATTTGTGCCAATGAGCATGACCACCCATATATCAGGTTGGAGTAATTTGATAATACGATAACAGGTCATTCTGACTGTCATTAACAACTATAAAACTGCATGACGTTTCACTCACTTATTTGCAAAAACTTGTAAAAAACTTGTATTTTCCAAATACATCCCCAAGGAAGTATATAAAACCCTCAGTACATTCACATGACCAAAAAAATCCTAAAACGAATATGTTTTGGATTTTTTTACAAGCTGAATTCAGCTGTTCAAACTAAAGAGTGGACTAGGGAGGCCAGCTTCATGAATAACTTGTTTGTGTTTGATTTGTGCTTGTGTTCCTTGCATTGTCAAAACAGAATTTGGTACGACTCAGGCGGCTCACGGGTATGGACTCCAAAATGCGTCCCAGGGAAACAATTACGGAACAGAAGACTCTGGTTCAGAAAAAAAAATTGAGGTCACAGTTTGAGACAAAGACATGGGGTTGGAGTAAATCTGGGTGTCGAGTGCCAGATGACTGAGGTTATTTCTCAATAGGAAAATTATATTATATAAGATATGGATTGAGGTCCAATGTCCTCAGAGGTACTAAACTTACATATTTTTGGAGGAAGGCTGCCATTTTTATTCTCTATTTTCTTATTGAGCTGAGAATCTAGACACAGAAGCTGCAGAAGTTATTATATGAATAGTGCAGAACTTTAAAAGCTGACTCTCTCTCTCTCTCTCTCTCTCTCTCTCTCTCTCTCTCTCTCTCTCTCTTTTTCTCTGTGTCTAAAACACATATATGAACACCACACTGTGCTGTTTGTATGTATGTTAAATGGTAGCATGCTGTCTGAGCCAAAACAGAGACATCTGGAAGCAGTGGTTTCTTCCATGTATGATTTGGCTTAAGGAGATTTCGCAATGTAGGTATAACCTGAAAGCATTTGTGTGTTTGCATCAGTAGAGGGTTGATGTTTGGTTGATGATTTAACAAAATCATGATTTAAAAAAAGACTGGAGGATTTATCTGGGTTAGAACATTTTAAACTAAGAAGGTGGGGTATTACTTTTTATTTCCATGGTTTCTGATTTGGAATATACAGTTCTGTGTCTCAAGCTGTGCAAACAGAAATTTTCATGCTTCTTGAACATACATGACATCTGGAGTTTTTTGAGCAAGGCTGTTTCAGGAGTCAGGACTAAATCCCACAAAAGCCCCCATTCTCTCTTTTTACCCTGTCACCACAACTCACTTAGAAGCTGTTGATTTTAGCACACCTCCAGGTTTTACTCAATCCCCAGTCTTCTGGTAGGTTCTAGGGATTAACTGCCTTGTACAAGTACATGGATACTTCTTTCTAGTGCTGGCCATCAAATTTCCTCATTGCATGCACACATGAAGTCTATGTTCTTCCCTTGTTCTTTTGGGAGATCATTCACATGGAAATTATGCCTTGGCAGCTTTTCGTTTGTCTTTTTTTACTAAAAGGTTGCTGCTGTCATTGAGTCATTTTCCTGTGCAGAAACACTTACAAAAAAGGGAAATCAAAGTGAGCTACTGGACCCTAGCTCTCAACCAGCTACATGCAGTAAAGAGAAGGAAGCAAAAGTATTGACTTGTTCATTCATATTCAGAAACTGCTTGGTTGGATCCAGAACCTATCCTAGGAGTACTTTCTGAAGCAAGAATATAGCCTGGGTGGGACACCAGTCCATCGCAGGGCTCCATGAATGCATACATTCACACATTCATTTGCACCTAGTCAGCCAATCTACTGGCATGTTTTTAGTGGGAGGAAAACAAAATCCACAAGAACAGACAAACAACATGCAAAAGTCCATACAGAAATTAACCTGAGCTCAAGAGCCATGAGTCTACTTGCTGTACCACTATGCCACCCAAGAGAGAATGATGCATTTGGAAAAGTCAGCATGAATGATGTGTTTATAATAGGAGAGATACAATTGTATAACTCGCAATATATTACAAACATGATTGTACACAATATCTCATTTTCTCCTAATGCACTTTTGATATTATATCATATTTATATATTGTAACATACTTTGGACACATAATTTCCTTGTGAATGTTTGCGATGTTCTGTTAATATACAACTAACATCCATGGCAAGCAGGTCGGACGTCTGCTTCTTAGCACCGTTTAACCACTGTAACTAATCCAGAATGCAGATGTATAACTTTTAACCTTCTTAAGTTCTCTCACATGACCCCATTGCTACGATTCCTCCACTTGTTTCCTGTAACTGTCAGATCTAAAAGCACTGATGCTTGTCTCTAAAGCCAAAAACAGGCCAGCACCCACATACCTTAATGCACTTATCATGCCCTGCACTGCACCACAGTCTCTTCGATCCGCCAGTGCTGCTGGACTGCTTCCTCGAGGTACAAGGAAGGTAGATTCTTCTCTGTTCTGGCATCTAGGTGGTGGAATGAACGTCCCTGGTTGTCTACAAACAAAAGTCCAGCTAAAGTCCTACCACTTCCTGAGAAACTTAAATTATCACTAAAAACAAAAAAAAAAGACTTATTGCATTACCTTGTAAATCATTATTCATTGCTGGATATATTCTGTGTATATATATATATATATTAAAATATTAACAAACATCTCTTATTGGTGCAACTATGGTAACATCCAAGATTTGATTATGATTTATGATGAATCTTCAGCTTTGTTTTTTAATATTTCTGATGTAATATTCCCCCTGTGACTCTTAGATATTGAATTACATTGTATCTGAATTAATCTTAGCAAATTTACCAGCAGAATGATTTTTTTCACCTTAGGGTCATGTAGTAATAAAAATTCAAGTTAAGAAATTTTGTGACATTTAAGGAACACAAACTATGTCATCTATAATGGTGTTTTACAATATATAAAGGTAATTAACCTGCTGTTAAATAAAATAGCTAGCTAAATAAAAGGTTTATAGGATAGCAAATACGAATACACTGTAAAACATTTACAGAGGGATAAACTTAGAAGTGAAGGTTCACGTGCTGGCTTAAAAAAAGTGAGTCAGCTGAAGATGAAGATAAGCCTTGCTTCAACTCACAAGTATTCGAAACACGGGATTAAGTTTTTATTTTTGGAAACTTCTAAACTTAAGTTCAATATCAAAAACTTGTCAGGACAATTGAAGTTAAAGAGAAGAATTAAGTTTATATAATTTTATGGCTTATTTATTAAACTTATATAATTTGAAGTTTATATAATATCATGTCTGGAATAAGCATTTAAGAAAAGATTAAAATAGAACCTAGTTCTGCAATCCATTGAGTGGATGTGATTAATGATCATTTGGTTTTAGCTCAAAATTACAATTAAATAAATATATCTCTGCCAAATCAAAGGAAATGTAGTAAAGATTGCAATTTATGACTACAATTTAATAACCTCCAACTCCCCATCCTTAATAAAATTACTGAAACTAGATATAAGGCAGATCTAGTTTGCTTTATTCGCTATGTGACTGATCCACCATGTTAAAAAAGCAGAGGAATTACACGGACAGAATTATCCTCCCCTTTTACAACACATTTGTTTCCAGTTTAGCCTTATAGATAAGTTACCATGGGACTAGTGGGAAAAAACATCCAGCTGTTGGTACACATCTGGACCAGACACTTCTGTGCTGTGAGAGAATATTAACTGATTTTTTTTCTGTTGTTTTTTACAAAGATTTATTTAAGTGCAATCGACCCAATTCACTTCTACCACAATAATTCCCAAAAGTTTATATATCAGAGCATTCATGGAGGTACACGACCATAGTCAAACAGGGGTTCTGAATCTTTTGCAGCCAAGGCTTTCTCAAAACAGATTTCCTTTACAAGCATTATCCAACCATTTATATTTTTCAGTGTGGTCAAATGTTTAAATGTGTACATACATTAACAGGAACACCAGCACCTCTGCTCATTTCTGGAATCATCCATTCAGCCAATAATGACACAGCAGTGCATTGAATAAAATGAAAATAATGCAAATGCCTGTCAAGAAACAAACGCTTGAAAAAAGTTCTCTATTTTTCTTCTGATCTTCACCTGTCCATTTTTGGTAAACAGTGTCCACTGAAGCCTCAGATTCCAGTTCTTGACTGAAGGGAATGGAACCAGATGTTGTCTTCTTCTCTTCTGGCTGTGTCTTCTGAGATACATATCTGCTCACCAGGGTTATAAAGGAATACACTATTTTCCTTTGATCTGTCTCATCAGGGGGTCATTTCCGCCCACAGAACGGGATGTTTTTTGTTTTTATTTTGCACCACCTCTAGAGACTGTTGTGTGTGAAAATCCCAGGAGATATTCAAGTCATTAAGTCACTAAGATGATGTTTCTCCTCATTCTTTTGTCTGATGTGAACATTTAATAAAGCTTTTATAAGCTTTATTAAATGTTATACATTGTGTTTTTGCCACATGATTGGATAGCTGCATAAATCCATTCAACTTATTAAATCCTGTTTGATTCAAGTGAACAATTAAACTGAATAACAAAAATAGAGCATAATGAGCATATAAAATAAACTTCAAGATTCCAATTTCCTCATATGAGTTTTTTTTGCATATCAATGTATAGAGACCATATCCTCTTAGAGTTGAGGTTATATACTGTATATACCCTATCCTGGTGTGACACTAGGCAAGCCCATGCCAAGTGTTGGTTTCAGTGACCCCTACCCCAACCCTTACCCTAACCCCAGCTCTAATCCTAATCCTAATCCTAACCCCAAATAATCCCAAATTGAATCCTAGCCCCAAATAATCTCAAATCTAATTTTAACCCCAAATAACCTCAAATCAAATCCTAAAGCCAAATAATCTTAAATCTAATCCTAACCCCAATTAATCTCAAATCCAATTCTAACCACAAATAATCTCAAATCTAATTCTAACCTCAAATAATCTAAAATCTAATCCTAACCCCAATTAATCTCAAATCTAATTCAAACCCCAAATAATCTCAAATCTAATTCTAACCCCAAATAATCTCAAATCTAATCCTAATCCCAAATAATCTCAAATCTAATCCTAGCCTTATATAATCTCAAATCAAATCCTAATCCCAAATAATATCAAATCTAATTCTCATCCCAAGTAATCTCAAATTTAATCCTAGCCCCAAATAATCTCAAATCTAATCCTAACCCCAATCGTAACTCAACACAACCTCAACCCTAGAAATATATAGAGCATCTATCTATCTATCTATCTATCTATCTATCTATCTATCTATCTATCTATCTTTATTACAGTATGACGATATATAGGATACTATTTACTACCGGTTTGTACACGTTGATTAATTCGCTCAGTTCCAATAAACAAGGCGGAGAAATAGCAAAACAGATATTACAGTTTATCTACATAAACACTGTATTTCTCGTTATTCGGTCGTGTACACCGTGTAACACAGTACTGTTATATAAAACTGCACTGTGTGTGATTCTGACGCGCTCACTATAAAAGCGCCGAATCTCCTGAAGCCGCAGCTTGTTGTGGAGCGCGCGCACGGCAGGAGCACGAGCCCTCCGGAGAAGCCACTCGTGTTGTTAAAGAAAATGAGGATCAATATACAGAGGAAAATGTTTCGTTTGTTTCTGAACGCCGTTTTTTCCAGAAGCTGGACTTTATATAATGGAATAAAGGAAATTGGACATTGAATTATTATTATTGTTGGGTTTGTTTTTTTGTTTTTTGTTTTTTTTTTTTAAAAGGAAGGAGTTCATGTTTTTTGGGATAACCTCAAATGGTAGGTTTTAGTAAATTCACTATATCTAGGACAAATAAAAACATGATTACTCTGATTTAATTAGTGTATTGGACTTTCTTGCATGCACTCATTGTAGGAGATGTTCATGTTGGTTTACTGCTTAAGTGCACTCTTCTACCTACTAGTAATAAAGCTGTAACAATGCAGACATCTGTTTGCAAAGACACAGCGAGTATTCAGATCTGTTATTGTGAATGTAATGTCAGAGAGTCCAGGAATATTCGCCTCTGCAAGACACTGAGGTGTTCAAACTTGTTCTGCATTTTTGACTGATGGCCCAAATGCATGCACAGGAAGTCACAAAAGAGTCTGAATTAGTTTTGTGCAAAGCTGAATATATATTCATGTTTAAAAAAAAAAAAAAAAAAAAAAAAGTGGCTTTGAATTAAATTAAAAATGTTATGAAGTGGTATATAAATAACTCTGCTATTTCATACAGCACAGAAAGTTAAACAGAAAAAATTGTGAATGTTTTAAGGGCCATTGATTTGAAGCAAAAAGTGCAGTGTTTATGGAATAAATATGGATTTTCCCTAAATAGATCACACACATTAATATTCCCCCAAGACCCACTCAACCCCAATAAGGGTTGGTGAAACCTTCTTTTAAGAAATAATTCTCAAGAGCCCTAAAGTTGCCTTAAATGGCTGTGTTTCAGTGAATTACAATACACTATTCTGACAAGTATATTTTGGCCAGAAGGTCTTTAGCCCATTGGAACGTGTTTACTTAAATTGTAGCCCTTGATATCATTGATGTGTGAAAATATCAGCAAAAAAGGTCACTTCCAAGAATAACTTTTACGTTTAATGCTTTATTAATCATTTTAAGCATGTCTTATTCATCTAGATTTATTAAGTACATTTAATATACTTGGGTCAGGAGAAAATGAATCATTAAGGAAAATAAATTGACTTGTAGACATACATGATCATTCATAAATGTGTTCAAGTATTCAAATGATTTCGGGTTTGTAGTTGTTTCCTACTTAGTAATACACTGTGCACACAATATATAGAAGTTGTTCACGACATTGCAGTACCTTGGTTGGCTATTTTTATTTAAACCTGCACATACATTTTAAAGCACAGCATAACTGATATTTTTATTAATAAATGTATGACTATATACCTTGTATTAAAAAGTTATATATCTTATTAACTAATATTAATAAAGCAACTAATATCAAAGAATAGTTGTTGGACAGTGTGTTGATCTTCTTCCTTTCTTATTGCTCTCTAGCTGTGTTTTTCCGTGAAATTCATCTGGAGTCTCTCATTGTGGAGATGTTATCCCTGCATCATTTCAACTTCTCGGGGCCCAGCACCATAACACCCTTCTCCAATCAGACCCAGAATGTGGTGGAAGTGGCAGCCGTGGGTCAAAAGGACAACATAACAAGCAGATCGGCCAAAAGCCCTGCTGTCCCTGGCCTTTCCATGACCTTAGGTGTCCTGTCCAATATCATAGCACTTTTCATTTTGGCTAAGGCATATGCACGTCTGCGCAGACACTCCAAGGCTACCTTTCTTCTCTTCGCCAGCTCACTGGTGGCCACAGACTTGGCTGGTCATATCATCCCTGGTGCTGTGGTACTACACCTCTACTCGAACAGTGTATGGACAAGTTCTCCCACTCATTCAGATGCCACCTGCCAGTTCCTAGGTGGCAGTATGGTCTTCTTCGGCCTGTGTCCACTTTTTCTGGGCAGCGCCATGGCAGCAGAGCGATGCCTGGGTGTCACACAGCCACTTCTTCATGCTCGTCTTGTCTCAGGGACTCGCACCAAGATAGCCTTGGTGCTAATCTGGCTGGCAGCACTTTCTGTGGCCTTGCTGCCTGCTGTGAGGCTGGGAGAGTACACCTATCAGCACCCAGGTACCTGGTGTTTTATAAGGGTATTAGGGAAAACAAAGGACACAGATTTAGCCTTCCTGCTGTTATTCTCAGCACTTGGATTGGGCTCCTTGGCCATGTCCTTTGTGTGCAACACGATTAGTGGCATCACCCTGGTGCGAGCACGCTTGCGCAGAAGAAAATGCCACCGCAGGACTGCAAACTCGCATGACATAGAGATGGTGGCACAGCTCCTGGGAATCATGATCACTTCCTGTATTTGCTGGTTCCCCCTACTGGTAAGTCTGAGTAGATCTTGACATATGTAATCTATATTCTCAGCAGTCTACAGTGTATTGTTAAATATTTGCATTTATACTGTATGACCATGCTTATACTTAAAACCAGAAAAAAGTCATTTCATTCAAAATGCACATAAGACATCTGCATTTCTGCAGGACAACTGTTCTAAACAAAATACAGAGAACATAGACTGCATTTATATTTGCTCAAAACCTGACCTATAACAGATTCCTTTGTTTACATCATTACCCCTCATTATATCATTGTAGAAAGAACACGTGATTCTGTTGTTTGCAGTGCAATTATTATCTTTATTATCATCTTTGTATTTTGACTTGAAGCCAGGACAAACTGTACTCTTGCTCTGCCATGATAGCTTTCTCTGCCATGATAGATTTCTATACACACCTGACACCTTTTTTTTTTTTTTTTAAATATTTGTGTCTCCCTGAAATAATAATAATGCAGTTGATTTCGTCTGGATTCCACTGACTGCCCCATATGATTCATAGCTACATGAGCACCAAATGATGAATTTTGGCCAAGCCAAAAAAGTAGCATAACAATGATAATAAATTCAGAATTAATAGGAAATTTAGATGTGAGTCAATTGATCAGATATCTGACATGATCCAGATTTAGAACCTCATTGGAATTTGGCCCATATCCAATGTGAAAAATTCCAATTTAATCTGTTTATACACAAAATCTGAGATTTAAAGTCGTTAAAATTGAAATTGGTTTGCCACGTACAGTAAACATTGCAGTAGATGCTTAAATTGAGAACTATTTCAGAATGTAATGTCTTCAATATAACTCAGCGCTCCAAATTGTAAAAATAGGTTCTAGTAAACAGATGGTGTGAAATAACAGGAGGTTTACTTGGCATTACTCAAACCAAGGTTACTGAACCGATGGAACTTGAAACTTAAATATGTTAAATATAAACAGCCGCCTTGATATATATATATATATATATATATATATATATATATATATATATATATATACATTTCTGGAAATTTGGTTATCCTATTTAAAATTGGAGTGTAAAACTGAAAATTTTAAATAAACCTTTGAAACCATACACATATGAGTCTGATATTATTATGATAATAAATATCTACTTCCAGGCAGCACTGTGGCACAGGGAAGATATCCAGATTGGCAATGCTAATATGTGTGTGTGTGTGTGTGTGTGTGTGTGTGTGTCTGTGTGTCTGTGTAAAGCAATTACTGAAGATGAATGCATGAATATCTATTTCTAGTTACTGATTACAACACACTATGGTGGAATGCATGTGACTCGGATTTGAAGGATTTACCACTAATAAGACACCTGTGTCTTTTGCTTGGGGCTGTACTGCAATAGATGTTCTCCTGAGTGGAATACAATATTTATAATCATGGACAAATCAGAGACTAACTTTGCAGCTATGACTAATATATTATTTCAGTCTGTTGTTGCCAAGTCTATTTTGAATTGAAAAGTGGCCCTTGGGAGAGTGTTTACTAAATCCTGTTCAGCTACACTGTACATTTTGTTTTCTTTTTTTCTGCTTCCAACACACCTCCCTGATCTCAGCTAGCTAACAAGACTTTCTTTCATTTAAAATGTCTGTGCTTGAGCAGTGAAAATACTAAAATGTGCAGGTCAGGAAATACTGACTCATAAGGGTTCTTTTCCCGCAAATGTGTTTGTTTTTAAGACCTAGTTAGCCCTTTCCTCGCATTTCTTGTGAATGATAATTTAGTATGAGGGTTTTGTTTAACTGCTTGAGGCTTACAGCCTGAATTCTGGAAATGTTGGGACGTTTTTTTTAAATTTGAATAAAATGAAATCTAAAAGATTTTCAAATCACATGAGCCAATATTTTTATTCACAGTAGAACACAGAATAGATAACGTAAATGTTTAAATTGAGAGATTTTACACTTTTATCCACTAAATGAGCTCATTTCAAATTTGATGCCTGCTACAGGTCTCAAAATAGCTTGGACAGGGGCATGTTTACATGGTGTACCATCTTCTCTTCTTTTCAAAACAGTTTAAAGGTTGAGAGTTTCTGGAGTTTTGGTCCCATTCTTGCCCGATATAGGTTTCCAGCTGCTGAATAGTTTGTGGTCGTCTTTGACATATTTTTCGTTTTATGATGTGCCAAATGTTCTCTATAGCTGAAAGACCTGGACTGCAGGCAGCAAATTCAGCAGCCGGAGTCATCTACGCCGAAGCCATGCTGTTGTAATAGCTGCAGTATGTGGTTTTGCATTGTCCTGCTGCAAGCTGCCCAGACCATATGCACTTATATCATTCCATACCATCAGAGATGCTGGCTTTTGAACTGAACACTGATAACACGGAAGGTCTCCCTCCTCTTTAGCTCGGAAGACACAGCGTCTGTGATTTCCAACAAAAATGTTAAATTTGGACTCGTCTGACCATAGAACACTTTTCCATTTAAAATGAGCCTTGACCCACAGGACACGACGGCGCTTCTGGACCATGTTCAGATACCTTTTTGCATGATAGAGCTTTAGTTGGCATCTGCAGATGGCACGGCGGATTGTGTTTACCGACAGAGGAGGTGGAAGTAATGTCATTGACACAATCATGCCGATGAGTGATACAGTATCGTCTGAGGGCCCAAAGACCACAGGCATCCAATAAAGATCTTTGGCTCATTTAGTGGATAAAAGTGTAAAATTTCTCTGTTTAAACATCTAAGGTACCTGTGTTCTATTGAGAATAAAATATTGGTTCATGTGATTTGAAAGTCTTTTAGTTTTCAGTTTATTCAAATTTAAATACATTTCTGGAATTCAGGTTGTAAATGAATCCTCATGTTGTGATCCAATTACACTATATGGCCAAAGATTTTGTGGAAGCCTGACCATCACATCCATATTGGTTATTTCCCAAATGTTTGCCACAAAGCTACTAACACAATTGTTTAGACGGGTTCTGTATTGTGTAGCTTTATTTTTTTCCCTTCACTGGAACTAAGAGGCTCAAACCTGCTCCAGCATGACAATGCTCCTGTGCACAAAACAAGCTCCATAAAGACACTGAGTGGGATGAACTGGATTATTTACTCACTGTGTCCCCATCCTAATTACATTACATTTGCATTTAAATGTACTTATCCAGAGCGATGTACAAAAGTGCTTTGAAGTCTCGATCAATGAATACATGAACACTTGTTCACAGATACTATCACCCTGAAAATGTCTTACCCATCCTCATTAATGCCCTTGTGGTTAAATGGACACAACCCTACATCCACACACCAAAATCTAGTGGAAAGCCTTTCTCAGAAGATCAGAATCTGGAATGGGATGTTCAACACGCACATATGGATGTGATTGCCAGTCATCTAAAAACCTTTGGCCACTTGAGTTTTTTTGGGTATTTTCACAATCATGATTGGAACAAAATATTTTTTTCCATCTTAATGCTATATACACTCGCAACCCACTCTATTAAGAACACTTGTGCATTCATTCAATTATCCAATCAGCCAGTCATGCAGGGAAAACAACAGAGTTCCACTCCTGTCAGCCAGGAACAGAAATCTGAGGCTATACTTGGTATAAACTCACCAAAGCTAGAGAGATGAAGCCTGAAAAACCCCAGATGCCATTTTCCAATCTTCAGATATTTAGTTCCTGTAAATCTGAGTCCACTGTACAGACCGATCCCACACTCACTGCGGCTAGTTATTTGAGTTACTGTGGCCTTCCTGTCGGCTTAAACCATTCTCTTCTGTCATTTATAATCAATGAGGCATTTCCATTCACAGTTGTTTTTTGTTTTCACACCGTTCTCGGTAAACTCTGGAGACTGTTGTGCGAAAATCCCAGGAGATCAGCAATTTCTGAAATATTCAAAACAGCCTGTCTGGCCCCAACACCCATGCCACGATCACTGAGCTTTTTTTTTTTTTACTTATTTCTGGTTGATGTGAACATTAAGATGAAGCTCTTTCCTACTCAGTGTATGTTCAGAAGTTTTGAAATTAAAGCATTTAAAAATGACTGGTCTTTTTTAAATATAAATGAAAAGGGATTTTTAGTTTATTCATTATCAAACCTGTAACTAACTAGATATCTACAGGATCCATGTATGCTTGGGAAATTTGTGTTAAAAATATTTAGAATTGCTAATAGTTTAGTAGTATTGAGTATACTTAAATAATTTCTAAAACTGTTTTAAGATTTGCGTAATAGTACATCCACTGCTATTTAACCTTTAAATAATAAATCAGACATCGATCAAACAACAATCGTATGGCTTATCTTTAAATTTTATCCAGGCCAAACTCTTCTGTCGCAGCCTAATGAGCACTGCTATATTCTGTTGTTGCAGATCTTTGGCTTGATGTCAGTCACAAATGGCCAAAGTGACGACAAGGAGGAAGAGATGTACTATAACAAACTGATGGTGACGGGAGTACGTCTGGCCTCATGTAACCAGATCCTGGACCCATGGGTTTACATCTTACTGCGGCGAGCGGTGCTCAGAAAGATCTATCAGCTCACAACTGGCCAGAATGATATGAGAGGCAGCACTTTCCGGCGCTGGGAGATCAGCTCCTTACAATCTCAGAGCTCAGAGAAAAAAAACACCATCAAACAGATCTAAGAGAATGAAAAGAAAAGGGTGGATACGGAGGACAGCATCTGGACAGAGCGTGTGCTATTGCATCTACTGTCGAGGCAGATGATGGAAGAATATACAAAAACTTTTGTATACAGAGTGCAATCGAAGGACTGAGAGAGATGCTTCATTTGCAATTGCTCTAATAAATCACTTTGGATAAATATACATGGTAATTCAAAATGTGCCAACACTTTAGTCTCCTATTGCTTCCTCACCACAAGAACTTTGAATAATTTTGATGTTATGAACATACAGTATGCTTCCCTAAGTGTCCAAACATTATGGTTTACTGTATCAAAGAGAGCATGTCAAAGGACACAACTTCTAATAGCATAACAGTGTAGGTTTGCAGAATATCTGCTTTCAAAATACTTTAAAGTTAAAATCCTACATGGTTTATAAAATCCATGACAGAACAAATGACAATTGACTGGATTCGGGACATATAAAGAATAAAAACAATACAAAAATCTTTTTCTTTTCTTAAAAATCCACAAATATCTGCATTCTTCCATTCAAATGGATATCGGGAAACTTAACAAAATGTTCGTGCTACATTGGAAGTAATGGCAGAGCTTTTACTTGAATTGTATTCATAGAGAGATGTTCTTATGTCTGTATTTATTGCCTGTTTTGTTTCCCTAATTATGTGACCTGAAAAGTAATCAAAATCTTATAAAAGCTATGGAATGTACTAAATTGTGTCATGTTCCATTTTTTATGTATCAGCGTCAGATGTATTAATCACACACACACACACACACACACACATCCGGTAATCCTTCCAAGAATTAAAAAGAATGGAAAATACTTTGATGACAGTGATGTACAGTAGTTCTGCAGTTATCTAACATGGTCTGTTCTGATTTTTTTAACCCCTGATACAACTGCTGAATAAGTAGGTAATACGTTTAAAACTAATTACACTACTTACTTCCTAAATTCCCTGCATCTTTGCATATTAAACAAAAACTGGCATTTTGAATGTACAATTAATGGCTTTTTGAATTAATATATAATTAAAAGTCTGTTTTTGGCTCATCTTGAATCTCCTAAAACGTGCTTTCACATTTAACAGCTTAGGTTACTGACTACATGTTTCACATGGCCTGTCCATGTCAGTTATTTACCCCTTCAACAAATCTGCAGCTATGTGGATTAGACACACTAAATTGCCCATAGATGTGAATGCACAGTGCCTTGTGATCTCATCTGGGGTAAATCCTTCCACCTTGTGCCAAGTGTTTCTGGAAATAGCTCTGAATCCACTCCAACTCTGACAGGAATAAAGCAGTTGATGAAGATGAAGAAACTCTGCCCTTTGTGCTACCTGTGACCGAACAATGTCAAACATATTAAATGGAATCCAGTTAACAATGTTTACAAATCTTGACACTGGCTTAAGTATTTTAAAAATACGCCAGCTGTTTTTGATCCAGATCCAGATGCGTGTAAACATATTTTTTAAAAATGTGTCTGTCTGGGTCTGAAGAGTTTATGAAGATTGAGCTGCACTGCCCCCTGCTGTCTTTTAGTGGCATAAGTGAAATTAACACACACACACACACACGGAAATAATGGGAAAAGCAAGAAGAAGAATGTATTATATTTTATTTTCTATTATTAGAAATCTGAAACAGTATTAAGGAAAATAGCACACAAGTCTAAGAATTTAGACTAACGTCTAAGTTTTAAACGTTAGACTTCTCCAAACTGATTTTCAGATACTAGAGACTTTATCTTCACAAGATCAGAAAAATGTATATAATCTAAATATAATCATCAGTACAAGCCTGCATAAAAATCTATAGAAATGTCTCTGCTGGATCACTGATGTCTAGCATGAGCAGGTGTCATGATGTTCATGAATTATGAAAGATGTGAAGCTGATCTTTTAAAAACGTTTATAAAATATTCAAACATCATGGCCGTGTCTGATCTGATCGCCTGAAGCCGACACTTTTTGTGCATTATTCTCCTTTCGAGTCCTTAAACCGATGGAGATGTGGTAGCCTAGTGGACCAGATGTTGGACTACTGATCAGAAAGTCATGAGTTTGAATCCCAGGTCCACTAAGCTGCCACTGCTGGGCCCCTGAACAAGGGCTTTAACCCTCTATTGCTCAGTTGTGTAAATTGAAATACATTGTAAGTCACTCTGGATAAGTGGGTCTGCTAAATCCCATAAATGTAACTGTAAACTGACTACTGATTGAAATCTAACTACACTAACAAATAAATATGGATCTAGATGTACAAACTTATCTAAGGTTGTGATGTAAAAGAAAAATAAGCCCACGTTCTTGGTGCAAAGATCATTATTGTAGTATTGCAGTCCTGAATGTTCGAAAACAAACCTTACTGTTTGAATCGTGACTTCAAAATTTTAATGTTAAAACGCACTTGTAGGAAAGCAGTCTTTTAATTTCCTACAGTGCTATAAAGTAGCAGCTTTACTACACCCACTATATGCATTCAACTTAATTAGAAATAAATATTTTCCACTGAATTAAACAAAACCACCAAAACAACAACTTTGACAGTGACATGACATACGGCTAAGTAATGGCGACCCATACTCAGAATTTGTTTTCTGCGTTTAACCCATCCAAAGTGCACACACACAGCAGTGAACACACCAAGACCAGTGGCCAGACATTTATGCTGCGGCGCCCAGGGAGCGGTTGGGGGGGTTTGATGCCTTGCTCAAAGGCACCTCAGTTGTGGCCGGCCCGAGACTCAAACCCATAACCTTACGGTTAGGAGTCAGACTCTCTAACCCTTAGGTCACGACTTCCCCCTTTGTAGAATCCATACTATATTATTGCTGAAATAAATTACAATAAGAAAATATTTTCTCTTTCTACATATTACAATTCATATGCCTATGCTATGTATAACAATGTTTATGATAAGAAAAGGTTGTTTAAATAAATATTTTTAAAAATAATAAATTAAAAATAGTTAAAATGGTTTAGGCTACATTTGGGTGTTTTGGGTTTGTTTATTAATTTCTTTAATTATTTGTCTTTGTTTTTTAAACCTTAGAAAAGTTGAACACTTCTATTTATCACAAAGACGACACACAGCAGGCATTTATGGCATCGGTATTAAGTCAGAAAGCAGTATCATAAGGTCTTAAAACAAAATTACCTTAACGTTTAAAGATGTCCATTTCCATCAAATGTGTTTTCAGTCTAAATGAAGTGATGTAGTGCCATAGTACGAGTCATAACTTCGTCAATCTGATCTATAAATTTATAAACTTCACCTGAAATTTGCTGCCAAATCTTTTTTTTTAAGTCACTGCTTTTAGGGAATACTGTTGCCAGAAAGGCTTGTACTTTGTCTGCAACAATGTTTAAGTATATGGATGTTACATGTTAAGTAAGATGCAGATGAATGCCAGTTTCCAACAGAACACTGCCAACTGCCTCTGCCAGCATGCCTTTTCCCCCCCAATAATGCATCTTGGCATATTGAAAAAAATAAATAAATAAAAGGATCAGACCAGGCCACCTTCTTCCATGGCTCCATGGTCCAGTTCTGATACTCACATACCCATAGTTGGTGCACTCAGCTGATGCTACACTGCAAGCTCTGCTGCATTGAGTTCTGACACTTTTCAGTAATTCTCAGCAATTTTTTCTACAGTAGAAAAATTCTTCTGACCATTTTGCGCTGCAGGAACAGGCTGTATTGGCTGAACATTCTGCAGGAGAATGCAGGCTTGGGCAGAAGTCCTTCAGGAACAGGAAAAAATAAAGAAATACATTTGCAAACACCCATTTTGAACGATCTGATGCATTTTTTCCCCACCTTATTGAAGTTTTTCCTTACCATGTTAAGCTTTCAAGACAGGTAAATAGCTTAGAGTTAATAGCTGTAGTTGAAAGTACTACAAAGATATTAAACGTGAGGATAGAAGGGACAAGCAAAGTGTGAGATGATCATATTAAGAACACAAAAGCCAGACAGTCCAGTGACATGACAAATTATTTCCTTCCAAAATGAGGAGTACTTACAACATACATTTACACATTGTTCCTAAAAATAGAATTTCCTCAAAGCAAAATTACAGCAATTGCAAGCTGAATTTACACTTCACAACTTTATCCAAAGCAACTGTAATAAAAGGACCTTGTAATAAATGTCTACAGGGACTGGGAAATAAACACATTCAAAAATTTAATAAGTAGGAGGCTAAAACTGAAATAAAACTTTTTAAAAAATAATCTTAAAAAAAAAAAAAAATCAAAGAAAAACAAAAATGGAAATGCTGATTCAAATTCACAATCAGGTCTCAAACTTGCATGTGACTGTGGTGGCTCTTTCTTCTAAAGAAGAGTGAAGAGAACGAACGGAAAAAAAAAAAGCACATACTGAACAGAACATAGAACACACCACCACAAAACTTGCAAAAACACTAGCACTTCTTTTCCTAAGTTCGTAGAACTACTAAGGTGTCAGTGAGAACAGTTCAAGTACAAATCTGTTGCTGCTACTTTGGAAAAGGTGTACAAGCAAAAACTGCAATGGTGACCAGGAGCATGTGAGAGTCAGGTTCAGTCTATCTGTACTGGTAGTTCATGTTGCCGTCTCCACGCCCATAGCCCAAGCCAGGATCATGGTATTGTCCTGGATTGGCCCCATAGCTCTGATTGGCTCCTTGTGCACTGTAGTTTGATGGGCTGCTGAAACCTTCAGAAAACAGACAATGTCTTTTAGTTCTGGGGAAAGTGACATTTAATTATTTAAAAGCATCATCTCAGTTATTAGCAAACATGGAATAATTATGGAACTGGGCACAAATTTGATCGGAATGGAATACGAGAGGGACTAAAGTAACCTGTCTTTTGAAAATTCTGCTGTTGGTGAGTAATATTTTACCATAAAGGATAAATAAATAGTCATTTGACATGAACAAGCAAAAAAAAACCACAAAAGAACCTACCCTCATAGCCGTAGTCCTGAGACCCTGGACCCCCTGTCACCTGGGATGGGTAAGCTGTGCTGTAGTTGCCGTAACCTCCACCTGAGGCTCCACCTTGAGTTTGACCAAAGTTCTTTTTGCCCTGGCCATAGCCTTGTCCATACTGGCCATAGGAGCTTTGCCCTGAGCCTGGGGGATTCTGGTATGTTCCAGGAGCTGCTCCTGTGCCAGGAGGTTTAGTTCCCTGGTGCATTGGCACCTTCTTCCCAGGGTTCTTGCCTGCTGCACCCGGAGTGGAGTAACCACCGTCATCCTGGTAATATGAGGGAAAGCCACCTGTTCCTGGAGGAACTCCTGTTGAAGCACTGACTGCTGGACCTGCGCCAGGGACCATTCCTGTAGATCCTCCATTAGCTCCACCATTATTGTAGTAATCTGAACAGGAACGAGCAGTGCAAGTTAAAACCGTGACATCACGTCAGCATGATTCAAATACGTCTAATACTTACTTCTAGTACTACTGGCTAGTACATAAACTGCGACTCCTTTTAGCATAGTATGTAAACTGATTTCAAGTTAGAAATAAAATCCACCCTCTAAAACATGCCAATCTTCTTGGCAGAACAAAAATCCAATCTTTTAAGTCATAGGGGAAAGCAAACACAAAACAGACGATAATCAAATATTCAGCAACGGAGATTGCCTCGATTCTAAACACGATCGTTCATATTTACTTTCATTAAGGAGCCAGTAGAGCAATTTTCGAAATGTTCTAAAGATTCCTCAAATTAAAACAAACAGCTTTTGCAGTTCAAGATAAATACGCTATGATCAATCCGTTGTTTTAAAAACAGACCAACAAAAATAAGTGAACACTATAGCCCAGTCTTTATAAAAACCAGCTTAGCTTAGCAGTGCTCATTGTTAGATAACAAACAAGTTCAAATCAAATTTAAAAGACCTTCAAGATAAACAAATAAATTAAAAATAAAATAATTTAGTACAACCAAACGAATGAAAAATGTTGCAACATCACAATTATTAAATATATAAACATAGCTTAAAGTGTAGGTTTTATTAGGACAAAAATGATAAGGGAAAAACATACAACAGTTAAACAAGTAGCCTTGGTATCATTTTTACAGCATGGTACATTAAAAGTCTTCATAATACATAACACTGAAATAAAAATTCACATTATGTGACAGTTATCGTGACACAGTTACAAAATCAGCAATTTCAATGTTGCACTAATATTAATCAAGAGAGAAGCCTGTCCATCTCATCCAGCTGCTGGTTAATGACTTGAAATTGTAATCCGAGTGCCACTGTGTTCCTGTTTCTGCAGGAAGCAGCAGTAGCTCAGTCCCAGTAGAATCCAGTGATGGTTACAATTTTTTTGGGTGTATAAGTACAGAGTTCATGCCATGGAATGACATTTAAGCTGCCGTAAAACAAGATCCCCCCTTTATTTGTGTGGGGCTTACGGTGATGTTAAAAACAAAGAGACACCAGAGTCTGTGGTGCGAAACAGCAGAAAACACAGATGCTTTTGCTGGCATAAAAATGGCAACATTTCAGTATTTTTACATTTGCTACAACATACTTTTAGCTGCTCGTCACCCTAGGACACTTGTTAAAAATTGCCAGTCATGTTGCACAGAGGGGAAAACATAATAAATAAATAAAAAATCCCACAAAGCTTAAAGCAGAGTAATGTCAACATTCAACACTCCATCTTTCAGTCCATACACATTTGACAATTTGAATATGCAGTAACCTAAAATACAGAACACTGATACAAACATACTGCTGAAATGATTTGCTTAAATACCATAAATGTTAAAAAAATAATAAGAATAATGACAATGTAAGAAAAAAAAAAGACAAATCCAAGTCTGCAATGTGATTCATGCGCTTCTCAAAAACATTCAATAAAAGTAATAAAGGGTAGAAAAAAGGGAGGTCAATAAATCCAGGGTGAAACGGAGTAGTACTCACTGTAGCCAGAGTTAGCATTGTTCCCATATCCATAACTTCCATATCCACCTGAAAAAGGCAAAATTTAAATACATCATTCAAGCCATCTCCCTAAAGTGACCTTAGGAACAATCTGACTTTTATATTTAAATGAACGGAGCATTGACCATCATTTAAACATGACCCAATACAATCTAATCTAATAAAAGCTAAACATTTCTTCAGATGGAAATAAACCTTCCAAGTTACACAGAGGCTGTTCATCCATGTTCCTAAACCTTAAACCCCTAACAACTATATTCAAATCCTTTTCAAATCATAAGTTTACATTTTTGGCATTTAGCAGACCCCCTTAACCAGAGTGACTTACATTTTATACAACTGAGCAATTGAGGGTTAAGGGCCTTGCTCAGGGGCCCAGCAATAGCAGCTTGGTGGACCTGGGATTTGAACCATTGACCCACCGATCAGTAGTCCAACACCTTAAACACTGAGCTACCACATCCCACAAGTAACATATCCAATAAAGTAACAGATCTACTCAAGTTTTGTACCTTGATTATATCCTCCGCCATTATTAAACCCTCTCCCCCGACCTCTACCCCGCCCTCGTCCTCTGCCTCTGGGATTGGCTGCGGGATCAGCCGGCGGTCCGCTCATCATTCCAAACCCAGGAGGGTGCTGAGGTGTGGGAGAGGCAATAAAATTATGAGGATAAGAGCAAAAAAGAGCAACTCTACTATGAGTCAAGGTGCACAGAAAATTCAGACAAACATTAAAAGGAATTCAGAAACACAGACTTCCCAAATATGCTTATATATGGAGACAACTGTCCAAAGCTTGTTTGGAAAGCAGCTAATTCTACAAAGGCCCACAAATCAGTCTATACAGCACTAAATTAGTTTAATACTGGTTTCTACAACCAGCTATGATGAAACAATATAAATGTTGACCTAATCAAAGATTTGAGTAACATTCCTTTAGACAGAGCATAATGTATTTGATCCAAATACTCTATTTAGCTAAAATAACTATAAAGATATCTAAGCAAATATCATAGCAGGTATTAAGTGGACGAAGTGTTTATGTGCAATTTAACTGTTTATTGTCAAAACCCTGAGCCATATCAACCCAGATGTGCTTCATTCGCACTACCAGACTCCAGCCAAATCGGGTATGGAGCGTCCCATCTTTTCCACATTACAACCTTCTGAGAGTTCAGCAGTTACATTAGGAATAGA
The DNA here is from genome assembly GCF_030014155.1 of Tachysurus vachellii. Classification (NCBI taxonomy): domain Eukaryota; kingdom Metazoa; phylum Chordata; class Actinopteri; order Siluriformes; family Bagridae; genus Tachysurus; species Tachysurus vachellii. Next base: position 11,572,055 of record NC_083477.1, read on the forward strand.
AAATTTAGAGAGATAGAATTTGGGTTACCATTGATTTCTTCTTCTTGGCTGCCTCAGAGTTGGATCCATCTGGGAAGAGTTTCTCCAGAGCGGACAGAGCTGCAAATGCCTTTGCCACCTTCTTATTGGAGCCTGATCCCTGGAACTTCTGTCCATCTATTTCTACCTGCAGAAGAAACAAGAGATTGAAAGTTTGAGTTGAAACACATAGCAAACTATGACAAAAGTAGTTCAATACATAAATCCAATTGCAACCTGCCAACAAATCAATAGATATATAAAGAAAACGGTACATATGAGCAATTACAATAGGAAGGAGAGAAGAAAGCTTATTAAGTCAAATGGAAGTAAATGCTGTGCTCCATCATTAACCATACAGGTTCTGTCAAAAGGAAAAAAGGCATTGACCTGGGACAATGAATTTCCTCGTGTTAAATGAAATAACCTTACCTCCATGACAAAGCGTTTGTCGTGGCTGCCACCCGTCTCAGAGATGAGCTCATATTTGAGGCCTCTGCGTTTCTCATTGAGCTCCATCACAGGGTTCTTGCCATGTTTCGTCAAAATGGGGCCCTGATGCCGTACACTCTGAAAAAAGGAAGACAAATGTAGACTTTCAGATAACAAACATTAAGAGCTTTAAAAAAAAAAAAAAAGAAAAAAAAAAAAAGAGCTAAAGTGTGTGGGGAAAGGACAGTGAGCTGCATCATGTGTACACCAAATGAATTATTAATAATTCTTTTTATTTAGCTCAATATTTCCTTATATTATAGTGTAGAGCCATTACCGTTTCCCAGCCATTACCTCAGTGATTTCAGCAGCCTCAGAGGTTGTGGTCACACTGAGTGTAGCCTCTGTTTCAGGTGGTGGGACTAAAGGCTTCACCTCTGTCTCAGCAACAGGAGTCACCACCACCTCTGCTTTTACTGGTTCAGCAACCTTTTGCTCCACCCCTGTGGGAAGCCCCATGTCTTGCAAAACCTACCACAAAAATATCTGTGGGTTAATAATGTTTGTGTAGCGTCATAATCCATAATTGCTACTATTTTACTGAAGTACTGAGAACTAATGCTTTTCCTATTGAGAGTCAGTAAGTTTAAGAGTAAAGAACTCAAACCTACTGACATGTCTGTTCTGTGTACCCATCTCCTGGATTTCCTAAATTAGTCAAGATTTTTAAATCTACTGTGGGGGTTTTTGATTTAAGACAAAGATCATGACAATCAGCTCTAATGCATTACTATAAACAGCAAATTGCTGTTGTGTCAGCTTCAGGAGAGAGGGGGAAAAATCTTTTTTATAAACCCTCACTGGAAAATTGCAAGAAAAATTACATCAATTTTTGTTGAAATTTTAACTGCAAGTTTTAACTGGTGTTTCTCTACAACATGTTCAGCAACAATGAAAGGTGGAACACACCTTAACTGCTACATGGAGTTTGGCAGTGCGTTTAGAGGGACCAGATGCTTCGAAGGTCTTGCCGTCGACGTCCACGGCCATGGTGAAGACCGGCACATGAACAGGCCCGGTCTGAGAAATGAGCTTATACTGGAGCCCCGGCTTTAACTGGTTCAGACGCATCAGAGCATTCATAGCCTGAGGAGGTTCTGACTTTTCATCTGGGGCTGCAAAATGGTGGCAAATGTCAGTTTTAAAACTTTGTTTCGCAACCCAAATGCTGCAGTTATTATACCGCAGAACAATTACTACAAAATTACATTTCTTTTGAAGTTTCTTCTTCTTCTTGTTAGGGCTCTTGTCTTCACTACCTTCCTCCTCCTCAATAGGCCGCTTCATAGGGGGAGCATAGGTTGTGCTCGGAGGAATCTGAACTATTAGGACAAGAAAATGTACTGTAAATCTGTACTGCTGAAATAATAGCCTGACAGCATTTCATACTGAATTATTCGTTTCTGAGGACCACTAAGCGAACCTGTGTAGTCAATGGGGGTTTCACTCTTAGGTTTTCGGGGCATTTTAGAGGGAAGAGGGTCCATTCCAAGTACTTTGTGCAGTTGGCCAAAAGCAGAAAGGCGCAGCGCATGCTGTAAATCCAAAAATATGGGCAAGACAAAAAAATCCTTTAATTCACATAACATGCACAAACTGTTTCTCCAAACACAGAACATGTATTAATAAATTACCTGAGCACTCTGAGAGATGTCCTCTCGCTGTTGGACGTCCATGTGGCCGATGGCATCTGTCGGCTCTTTCTCGCAGGGATCAGAGATGCCGGAACCATCTGTTCAGTGAACTGACAGAGTTAAAAACGTACAAGAAATGTGATCCATTATTGTGAAGGAGAAGGAAGTGGTCAGTTAATTACCTGCCATCAGGATACCAGAAGCCAAACACTCCAGAACTCTTCGAAGAGCTTCCCCTGCTCCCATAGGACGGTTAACTGTGCCAATTGATTTCTCGCACAAAAGCTCAAGAGGCTTAAGAGGAAGATAAGGATGGAAGTCAGGATTTAGTGCAGCTTTCAAAATTTATCCACAAATGCTTATAGCCAGAGATAATTCGGGATTCAGAACGCATCCAATTTGCTTCACTAATTACAACGGCTTACATCTGCCACCAACCTCAGGACTAAATTGAATGTCAGCTAAACAATGTAGATAATGACCCACAGCTACGTTTTGTACAATGTATTTAAAATGAGCTTTTGAATTGCTAAAACAAAAGTTTTAAAAAAATCTCAAATATCCACAACGTTAAACTTCAAGAACGATATCATGGAAGATTTTTTGCATTGTAATAGAACTGTCAAACAGGTTGGCATCGATACTCACCCATCCTTTAAGAGGAGCCCAAGTGGGAACACGAGTGCAGAGATCCCTCAGGATCCGGATGACAATCACACACGATCGCAAACCATTGGCCCTGGCCTAGACACACAAGCAGGGGAATGTGGATTTCACACACATTATAAAAAACTAGACGACAACACACAAGATCTGAGACACGGCATAGATGCCATTATTGTGTGGTGAAGTTACAGGTGTTAAGTACAAAATTATTAGAAGCCTTAACACACAAGCCACGTGTACGGAAAATTATATCAAAATAGCAGATTATGCCACTGAGCTCAAACAGCAGGAGATATACATGCCTGCTGATTTGAAAATTAGTGTGGAAATTAGAATTCATTTTCAACAAGAATAAAAAAATTCCCTTATTTCATGATTCGAACAAAAATATTACAAGAGCTTAGGTGCAATATTTCCTTTTTGGGTACAGGAATGGATACAACAGACATGGGGTGGAGGACATCTGAGTTACTGTAAAACAAAGAGGTATCAAAACTGCAGGAAAACAGAGCTAAAGCTCTCACTGTACCAAATATCTAAGCAAGCCATTTATGCTAGCAATAACATGACAGCATTGAATTGCCACTTTATGAGTAACTCGTGTCCTACAAATAATTTGTATTAAAAGCAATGGAAGTCGGGTGAGAAATTTAGATTAACGGAAATATTGCATCAGTTAAAGTGCAAATCTAAAACCGGCAACAAAAATGAGACTTCTGTAAAAGAAAAATACAAACCATTTGATGTAAAACTAAAAAAAGCTGCGATTCTGGGAATGCTCAAAGATGAGAGTTAGGACGTGGGATCATACACCAATTATCTGGACACCGACACATCAATATAAATTAAATTGATTAGGTATTGAAATTAAAGTGTAAAGTTTTTTTTAAAAAACCCCATCGAGCAACAAATGTGAGGAGAAACGAAGTCTGATATAAATATCCACACCAAACAATGTGTTCACCACATGAAAGAACAAAAAAAAACTCGACTAATAGATAAAATACAAATAAAGACAAGATGCAAACCTGGAACCACTTGGCGTGGCGAAGAGACGCCAAGGCAGCCAGGCATTTCTGCCTGTCCAGTACATCCGGGGGATCGTTGACTGATAGCGTTTCTATTGGCGGGTGGAATAAGAAGACAAGGTACAGTTTGACCAAGGGGTTTTTTTTCTGTCTCATGGCCAGGGGGAGGAGGCAGCGAGGGGAGAAGTGGAGGGGAACCTCCCCCACTGGAAACAACTAAAACAAACCCCTCCCTATGCTAGTGAACAAAATAAAACAAGTTCCTACTGCATGAAGAGATTATGGGCTTGTTGTATTTCCCCAATCTAGGTGGCTACTTCCATCCCATGACTCCCAGTGAGGAAAGCAGCAGTGTACATGGGAGTAGGTTTGTGTTTAGAGGGTTTGTGGCGTTTGATTGAAAGCATAATGTAATGCCTCAGTAAAGTTAGAGATGGCTGAGTGCATCTATGTACCATGGGGGGCAGAACCCCTCCTCCTCCATCCCCTTCTTTTTTTTTTTTTTTCTGAGGTTGCTGCCTTGCCCCTTCTGAGACAGAGTGCGTCCAGTTGGTCAAAGGTCCAGCGTCCCTAAAATTGACAAACTAGAAGGCTTGACAGAGAGAATCAGATTTTGAACCACAGTAAGAAGTAGTGAGATGCACAAAAAAAACAAGTCCACACTGCAGCAAAACTGATGGCTTCTCAGGCCTTAAAGCAGGCTTTGCTAAAAGTGGGATCATAGATAGGGCTAGGCTTTAAAGTTTAATAAGTCTACCTGTTTCTTACTACTGTAGTTATTCTAGTCCAAGTTCTCACATCTCAGCATGTGAACTATCGCAATGCTGTGACCTCGAGATCCTCTCCACCTCACCAGCAACAGGTCAGATCCAGCAAGTTACTTTTATCATTGTCGTCCAGGGTAAATTCTGAAATTTCCCAACTTAAACTAGTGGCTATGGCACGGAGTCAGATGGCCCTAGCGTTATCTATAACCCCTTTCCCTTCTTTAATGAGAGAATGGCACCGTCAACACATCACTACTGGTTCTAGCAACCAGAGTTTTTTCGGTAATCCTCGCTGCTCATTTTTGCTGCAATGCAAACCGTTCCATTTCTTTCTCAGCATATATACACATGCAAACAACTAGGTTTGTGATTTCTTTCTTAATTCTCAGTAAGCCTTCATTGAACCCTTGTTTCCACTCAAAAGGGAGTGGAGCATGTTTTTTTCCCCTCTATCTTTTCTTTACTGTTTGTTCTCCTCTAATTAATTACTGTGTATTGGGCCATCAAAAAATGTACATTATATGGAACTATGAGGCTCTAAGTAGATATAAACAAGCCTTCATAACATGTCTGTGCCACACAACATCCCCTAGCTCCATTGAAGGCCCAATAAACAATATCTATTTAGCTTCTCTCGCTCGCTCTTTTTCCAGTCTATTTGTATTTGCTGGCTTGGAGGGGACGGTAATTCTTTGCGATTTCATGTCTCGGAAAAGGGTAAACATACCTCCGGCGGCCTGCTTCTCCGCCTCCTCTCTGACAACAGGTGACGTTAGGTGAATGGTGAGATTAAGAGTGGGCTGCTTGCTGCTTTTGATCATGATGCAGGCATCACGGTTAAACTGCAACACCTCATACTTATCCTCGGTGATGAGCTGGAAGGAGATAAGCAAAAAGGATTTGCACCCTGGAGAAGACAACACACACCATGTTATTTTGTTTAAGACTTACTTAGGAGGTCCTACCTTGAGCTGCACACTGAGGTTCTCTGCCACTTTCTTTAGCAGTGTGGCTGTGGGTTTGTCCTTACAGAGCAGCACTAACTCCAGATCCAGATCCCCCTTCAGCAGCAGGCCTTTGGCCACCAAACCCACTCTCATCACACCACGCAAAGATCGTGTGGGCTGCTCTGGTGATTTGGGCTCACTGGAATACAAAGCAGCAGAAGTCACAAATAACAAATATAGATGGTAGCAGTGCATTAAACACATCATATTTGAAAAAACCTATAAAAGTAAAACAAAAACTAAGTGCATGCTAGATCTTCAATATGCAAGGCATATTTATACATGTAATATAATAACAATAAGCCCAGTGATCTTCCAGAATTCTCTCCCCTACTCACCTCTCTTTATCTCCATCTCCCTCAGACTTAATGGAATTTGATTTCGCAGATCCCCTCTCCTGCTCATCCAGCCAATCAGACACAGCCTTGAGGGCACGTTCAGTGTGGGAGACCATATTCTGCACAGCCTCCAGCTCCTCTTGTGTGGGGTAGATAGCGGAATGCTTGGCCATGACGTGGCGGTCATCGTTCACAAAGATACGCATGGAGCGATGACGAAGAGGAGGAGGCTGGAAAAGGGAAAGAAATATGGATTTGGTGGAAATTAGAAATTTTGGACATATTTTCTTGCAAGTAACTTACTTTTTAATTTTAGAGTTTTCTAATTCATTAGCCAGCTTACCAGCTTTAGATAGATAGACAGACAGAGAGAGAGACAGACAGAGAGAGAGAGCGAGAGAGAGACAGTCACATCACAGCAGAATTGACTTTTACCATAGCTGAAACTATGAGTTCCTTCAGTTTGGAAATGGCAGTGTTAATCTCGGTGCAGGCAGCTGGAAAAGTTGCTCTCGTCTGAAAATGAAAGGCAAAAGATTAATGCATTACAATGAGCTGCAACCGAACAACATTATATCCAACCAGTGTAGTGTACTTCTGTTCAATCATTAGAGCATAAGCAAATACAGAGAAGCTGAAAGCATAGCAAGAGAAACCTCAAGAACCACTAAACACTGAATAGAAATTTCCTTCATTTATCATCCTCTTCTCTCTCAGCCTACAGTCAGAACACAATCGCCCCACATATATTCAAAGGCCCCCTCACAGACACAAGCAGCTTCAGTGGCGTTTGAGGAAAGCAGGATCGGAAGATCTACTGGATCACCGAGTGACTCAGCCTGCATGGCACTCTGCAGCACATCTCTCTAACAACGCCACTGCTTTCGTCACACCTTACACAGAGTCAGCCCAGCAATACAGGGTAAAAATAGCCTGCAATTCTGTTAATGGCCTGATGAGGAATGTTTTCCCCTCTGTTTTACACTTGGTTAAAAATATAGCAACAAAAAATATAGGGAGTGTTATAATATTTCTAAAAACATCATCAATAATAATAATAATAATAATAATAATAATAAGCAAATGGAAAAAATATTTACAGGGAACAAAGTTGCCCAAATTGAGTTTCTGGAAGTGGACAAACATCTGTATTGTTTTCAGAGAAGAATGAGGTTGATTCAATCGTTGCCATAAAGACTTAGACATCTGCTTATAAGAGATGTTATTAGCATTAATGATCCTCAGATGGTGCTAAATTCTTTTAAATAATTGACCTGCTTTGACCCAAAGGGTTATATAATGTGTTTAGTCAAGAGTATAACTTCAGCATTGGTCAGTGTTGTGCATCATTTGGCCATAAATTAAAAACTGATACTGGGAAAAAAAAAATTTACCTGGGGAGAAAAGAAAAGAAAAAGGGGAAGAAAAAAAAACAAAAAAAAAAACAAACAAAGCACGAAACGTGTAGAACGACACACGTATAACTCTCCACAACAACAGTTAGAGTTTACTGAAACACTTCAGTCAAAGTTTGGTGTATCAACTATGTACAGTATGTCTGGTGTATTCTACTGGCCTCATATAGGGTCTACTGACACTAAGATAATGCTGTATGTTTGAACCATGTGTTTCGGGCAACAAAATCAAAGAGCCTCCAGTGTTCAGTTCAGCTAACATCTATCTAATCCAAAAACAGAATTATACTGGCCACTGTACCATGACATTCTTAAGATTTCAATACAAAAACTTAACTTATATGGCCTATCATTACATAATAGTTGCACTCACATACAGCACATGTGGTATCTCATGTAAAAATCTAATAATGTCTCAACCATTAAGAGTCCTGGTCTTCTGTCTGGAAGGTTTTTCACTTGAAGCCAGTTACTAAACTGTTAGGCTCTTGAATAAGAGATCCTATAAAACGTGTCTGCCATATGAATAACATGAATTATTAAAAGTATGCTTTAATTTTCCAGGTCAGCATCAAGGTGGTTCATCTCTGAAGTCCCGGATGTGTGAATGGTGATAAAAATTAATTGTATCTTATCATGGTATAATTAAATAGTATGTTAATCAAAAATATTTCCTGTGTAATTTTTGTGAGCATAAATTTAAACTTGTAACACTGTCTGGATTTCAATGGCGATGTGATGACCTATCGTGCTCTGTTTTTATGGTCACTCGTGTCTATACTAAAATTGTGCATAGACCCTATTCTTCACAAAATTAAGCAGTATTTAGAAGCTCTGAGATCTTGTTTATCTCTCAGCTGTTACCCAGTTTGAAGATGTGAGAATAGAGCAACTTGACTCCTTGATATGTCCTTCTGAGTCTAAATGAGTAATGCCATAAATAAAGTAGGTTTAAATGGGGAAGCTAAAATAAACTCTAATCAGCAGTATTTCTTATCTGACTCGGATTTAATAAACACTGATAAATAAAAGATGCATGTTTTTTAAGTTTGGTCTCCTCAATTTGTATACATGTATTTTCACCACTGTGCTGGCTCCAATTAGCTAGTTTATGCCATGAAGTTGTTTTTAAGGTATAATAAACAAACAGCAAGAATCTTCAGCCTGGTCTAGAAAGAAATCAGGCCTTACCTAACCTTGAAACACTATTCTATGCATTTTCCTTTAAAGAAATTTCATTAACTGCAAACTGCACATGCATGACAACAATTTAGCCTTGCATAAAGGACTTGAGCAGTTTCTCAATCTGCATTCTTGCGTTAGTGGTTTTATGCCATCATCCACCACCAAAGCTCAATTCCAATACCCAAAAACCTCAAGTCCCAAGGACTCAGGAAATTACTCAGAGGTGTTCCTGATATTGAGGATGCATCAGATGCAAGCTTGAGTGCACCAAACCACAAGTCGTCCCAGAAATCATTAAGGCAAAAATATTAGCAGATAACAGACGTCTGACCAATTGCTTCTTTGCAGCCTGGAAAGCCCGGTCTCCATGAAACTGCAAGTCCCTTCTTAGAATTAAGAAACAGCCTTATTCTTTAAAAATTGAGAGCTTTGCTAAACCATTTCTAACAAAAAAACAATCTTGCATTAAAGTTACAACAGAACACTTAGTGAAAATATTCTGTTTGACCACCTGTTAAGTTTCCTGCTTGTCTATTTTTCCCTTTTTTCCAGTCTGACTATTTCACACTGTTGACACTGATGCACTATTCTGACCAATGTGTTTTTTGTCTTATTGATTGACAGACCTTTCCATTTATTTATTTATTTTTTTTTTTAAATCGTCGATTCCTCTCCATCAACAAACTACAACGCTGCTAATACAATTTATTTCACCTGCTCTCTATTTACTGCCCTCCATGATGCATTATTTGGCGTCTGGGCAATTTTGGCCTATCGAAGAAAAACCTCACGACTTTAAATGATCTTCAAATATAAAGTGGAAAGTAAGCAGATTTCGGTAAAATTGCACATTGCTTTAGTTTCCTGCTCCAGATCAAAGACTCTGCTGAAGAAAAGCATGTTCATGAGTAACTGATTTGGACGCAAGCGGCCATTTTCACAAGGCTAATCTGTACAGGGCAAAACTGATGAACACATTAAGACCACAGGGCTCCAAATGAAGTAATTAAGGACAAACTCGAGTGAAGGGAATCAGACGTGCATTAAATGCTCATACTGTGATTAATTTATTCACCTAAAGTGTTGCTAAGTGAGTGTTTCCGGCTGAGCTGATAAACCGCCGGAAACAGGAGCGTCCTAACAAAAGCACTAGCAAACAAACTAAATATTTCACAATTATTTTGTATCAATGACACGAAACGTGAAGCCGGTTACGTTTTTGAGTGTAACAACGCAGTGTTTAGGCTTCACGGCAAACCACACACGAGTGGAACAAAGACAGGCCAGGAGCTAGCGGTGAAGGCTAACAGTGAAGAGAATGCTAATTAGCTAACGTTAGCATGCAGCTGTTTCATTAGCATTCGTACTTTGTGGAGGAAAACGAGAGAAAGAGGAATTCAATTACAACAAAAAGTTCTTCGTTTATAATGACTGTTAATAAAAAAAAAATTGAAGACAAAAAATCTCCAGCTCACCGGTAAGCAGGGTTTTGTATCTATCTGTTCAGCTGAACACACTCTCTGTACTGCAGCTACCCCACAGGCATGAGACGCTACAAACAAGAGCACGCGATTGGCCGAGACAGTCACGTGATCACGGTTTAGATCATTATGTATGCTTCTCTACCCAGCAGCAGATAGAGCTGTGAGTAACTGTCTGGTCCCTTGATAACGGAAATAATGTTTACGAATTGATTAGAAGTTGACGAATAATGCTTAAGATCTCTTTGTCAACTAGGGGGCATAATAGAGCAATTAACTCAGCAAAATGAACTAAACTACAGACAAACCATTTAATTGATTGGTTGGTTGATTTATTGATTGGTTAGTTGGTTAGTTGATTGATTGATTGGTTGATCATCGGTTGATCCCATCACTCCTCCAGCCCAGCTCTCCGTGTCCTCCTCTGTCTGTCAGTGGATCACCAGCTTTCTGTCAGACAGGCAGCAGCTAGTGCGACTGGGAAAACTCAAATCCAGCACCCGCACCATCAGGACTGGCGCCCCTCAGGGTTGTGTCCTCTCCCCACTGCTCTTCTCCCTGTACACAAATGACTGCACCGCTAACGACCCCTCTGTCAAGCTCCTGAAGGTTGCAGACGACACCACACTGATCGGCCTTATCCAGGACGGTGACGAGTCTGCTTACAGACTAGAGGTTGAACAGCTGGCTGTCTGGTGCAGCCTTAACAACCTGGAGCTGAACACGCTCAAGACAGTGGAGATGATCGTGGACTTCAGGAGAAACCCCTCTGCTCTCCCCCCACTCACCATCATGGACAGCATGTTTACAGCAGGGGAGTCATTCAGATTCCTGGGAACCACAATCTCCCAGGACCTGAAGTGGGACATTCACATTGACTCCAGTGTGAAAAAGGCTCAGCAGAGGTTGTACTTCCTTCACCAACTGAGGAAGTTCAACCTGCGACATGATCTGCTGAAACCGTTCTACATTGCCATCATCGAATCCATCCTCTGCACTTCAGTGACTGTTTGGTTCAGCTCAGCTACCCAATCCGACCAAAAGACTTTGCAAAAGGGCAAAGTCAATCACTCTGGACCCCTCACATCCAGTACACTCCCTCTTTGAACCGTTGCCATCTGGCCGACGCTACAGAGCCCTTAGCACCAAAACGACCAGACATAGGAACAGTTTCTTCCCTCAGGCAATCCATCTGATGAACAATTAACACCATGGAACACACAACACCTAATTGCACATTTCACACTTGCACATTTGTACTATGTATACCTCAATTTGCACATTTTCATACTTGCACACCTGTACGTACATACATACATACATATTGTCTATACTGTTTACTGTTTACTTCAATTGCACATTTCTCACACTTGCAAATTTGTACATACAAATTACCTATATTGTATATGTATATTTCAACTGCACATTTCACACCTGTAAATGTGTACATACAATTTGGTCTATACTGTATATGTCTTTCTGTTACACTGTGGAGCTTCTGTCACTAAAACAAATTCCTCGCATGTGAAAACATGGCTGGCAATAAAGCTGATTCTGATCCTGATTCTGATTCTGATCATCGAATCCATCCTCTGCACTTCAGTGACTGTGTTTGGTTCAGTGTTTGGTTCAGCTCAGCTACCAAATCCGACCTCAGGAGACTACAGAGGGTAGTCCGGACTGCTGAGCGAATCATTGGCACAACACTCCCCACTCTCCAAGATCTGTACTTCTCCAGAGTGAGCAAAAGGGCAAAGTCAATCACTCTGGACCCCTCACATCCAGCACACTTACTCTTTGAACTGTTGCCATCTGGTTGACGCTACAGAGCCCTGAGTACCAGAATGACCAGACATAGGAACAGTTTCTTCCCTCAGGCAATCCATCTGATGAACACTATTCTTACATTATTTACTTAAAATACATACTCACTTATTTATATTTAAATTTGCACATTTTTTCCATTGTACATACAACTGTTTATATTATATATGTGTTCATGTCTTGTCAATGCCATTCTGTTTACACTGTGGAGCTTCTGTACTAGAACAAATTCCTCATATGTGAAAACATACTTGGCAATAAAGATCTTTCTGATTTTGATTCTGATTTCAAATAAATTTTAAACTTTAATTGTATATATTCACATATGCATTTTTATCTTTATTCTTCTTCTTCTTCTTCTTCTTCTTATTATTATTATTATTATTATTATTTCTTTTTTTCTATCTTCTGTTTCCATACTTCTGTAAAGCTGCTTTGAGCCAATGGGAAATTGTTATAATCACTATATAAATAAATTGAATTGAATTGAATAAAACTTTCTCAGCCACATGTACAATCCGAGCTATTTTAAAGTGTTATTGAAATTTATATTAATAATCAGAATTACCACCAAAACTGGAGAAAACATTTCTTAATTTCTTCAAATGTGAGAGAGTTACACTGAAATAATTAACATCAGAATTGAGAAGTAAACAAAGTCTCAGGTTTAGGAAGCGTGTAGCTGATGTCGACGTGACGTCACATCCGCTCTCTCCCTCTCAGACGAGGCTTTAAGCATGGCGGACACCGGTCTATTAGAATCGCTCCTGCGACTGGTGGAGAAGGTCGACGGTGGTGTTGACAGCCAGGATGTGGCGGGCAGCCTCTCAGTGGACCACCAGGTCGTTGTTGGGGCTGTAAAAAGTATCCAGTCGCTCGGGGAGGTGTGTTTTAAAGCCTGAAGCTAAGCTAGCATAGCATGCTCTCATTCACTCTGCTTAGACTGATGCAATAACTGCGCAAATGTCTCCATTAATGTATTGCGATTAATGGAAAGAATTGCAGAATTTCATATATACATATATATATATATATATATATATATATATATATATATATATATATATATATATATATATATATATATATATAATTTGTGTATGTATATATGTATATGTATATATATGTGTGTGTGTGTGTGTGTGTGTGTGTGTGTGTGTGTGTGTGTGTGTGTGTGTGTGTGTGTGTGTGTGTGTGTGTGTGTTAGTCTAGTGGTTAAGGTGCTGGGCTAACAGTCAGAAGGTTGTGAGTTTGATTCCCAGGTCCACCAAGCTGCCACTGTTGGGCCCCTGTGCAAGGCACTTAACCTTCAATTGCTCAGTTGTATAAAAATGAGATAAAATAAAATGTAAGTCACAATGGATAAGTGTGTCTGCTAAATGCTGGAACTGGAAGTATATAAGTTCATCCTGTCTAATTGCTGGATATCCTATATGTGCACTGTAATTGATGGTGCTTGCAAAGCAACCTTCTTGTTATCTTGCATACTGATTATGATTCTTCTGGACAAAAATTTGGCGCATAACTTGTCCCGCAGCTTTTGTCCTAGACCCATGAATGAGGTGTCAAATCGACCGGCTCATTGAGGATTTGGTGTGCTATGACTTTTATAAGCGATCCAACCAACGATGTTTGCACGGCAGACGAAAAAGCGGCCAAAAAAGTACCATAGGCTTGAATGGGAAATTCCTAAAATCCCTCTAATCTCGCACACACACACCGCGTGCGCAGAGCTCAGGCACAGCTTCTCTTCTGAGTGCCGAGATTTGCCACTTGCAAGCACCATTCACATTTTCTTCAGGAAATGTACATTCTAGTTTATGTTGTTATCCAGTATGGAGCTGCTTAGTTAATGATGGCTCTGTGTTCTCCAGTTTGATCCTTTGTTTATTGACACATCATTTGATATTTAACTTAAGCCAGGTAGCCTGCTGTAGTGTGTAATGTGTTACTGCTGTCATCCTGCAAATGTCTGTTTTTTTTGTGAATGTATTTACAGGTAATTGATGCAGAACAACGCTCCTCCAAGCACTGGGAGCTGACTGGAGAAGGGTGTGAGATAGCTGAGCATGGAAGCCATGAAGCCCGGGTGTTTAACGCCATCCCAGAAGAGGGAATGCCTCAGAGTCAGCTAATGGTGAGTAAAGTGTTCATAGACTGAATGAAACACCAACTGCTAGAAAAGTACATGCATATATTTGTTCATATTTTATTGATAATGTAGCAGCCAAATACATTAAACATACACTAGATGCACAGTCTACAATATACAGTCAAATGTTTGTAGAAAACCTGGCCCTCATGTCATGTGCTTGTTTAACGTCCTGTTTGAGATTTAATCCATTTTTCTGTTATAATAACCTCCACTTTTAAGGAAGGCTGTTTACGGTTTATTCACCTGCTTTTTTTTTTTGCAATTACTAAATAAAAAATTGCATTAAATGTCACATACCCAGAAAATAAGTCACTGGGCCACATCACACCACCCCATTAATGTATATTCCTTATATTTTCCATTACTTAAATGTATTTTCTTTGCTACAGAAACTGGCCAGTGGGAAAGTGGGCTTTAGCAAGGCCATGTCCAACAAATGGATCCGTGTGGATAAAAGTCATGAGGGAGGCCCCAGAGTGTTCAGAACAGTGAGTTTGTTTTGGCACTAATACAAACATTTCTATACCTCATAGCAGTTACCTAAAACTGACCCAAAGTGAGTAGAGCATGGGAGGAGATTATTGGGTGTGTTGTAATGATTATTGGGTTGTGCTTGTTACAGGCGGAGAGAATCGAGGACACGGTGAGAGAGAAACTGCAACTAGTGCAGAAGGGTCAGTCATCTCAACTGGAGGAGAAAGAGAAAAACGAACTGAAGAAAAGGAAACTTCTGACAGAGGTGTAAGTGCAGCTGACACACTAGCTATTAGATTGAGACAAACGTGTCTTGGTGGTGGGATGTTTAGATGAAGATGTGTCGCTGCACCCATTTTTGGGGAGGAGAAAATCTACACTCCCTGACAAGTCTTGTCGCCTATCCAAGTTGTAGGAACAACAAATAATAACTTGACTTTTGGTTGATCATTTGGAATCAGAAGTGGCTTATATGAAAGGCAAAGGCCTCTAGATTACACTTATTTTACCAAAATAAAACCTTATCATGCATTGATTTTGAACTATTTAATTAGGACAGAAAGGTCAGACTTTGCCTAGACAAAAGTCTTGTCATATTTTTAAAGGATTCAACCAATCACAGATTAGAGCGTCACCTGTGAGAAATACTGTAATTAACACATTCCCAGTTGTGTAGAA
The DNA here is from genome assembly GCF_030014155.1 of Tachysurus vachellii. Lineage (NCBI taxonomy): Eukaryota > Metazoa > Chordata > Actinopteri > Siluriformes > Bagridae > Tachysurus > Tachysurus vachellii. The sequence continues at coordinate 11,587,217 of NC_083477.1, forward strand.
GAAGAACCCCAGTACACCCAACCTTCATTTGAAATGCATCCTGACCTCTGACAGCATGTCAAAGATTCAACCACAGACCAAAGTGTTGATCATCAAGAGCCTGAAGACCAAGTCTCCTGCTGAGGTGGCAGACATCTTTAATGTATCTAAACGTCAAGTGGAGAGGATGAGAAAAAGATTTGAAGAAACCGGTGAAGTTCATGACAGGCCCAGGTCAGGCAGACCCCATAAGACAACTGTTCAAGAGGACCGTTTGTTGGTTCAACAGTCCAAGGCCAGCCCTTTTTCAACTGCAGCAGAGCTACATAACAACTGGTCACCAGAAACCCCTGTATCTACAAGAACAGTTTGACGAATTCTCTCACGCAGTGGTCTCAATGGCCAAATTAGTGCTCAGAAACCAGCATTAAACAGAAGACAACTAAAACCGTGTTGCATTTGCCAAAACCCACAGCTTGCAGGAAGGATGGACTGTGGAAAAGTGGCAGAAGGTTGATTTCTCCAATGAATCATCTATTGAACTGCATCCCAATCGTTGCAAATACTGCAGAAGACCTACTGGAACCTGCATGGACCCAAGATTCACACAGAAAACAGTCAAGTTCGGTGGAGGAAAAATCATGGTTTAGGGTTACATTCAGTATGGGGGGCGTGCGAGAGATCTGCAGAGTGGATGGCAACATCAACAGCCTGAGGTATCAAGACATTTTTGCTGCCCATTACATTCCAAACCACAGGAGAGGGCAAATTATTCAGCAGGATGGCGCTCCTTCTTATACTTCAGCCTCCACATCAAAGTTCCTTAAAGCAAAGAAGGTCAAGGTGCTCCAGGATTGGCCAGCCCAGTCACCAGACATGAACATTATTGAGCATGTCTGGGGTAAGATGAAGGAGGAGGCATTGAAGATGAGTCCTGCAGGAATGCTTTCTTTGCTCTTCCAGATGACTTTATTAATAAAGTTATTTGAGTCATTGCCGAGATGTATGGATGCAGTCCTCCAAGCTCATGGAAGTCATACACAATATTAATTCTTATTCCACTGCACCATGACTCTGTTCTGTACTGTACATTGTTTGTGGTAAGTGACAAGACTTGACTAAGCAAAGTCTGACCTTTCTGTCCTAATTAAATAATTCAAAATCAAGGCATGATGAGATTTTATTTTGTATATAAAATATATAACATAATATACACTCCCTGACAAACGTCTTGTAGGAACAATAAATAACGACTTGTAGTTGATCGTTTGGAATCAGAAGTGGCTTATGTGAAAGGCAAAGGCCTTTAGATTACGCTTATTTTACGTGTGTGTGTGTGTGTGTGTGTGTGTGTATAATCTTTTTAGATTTAATTGTAAATTGTGGCAATATTCGAAGTGTGACGTTTCGTTGGTTCTGAGCCAGCAGATGGCACTAATAACCTGCAGTAGCAATCTAGCTGAAACTAGTTAAATGCTCTGTTTTTATCAGCTCCATAGACGTTGAATCAGTCAGTTCAGGCACCAGGAAGAACCCTGGCTCACTACACACTGGGACACGTAGAAAACATCACCACTGACATTTCTCACCAACGATAAAGAGCAATATACACAGGACAGGTAGACGATATAAAAAGAAAAGGGCATGTATATAATTTGGCAAGATATATGTAGATACAATAAATATAATATTATATATATATATATATATATATATATATATATATATATATATATATATATATATATATATATATTATTATATGTTATAATATTATAAATATATATAAACTGTGGTGGAGTATTATTGCACTTAGTTAGAGGGTTATTGCACGAGGATGCATTTAAGCATTGTTTGTTTTAGATATCTTTTCTGACACTATTTTCTAAACACCTAAAATTCCATAGACTCAAAATACCAAATACTGTATACCGAACATCAAATAAAGTTAAAAAGTCATGAGTCATGATCTTTCTCAATGTAGCTGTAATGTTCTGCTGAAATATGATTTCATTTACAGACAGAGAGAGAATTTACATTCAGTTAAAGAGCACAAAAATTTGTTCAGTTCTTTTAGGGAAGGAATATGCCATTGTGACTCTCCCCCTCTTTGTGTGTGTGTGTGTGTGTGGCCTAACTGGCTTTGGTCCAGCTGCCCAGCTTTGCCTGTGTCTACTGAATTTAATATCACAAATGGATGCATGGCAGAGTGCTGATTGCTCTTTTTGATCCAGTTTGTGTATGGCATGATTGCTCACTGTGTCTTATCCAGTCTCTTAGCTAAAGTCCTCTCATTGTAATGCAGACTGCACTTTGTGAGCATTCTTTGATGTGCTATAATTGGATTAGGAGATTTGGGACATTTCTGATGTAGATGTGGAACACTGTCTTCAGTAGAAAATGTTCGTCATGCTGTTGCATAGTAGGAATTGTAGTTTTGGAATAAACCTAATAGTTGTAGCAAGGACTGAATTAGTTTTGTGTTCGAGTACCTTGAATGTAGAACGTAGGATTCCCTGAATACGGTCTTGTCCCTGCCCAGCATGAACATCTGTGTTCAGTGAGAATGAGTGCTATAAAACACAGTAATTAAATCTCACGAGAAAAAAGCTGATCCTTATTGGCCTGGTTTGTACATGCTTATGTTGGAATTTTGTGTATTTTCAGGACAGTGAAGTCCTACTGGATCACCAAAGGCAGCAACTTCAGCACCACCATCACCAAACAGGAGACTGAACTGACTCCAGAGATGATAGCTAGGTGAGCTGTTCACCCTCAGGGTACTGTGTTCCCTCCATGGTAATGTTTATTACAGGTGCATTCTGAATACAGTTTTAAAATGATAACATAATATTCTAGTTATATACGTGTATCCTGAGCTGAGCTGTTTTAGACAGTTACAGTTATAATGTCTTTGATAATAGACATGTACAGGTTTTCTCAAAAATGGTCAGCAAGAAGTTGCGTTTAAGACAAACTAGTAGAAATGCAAAGATACTCTCTTAAAAGATAAACAATTAGCTGTATATAGAAAATACTTTTTAAAAAAAAAACTAAACTAAATAAATTTACAATCTCACTGTAAATATCAAGAAATGAAAGCTAAAATCTATCATCTACTATTCATCCTTTGTTCTCACAACCAAATATCTTAAGTGTATAGCAAAAACATTTTCCAATATTTTCAGAAGGTTTTGTACACTCCCTCTGCCCCTTATGCCCCTGCTATGAATACGGCATAAAGAGTCAGTGTTCAGTTATAAGCATGCTAATCTGATACGAGAGCATGGATATAGACTGGGGTTCATGTCTGTTATTACAAACATGTATATTCCTTTTTTGTTTTAGTGAAAGTTGGAAGGAGAAGAAGTTCAAGCCCTATAACTTTGAGGCAATGGGTGTGGCTCCAGACTGCGGCCACTTGCACCCACTGATGAAGGTGCGGACGCAGTTCAGACAGATCTTTCTGGAGATGGGGTCAGTTCCACTTAAGATTTAAACCCAACAATGATGATTAACTATGATTGACTTACTAGTTTTTTGTTTTTTTTTGTAAAAATTATTTTTTATTTAAATGCAATGTTTGACCTTTGCAGGTTCACAGAGATGCCCACAAATAACTTTATCGAGAGTTCTTTCTGGAACTTTGACTCTCTGTTCCAGCCACAGCAGCATCCAGCTAGAGATCAGCACGACACCTTCTTCCTGTCTGGTACGACTCCTATTCAGATCTTTTTTTTTATTGTCTTTTACGATGAGTGTCTAAATAACTGTGTTTTTAGATCCTGCGGTGGCTCATAAATTTCCCAAAGATTACCTTGAAAGGGTGAAAAAGGTCCACACTGAGGGAGGATATGGATCACAAGGGTGAGATACATCTACTTAAATAAATCTTGCATTCAGTACTGGTTTTGCTTTCAGCGCAGAATAATGTGTTTCGATGTTCCTCGTGCCAGGTACAAGTACGACTGGAAGATCGAGGAAGCTCAGAAGAACATCCTCCGTACACACACGACAGCTGTGAGCGCACGAATGCTCTACAGACTAGCCCAGCAGGTAAACACTAAAAATCTCATTCTCTATAAATTCTATAAATTTATGAGCTCTTCAAATCCAGCACATTACGGTAAGGGTTGAAACCCAGCAGGCTGTGTGAAAAAACAGCATTTATGATTGATCAGAAAGAGATTTAATTAGTCATATGCACTATAAATCGAGTGGTACCAGGTAGTTACATGTCTCAGGGCTGTTACACTGTTAAACCTTTTTATTTAAGACATTTATTCCAGGATAATGGTGTACAAATGTTGCACCTCTCATTCAGATATGACGTGTGTCTCCCTGTCATTTAGGAGAAGTTCACACCAGTGAAGTACTTCTCTATAGACCGCGTGTTTCGTAACGAGACGCTGGACGCCACTCACCTGGCAGAGTTCCATCAGATCGAGGGTGTGGTGGCTGATTACGGTCTGACGCTGGGTGACCTGATGGGGGTTCTGCATCAGTTCTTCACCAAACTAGGTTAGTTCTACTGTCTTGTCCTTCTTCAACAAGCTGAACGGCCACCAGAGATTCTTCTAAATTGATTGATTGATTTTGTGGAGTTGCAGTGCTTTTTCAAACATGGTCTTTAAAATACCTACACTTTTCTTTTCTCCTTAACATAGGTATAACTAAATTGCGTTTCAAGCCAGCTTACAACCCTTACACTGAGCCCAGCATGGAGGTGTTCAGCTATCATGAAGGTAAGATCGAAACCTCCTGTCTCTTCTTTTACAAATACTTTTAATCTGACCAAAAGGACTGACCTGAGAGTGCAGAGGAGGTTATCTCAGTTCTTCTGAAGTCTATCAGATTTCAATTGCAGCAAGAATACAATCTGACACTGAATCGACCCAACTGCAGGAAATAAACCAAATGTTCTGTGTATTTTTGATCTGTGAGCAACTTTTTTTTTAAATGATACAATCTTCTATACTGACCTCTAAAATGCAAACTGAGGCAAAAGACAGAGCTGTGAGAAGTACAATGTTCTGGGCCACAGAATAATAACTTTTTTTTTTTTTTTTTTTTTTTTTTTTTTTTTTTAATGGTTTCAAATGGCAAATGAACTGTTTTTTTTTTGTTTGTTTGTTTGTTTGTTTGTTTTTTTAATTCTTATTCTGACTAAAAGGTGTGGTCACAGTTTCTTCAGAAATTAGACATGTTTCCAGTCTCTCAAGTCTCTCAAACACTCTACAGTTTCTCAATAAGTTTGAGTTGTGTTTCCGCCAAACTGCTGGAACCAGTGATTTCATTGTGTGGCAAAAACAACACCGCAGATATGAACAAGCCGAGACTGACTTTTTTTTAATAGCTTTTTCTTTGTTACACAAAAAATGCTGGTTACATTTAAATCGGGTGCAGAAATGCGAGTAATTTCACAGTTCATGCCTGCATTGATTGCTGTGAGCAGGGTGTCATTTTAAAAAGCATGTAAAAAATAAATAAATACACGCCCTCGAGTTTTCCTTCACGCTCGTGTCAAATTGTGATGTGCAGAAAGCAGTGCTGAGGCAAAACATGCTTTTGAAATTGCTTGTTAGTTTGACACAGGTTTTTAAATGAGCAAGAGGAAGGTCAACTGTGAAGCTTGTAATTAAGCAAGCAATGCAAGCTTTACCCAGCAGGTTCAACAGAAAACTAATATTTTCTCTCTTTTTTTTTTCTCTTTCTCTTTCTTGATCAATTAGGATTAAAGAAATGGGTAGAGGTTGGGAACTCTGGAGTCTTCAGACCTGAGATGCTGCTGCCTATGGGATTACCAGAGGATGTGTCCGTCATTGCCTGGGGGCTTTCTTTAGAGAGGTGAGCCACCTCTATCCAGATTACCATAGTAATCTGTAGTAACTCTGTTAACGATGAGACCTTTTCAAAATCCCATAGTTGCTTCCAGTGAATTACAATTACACACAGGTTCAAACTAGAGACACTACCAAGCACCCAGTCTCTTTATCGGGCTGCTATATATAGGATATAAGAGAAAACACATTAAATTTGGATTGGATTGGATTTGAAAAAGTAATTTATTTTTTAAATGTCTGGTGGCTTGGCAGTGTCCAGCTGTGTTTTACACACACACACACACGCACACACCTGTTTGCCCTACATTTAAATCGCTTCAGGCTGGGATTATTAGTCTACATTTAAATGATCTATTGAGATTTGGACTGTGCGTAAATGGAAGTTTACAGACTCCCATGTGTTTTCCACCACAGGCCCACCATGATCAAGTACGGCATCAACAACATCCGTGAGCTTGTGGGGCACAAAGTAAACCTGCAGATGGTCTATGACAGCCCAGTGTGTCGCCTGGACTCTTAAACTGCACTCAGGATCCCTCACAGGACAGAATATCCTGTCTCTTTGAAAGCCTCTCATACACAAATCTCATGGATTCATTCAAGCGTCCTGGATCAGTCCACATTGCTCCATGTGAACGTTACAGTCTGTGACACTTGGCTGGGGGGCTACTGTCAGTATCTCAGTGATTTAAGAGACAATGTTGGGCTGACAACTTTGACAAAATAGAAAAATAATTACAAATTTTAGGTGAAACTTGCCAGCTGTAAAATACATTTATATTATCCCCATACAGATGCACTACTCCAACCAAATCCGCATGCACTCAGAACTAATGTTAGTACTTACTAGTTAATTAGCATTCTGATTCAGCCCTTTTGGTTCTGACTGTAAGCAGTTGATCTGTATGTCTTTTATTGCTGACTTAGAGGTTATATTTAATGAAGTACAGTTTGTTCTGGCCTGTGTCTCACAAAAATAATATTAATGCTCTGTTATCTTCACAGCTCACATAGCACATGTACCAGCTTAAAGGGAAGCATTCATTTTGTAAAAACGACCAATAAAACCTGTTTAAAAATCAAATTTGTGAGTGCATGTGTATAAATGTGCGTGTGTGTGTCTTGTGTGTGAGCGAGAGATTGTACTTAAAGGTTAGCTGTGTAATTAAAGAGCTAAAATATCCACCCCTTAATCTGTCCGTCAGTGTCTTTACGTCAGGTGAAGCTTAAAGTGTGGGTTTACAGATTTGCTTGAGGGACGCAAGCAGTCACATGTTGTACTGTGTGAACTTTAACTTCACATCTACATTTGTCAGGTTTTAAGATGGAGATATGCAGTTCTCAGATATTGATATTACAAATCTGAGGTAAAAAAAAGGTGATTAGCTATTAAAATGCACTTCTCATGAGCACCTTTTTCAATACCTTACATTTTGTTATTAGCAAGTAAACACTTAGCTGCAAATTCAGGTTCTGAATTGTTGTAAACTCTGAAGGCTTCACTCACCTGTTCTCTGAAAGGAACTTGTTTAAACCATTATTCTTGTGTGTTTGTTTTCTTACAATTACAAAATCACTTTAAAGGCTCATAATTGGTGGCGATTTTTATTGGTTTATTGGATCACACTTTCAATCCAACATGTGCGTTACTCAAATCATACAGTCTTGTGCTTCCCTAAAACACTATTAGTGAGAGATGTTGATGTTGACCTTAATTCCATGGCCTTTTATAGATCTTGTGGAATAGAGCAGATAAACCCAGGGCTATAGGGCTGCTCATGACTGTTGGTGGTACAGACAGATGAGGGGATGTGTGGGTGTCCTATATGAGGGAAGAAGGATGGCATGTAAGGGATAGCAGCCAGCACTAAGGGACTTGTCTGAGAGCTGTCCTCTGAAGACAGCGGGATCACTACATCATCCTGGTCCCACAAGTGGAAGGCATTGGTTTGAGAGAGAGACAGTGTAACAGGATTAGGGTTGGTGTTTCTTTCGTCATTCTCTTTCTCCACATCATCCTCATTTGGGCCAAGTGCACAGTCTAGGAAAAAAAACAACAGACATGCGTGGATGCTAAGCTGTGTTTGAAACGTTCAGAAATACTCATTACTATTAATACTGCTAAAGGGGTTTAAAAGTCTTAAGGTAATAAGTGAACCTAATCAAATCCCAATCTTAAATACATCTGAACAAATTAAAATGCTTTCATTTGCAGCCACTTATTCTTTTAAATCAGTCTCAAAGCCACATGTTCTTTTCACTTTACTTTATGTTTCACACATTGGAAGTTTTACATGATTGATTGATTGATTGATTGATTGATTTTACATGTGGTTTATATACAATTATTTTATTTTCATATGATTTTCTGGAATCTGATATTTTTCATGTTTATTACATGTAACTTTTTTCATGATTTGCGTTTCACGTAAGCATTTTTTAAGCATTATCTATTATTATTATTATCTATCAGTTTTTAAGCATTATCTATTTCTTTTCTTGATTTTTGTCTTACCCATAATTGTAAAATATTGTAAAAACTTGTAAAGTTTAACATGTAAATAATACTTTTGTTTTTCATTTTTATGACAGATTTTCTGCATGGATTTTCTACATGGGTTTTCTCCCTATTACTCACATAATTACATGTGAAATTATATAATCAAAAGTTCTTATTTATAGAAAACTGTTCCATAAATTTTTGATGTGTAGGTGGCTGTGGTGTCTGTCTTTGTAATAAAGCTTGCTACCCTCAAGACGCAATTATTAGTCCTGGGTTTATGCAGCTTAATGAATCATACCATGAATATGTTTATTTATTTAATTATTTTTAAACCTTGAGTATTAAGTACAATATAGGACTAAGAGCAAATTAGAGTGTGAATATATATATAAAGTGTATATGTGTAAAGTGTAATTACGTTCACAAACAAACCAAATATTCCATTTCTAATTCTGTAGTAAATTTGTTAAAAAAAATCTAATCATATTTAATCTGTCAAAATGCTGCCAAAAACCAGAGCAAATTAAAAAATTCTAAATTATGAATGTGACAAAAGTATTCTTTTTTTAAAATGAAGAAAAAATCTAGTGTAGTTGGCATGAAAGTTACACTTCAATCACTCACTAACTTACGTGCACTAAATGTTTGAATGAAATATCTATACATTTTGCCTATTAGTTTCCAGAATTAAAGTAGTTCATTGAGAAGTCAAAGTAGAAGTAATCACCAGAATCATGTAGCTCACACATCATTCTAAAAAAAACCTGGACAGGGTGACAGCACTGCATATATTCCAACCCTTTTCTTACCTACTACATCACTGGCCAAGTCTTTGATCAGATGTCCCACTATGGCATAAGCCACCGCGACCACCACCAGAGCAGCCATTAACAAATAGAGAACAGCTTTGGGGAGAGGAATCAAGTCCCGGGTTGTTGCCTTGTACTCCTCATATAAAGCATCCTCAGAAGGAAAGGAATACTGATAGGCATGTCCGCTCTCATCCGTGATGTTGAAACTGGTCCTGTTCAGGGACATCAGTCTTCCTGTATTGTTCCACATAAACTGTTTCATTCTTTCCAACAGTTTCTTCTCCTCTTTCAGTAATTCACCCATTAGAGCATGATATTCTACAAACAGATATTTACAGATATTCTCTCAATATCTCAATTTCTTTTGGACAAAAAAATAAATCCATCCTGCTGAACTTATAGAAAGTGTTTAATTTGAGATGTGATCAAACATACCTGTGATGTAATGGAAATGATGTCCATCCTTATTTGTAAGGGTATGAGTTATATGAGTGAATCTTCTACCACACAGATGATCAGGTCTGTGAGTCTCCTCTACCAGAGGCTGTTTGTCCTCTGGTGCGCATCTTAGGTACGCTCAGAACGCCTCCCTACTGCGCATGTGCAATGATTCCACGAGGGAACTGGCACTTCTTTTAATTTAGGCATCTGTTTACTCAGCTAATCCAACTAAATCCGCACTTGGTAAAGCTAATGATGACCCATTTTGAAGACGTGACGTGAATGATGTGTGAGCTACATGATTCCGGTGATTAGTGCTGCTTTAACTTCTTAATTAACTACTTTAATTCTGGAAAAAGGAAACAAAAATGGACCAAATGTATAGATATTTCATTCAAACATTTAGTGCACGTGAGTTAGTGGTTGATTGAAGTGTAACTTTCATGCCAACTACACTAGATTTTTTCCCACTTTATTTAAAAAAATAATAATACTTTTGTCACATTCAGAATTTAGATTTTTTTTTAATTTGCTCTGGTTTTTGGCAGCATTTATCATCCTGTCTATAAGTGTCACCAGAACAGAAAATGCTTGAGTGAAAAACATGATTGATTTACTTACAAAGATAAAGGATCTCTTTCACACTACTGGACTGATGGATTTCTCCTGTATTGCTGTAGATGGGGTCACTCCAGAATCTCATGGAGATAATTTTATTGGACTGATAAGCCAAGCAGACTGGAACTGGATACAAAACTCTGCTAATGATGATTGTTGGTGACTACTTTTATAATTAAGGCAATAATAAAATTAATCTACTAATCCTTTATGCTGTTAGGAAATGAGGAAAATAAGAAAACCCTGAGATATGAAGAAACCACAGGTGCTGAGAATTGAAGCTCTGGTGCATGTAGCTGGAAAGCACCAACACTACATGCGGTATTGCATTTCTCACAGATCTGAACTGTCCTGTCATCACTCTTTCTTCCCTGAGTGCAAATGCTTGAGAAGAACTTGCAAATCATGGACTATTTAAACTTCTATCACATTCAGCTCAGTGTGAAGCCTCTCTGTGAGAGTGTCTTTCACCCTCTTAGACACCTTCCTCTGTTTGTTCATTAGATGTTTCTTTGTTACTGTCACTTTGTTTCCTTGTTTCGTTATCCTGTTCTTTGTTTATTCCTGTGTGCTACATTAAACCTCTTGCATTAACATGCTTGTGACTTCTGTTCTCAAATGGTTTATTATTTTGGAAAAATAATTATTTACTGAGTTAGGTATTAATTTATCAGCACAAAATTAGAAATTGTACCAGCTCAGATCGTCTTCCGTGCCATGAATATTTTTGGACCTTCGCTGAGATGAGGCCAACCGTTTGAGGATCCCGAGGTATCTAGAGATGTACCAGATCCTCTGCTTCATGAAGTATTCAGACATACAAAGAGAGAGATGCCAACTCCATGTGGTGTTTGAGGACAACCACCTCCTCATCAACATTTGTCAGACTGTATATTTATAATCACACCCTCCAGTGTCACCCAAATGAGGATGAGGTTCCCCTTTGAGTCTGGTTCCTCTCAAGGTTTCTTCCTTTACCATCCAAGGGAGTTTTTCCTCACCACAGTCACCTGAGTCACCTCAGACTTGCTCACAGGGGATAAATACAAACACATTTAAATATATCTAATATTAATCTTGAATGTTTGTATTATTAATCGTTTTATAAATCTTTATATTAAACTTTTGTTTTATGTTTATTTTCTATAAAGCTGCTTTGAGACAATGTCAGTTGTTAAAAGTGCTATACAAATAAATATGAATTTGAAAAAAGTTACAGGAGAATAAAACAAATATACTATAGTATAGTGGTATATGTAAAGCTTTGTACATTAACAAACAGTGACGGTTAAATTATGAGGATCTCAGATTTTGTATAATCAGACATCCTTTATGTGTCACTCTATCCATTCTGTGTCCTGCTCTCCTCTATCCCTGTACATCTTGTTTCTTTCTATTTTAGTATTTTGCATTTTGGTGAAATTTGGTCTCTAGTTTGACTTTGACTGTCACTTATATTTCTGCCAACCAGGCTTTTCACCTGTCTGTTGCAAAGCAGACTAAATCTTAATTATGTCTCATTAATTAATTTGAAAAAATTTTGTATTTGGCTGCTTTCATAATGGTCTGATTAACCACTATTACAATGTGAATTTGATTTGAATAAATAATTATGTTTGCCCGTGTGGCTAAAGTTGAGTGATCATCTCCATTAGAAAACTATGAGACTAAGTTTTCATTTTACTTCCTCACATGTCCTTTCCTGATCCCTCATCTTTTCCCCGGTTCTGAAGTTTCGAACAGCAGGGAGGATTATTCATGTTTTGCACAATCACTCTCTCATTGCTATTAGCGCTGTGCATTAACATGAACACAGGGCTTTGTCCATTTAGGGATTACTGCTCTCTGTATTCCACAAATGCACACCAGGGCCAGTGGTGCTTTTAATAAGAGGGAAGCCTCAAATTCCCAGTTAAATATCTTAAATGCAATTATATAACAGCACTTGCCTGGTAGCATCACTGTTCAAAAACCCCATTTGAATGCAGCTAGGATGTTAGCAATAAAACTCACTCAGGTCAGTCAGGTCACTTTAATACAAAAGAAAGGAGAATGACAATAGAATAGTTATCGTATGCTGTATGCAATTGAGAAAGAACAATCACTGGTTTGTTCAGTTTTGTTGGGAGGCTGTAATATTTAGGCTTTAATAGAATTATAATGCTAAACATGTCCATTACAAAAAGTTAAAATGACTAAACACTCATTACTGTTGTTTTATTTCATGGGAAAAATTCAACATCCAGTGTAATAGGCCACATTTGAATAAACTCATGAATCAGTGGATGAGGCTTTTTCATTGCCTTACAGTTGTTATTTTTTTCAACAATGTCTATTATATAGCATTAATATTAGCACTTATCAACTTACAAAGATGGTCAACATGTCAGTCAATATATGTAAAGATATAAACAAGGACAATGGTAATGTAAATGACTTTTATGTAGTTTAAGTTCAGTTATACAGAAGCCAGCAGCACTGAAACTAGTCATGTTGTACGAGTGAATCGTTTAGTTAGTGATCCGGTACAGTATTCAAACTGAAAGATTCGGTTCGTTAGTACTATGCTGTATCAGTATTCTGCGCGCGTGCGGATTCTGTTTTCAAATGTCTATTTAACGGCAACTGTAAACGAAGCTGAACTACAAGTACAAGCAATAATAACGTGGAGGTTGAATCATTTTGGTATTATAACTTCTTCGAAAATATTCTCGTGATGCTTATTTACGACTTCAAGTTATAGTAACTATAGCTAAATGTAACTATAGTAACTTATAGTAACTATAGCTAAATGTAACTATAGTAACTATAGCTCAATGTAACTATAGTAACTATAGCTAAATGTTAGCATATGCAGGACCTTACTCTAAAACTTGCTGCTTGAAGAAAAACAACCAGAAAACTCCGAATATCTGTTTATTAAAATGATATCAAACTTAAGTTACTGTTACTGCCTTGGTGCTATGGTCTTAGCCAAAGTGTTTACTTTAAATACATACTGTAGGTTAGTTTGGAGGATTTAGCCAACTGAAGCATGTTATTGTGTTAACTAACAGAGAGCTGTGGGTTGTAGTAACGAGCTCATGATACTTTTAGCCTTCCTCTGAGTCTAACAGGCCATGGATCAGCATTTCTTTGGACATCCCAGTTCTTCTACATTTCAGTCAACGCCCAAAAACCGTGTTTCAGCAAAGGTAGAGATTGGACAAATCTGTGTTGTTATAAATGTTAAACAAAGTCACATAAACAAGCTTCATTATTCTCATTTATTGTCTCCTAGGTGTCAAGAGAGCAAAGCTTCCACAATGACTCAGCTGGTGATAGGCTGTCTTTTGTAACCCTGGATGATAGCCATGAGCAGCAAAGGTGAATGTGCTTGAATGAAAAAGTGCCCATAATGCAGATCATTGAGCAACACTGGGACAGGGACGTGTTTATTTTTCAGACAATGTTGGAAAAATGTCCATAACACGAATAAGAGTGAAATATTTAAATGTTGTCTTTGCTGGTGGGTTTGTATCATATACAATTTATCACACTGTTGTGCATGGCATTTATCTCATATTTTCGCTAATCAGTCCCCAAATACCCCCAGATTTGTTTGCTTTTTTGGAACATGATTCAGAACATCCAGTTAGTTTCACAGAAAATGAATCAATTTGTGGACTGTGAGTTTTGAATTAGGGGAACATTTTTACTATAAAATAATCTGAACACAAAATAATCTCAAGGCTAATATCGATTACACAGTGTTGATTACACAGGATTGATCAGAAGGTGTTGATTGATTTTACAAAGCAGCAGTTTTCTAAATGTTTATAAAAGTTTTCTAATGTTTCTAAAGTAACAGCTAATGCACTTGGACCTGTATGGCAGAAACAGTTAATAAAAGTGTTATTAAAAAAGGAGGTGCTGGAAACGATATCTCCATTTTCCTATAATGACTCCCTGTGTTTTATTCATTATGTAATCATTTTATCTTTTTATCCTTTCCACTTAAATGAATTCAGTTCATGCCTATAATCATTTATATTGCTTTCTAATTATGTCTTAAACGTCTTTGTAACAACATCAGTAACCTTAGAACACTGCAATGTACAGGTCCTATATAATGTTGCTATAATTATTGGTGGATTTTCTTTCACTCTGTTTCTCTTAACATTTATTAAAGCGAGGATTCAGGCATTAATGTCTCACATAGAAGTTCACCAATAAGTGAGATGGATGAGGGCGTTGGCTTCACACCTAATAATGCGAGAATTGATGAAATTGGGAAGAAAGCCCAAGACCTTATAGAGAGGATCAACCAGAGCCGCACAATGGACCAGAAACTCATGAACAGCTTTGAGGAGAAGCTAATGAAGAAGGTACTAGCTGTTATGGTACATAGAAAGTGTTTGAAAGCATCAACATGATGCATAGGATAGAAATGATTTTGCTTGCATCAGTGGAGTATGATTTTCTGTAATGTATCATGGTACAAAAGATAACAAAAAGGCTTGCCTTGACTCATTTGTATTGACAGTTGTTTTTTTTAAACAGTTTTGCTGGGAAAATATGTATGTTTCAATTACATGTCCCTCTAAGTAGGCAGGTATGTAGGGTTTAAGCGTATATGGTCAAGATGCTTCTGTTCTCCTTTGCAATCATTTTCTGGGAAAGCTCCAGTGTTAGCTTGTTTACCAAGCTCCAGAGTTTAGAAGGACTGGTTGGCCCTTAAAGATGTAGAGAAACTGAGAAAGCAGATGATTTAATGTTAGAAGAAGCAAATCAATAGTTATAAAAATCAATACAAGGCAAGTGTTGAGTCATGTCACCGGATACTCTTGTCATGCTTTGGCAAATATTCTAGAGAAGGACAAAAATATACAGTAATTAGAACAAGAAAAAGAAGTGCCAGAATTTAGGATTGAAAAGACAATGTGTTGTGTTGTAGAATAACAGAAAGATTCACACACTATGAACAATTTAGAGATACCTATCAGCATACAACACATGCCTTTAGACTGGGGAAGGAAACTGGAGTACTTGGAAGTGAACCAATCCCCCAACCCTGCAGGTGCAAGGCAAACATACAAACCACTAATGATTTGGAATTTCATGAAATTTAGTCTAATGCAAAAGTTAAAGCCACCCAAAACTCTCATACTTTGTCATTTACGGCACACAGGTGCATCTCAATAAATTAGAATGTCATGGAAAAGTCAATTTATTTCAGTAATTCAAATTATAGTGAAACTCATGTATTATATAAATTAACATCTTATAAATTATAAGAACTGCAGCATTGAGAGGCTTGTCAAGCAAAATCGATTCAAGAATTTGTGTGAACTTCTCAAGGGATGGGCTGAGGCTGGGGGTTAAGGCATCAAGAGCCACCACCCACAGATGTGTCAAGGAGTTTGACTACAGTTGTCATATTCCTGTTGTTATGCCACCCCTGAACCACAGACAAGGTCAGAGGCGTCTTAGCTGTGCTAAGGAGAAGAACTGGACTGTTGCCCAGTGGTCCAAAGTCCTATTTTCAGATGAGAGCAAGTTTTGTATTTCATTTGAAAAAAAAGGTCCTAGAGTCTGGAGGAAGGGTGAAGAAGCTAATAGCCCAAGTTGCTTGAAGTCCAGTGTTAAGTTTCCACAGTCTGTGATGATTTGGGGTGCAATGTCACCTGCTGGTGTTGGTCCACTGTGTTTTTTGAAAACCAAAGTCACGGGCCACTGTCAAAGATACTAAAGCTTCCATACCACCTCAGTAGTGCCACAGACTGATCACCTCCATGGCACGCCGAATTGAGGCAGTAATTAAAGCAAAAGAGCCCCTACCAAGTATTGAATACATATACAGTAAATGAACATACTTCCAGAAGACCAACAATTCACTAAAAATGTTTTTTTATTGGTCTTATGAAGTATTCTAATTTTTTGAGATAGTGAATTGGTGGGTTTTTGTTAAATGTGAGCCAAAATCATCACAATTAAAAGAACCAAAGACTTAAACTACCTCAGTCTGTGTGTAATGAATTTATTTAATACACGAGTTTCACTATTTGAGTTGAATTACTGAAATAAATGCTTTTTCACGACATTCTAATTTATTAAGATGCACCTGTAGTCTATATATCTACCCAAATGGGACTCATTTCTGTGTCTTTCTCTGACACCTATAGTGTGTGTTTTATGTGTGATGGTGTAGGTGAGTGAGATGTGCCAACAGGTGAAGGAGCAGATGTTTGCATATTATGAGAAACACAGCCAAGGGATGGAGACAAAGCTTTCTGAGCTCACAGAAGTGTTGGAGCGCAGCAGTCAGCTCAGCATGGAGCTTCAGAGAGCCAGCCAGACACTGGCAGCCATTAACAAAGGTCTACAGCAAACCCCAGAGCAGTAGATACACAACCACACAACACGGTGTAAAATCCGTCCATAGCCCCAGACATGGGATAGCCAAAACATTTCAAAGTCATTTCATTTGTTAGCATAATAGAAATTGCTTATTACAAAGGTAACGTAAGACTGTATATATTTTGAAGGTTTATGATTCCCAGTTTGTAGTAGCAAGACCAGAATAAGTTCTTAATATTCAATGTATGTTACTGTTTAAAGATGGAAGAAACATGGCAGGAACACTGAAATGTATTTAATACAATACTGAATTTAAGTGACTCTGTCAGTGGAGCAACAAAAAGATTTAAAACAAACATGTTTTTCAGAGAGTGCTATAAAGAAGACAGTAGATATAAGAGTCACAGCCTGTGTTTTGAAATTGAATGTATTATTAAAAGGTTGTATATATTAATGCCTTAAACTATTTGTTTACTTTTGCAGCACAAAAAAATACACAAAACTTTGTGCAGCACCTTCTGGAAGCTATAGTTAATTTTCACATGAAACATCAGAGTGGGGAAAATGTGATCTCATTGATTGTTCTTGGCAGACAAGAAGATTTCTTTTCTTGGCAGACGAGTGGAACCCATTGTAGCCATCTGCCTTAAGGCTAATGGTTTTGTGCATTCGGAGATGCTTTTCTGCTTAACATCATTGTAAAGAGTGCTTCTTACAGTTTTCTCTCAGCTTAAACCAGTCTGCGACCTCTCTCATCAACAAGGCATTTCTGCCTAATGAATTACTGGAACAATTTGGTTTCAACTGTAGAAACTTTCAAATCAGTTGTTCTTTACAAAGTGAACAGTGAGTGTATCACACACAGATGTGTTCTTCTGGGAAAACGATTTTCATACGATTTTAGACTGTGTCTATGGGATTAGTGCCCGTTCAGCCACACGAGCATTAGTGAGACCAGTCACTTATGTTAGGTGAGGAGGCCTGGGGCACATTCGGTATTCCAATTCATCCTCAAGGTGTTCAGTGGGGTTGAGGTCAGAACACTTGTTTCCTTCCACATCAACCTTGGCAAAGCATATATGTATGTATGTATGTATGTATGTATGTATGTATGTATGAAGCTCACTTTGTGCATCATGCTGAAACAAGTTTGGGGCCTTTAGCTCCAACTGAAGGTAGGCTGTAATGCTGTAGACTGTAAGACATTCTACACAACTGTGGGCTTCCAACTTTGTGACAACAGTTTGGGGAAGGAACATTTGTGTGTGATGGTCAGGTTTCCACAAATCTTTAGTCATATCGTGTACTACCATTCTCTGTGGCATGTATAAAAATTCTCAACAGGGTCGTTTAACCTCCTGGCAAGAATGAAAAATAGGAGTCATCCACATGTGGCTTACACCAAGACACCGGTACGGACCTTGACCGGAATGCTTGACCGATAGAGGAAAGAATCCTTCGGATTCAGACTAACTTATACTGATTTATCATCTCTAGTGTGATTGAAATATCTACTTCTCTACTATGTAAAATATTTCTATGCTAAAGGAAGTTCTCTAATTCAGGCTAATGAGGGTTCACTGAATAATTTAATTATGTAAGTGTTTTTTATAGGAATTATTTAAAAACGACAAAAGTTTAGGTTAGTGTTAATTTCGTCAGACAAGACGAGACGAAATATTACTTTTTTTCATGACTAAGACGAGACGATGACAAGACTGCACTACTGTCCAAAAATGCTAAGACTAAATTAACATGCATTATTGTTGATGAAAAAAGACGAGACGAAAATGTTTTGTATAAAATAAAAACTAAGATAAAATCTCTCTTCATTTTCGTCTACACTTGTCTCTGCTTTTTCATCAGCTGTTACGCCTTTAAAATATTCAGAACGAGTTCGCGGCTTGTTGCTCAAGTTACAGGTCCGCGAAGCAGATCCCGCTTATTATATTGCTACCTACCAAATAAATCGATAATTTGACTCAAAATGATGATTTAAAAAGGAGTTGATTTAAAAACGATTGTATTGCTTCCTCTAAAAAAGAAAATAGTGCGCTCCGTCTCTACGGTCCTGTGTGTCCATGGCAACGCTCTGTTTTTCATCGCACCGGTGTGTTATAGTTCACAGCGGTCTGTTATCAAGAAATAAAATAGTGTGTGCGAAGAAATAATTCGTCCACACGCCGCTAAAAAAAAATAAAAACTCCTGGGCGCAAGTCCACCCCTGGTCTAGGCTTTTTGTGTTAAATTATATTTCCTGTCGCTGCGCAGGCTCTTTTATTGTACATGACAGCTTATGTCCCGATGACCGGTCTTTGCATTACGATTAAAAGCAGTATGAATAAAGTTACAAATGTGATGTGCAGTCAAGTTCGAGTGTATGCACTGTTTAATGCACTTCTCACTGATACTTTTGTGATTCACAGAGTTTTGACAAGGTTTATAGCTTTGATATTGTTTCTTATTCAAAAGTGGTGACAGAAAAAACTCAGCACCCCCAACCTGAAACCTCTTCCCTGTCACAATCACATCATAATCAAAATTAATAATTAGGCTTAAAAGCAAATGTATATGTAAGGGAATCAAGTTTAACAATTACATGTAATATTGCTCCAAATATCATCAATAATGGTGTGTGCAATACACACACACACACACACACATATATATATAATATATACACACACACACAGTTTTGATCTTAGGCTTTTCATTAAGTTATTTATTTCCACTATAACACTTGTGTTCCTGATATTATTGCATTTAATGAGGCCTCGTTGTATTTATTCTTACAATAAATTCCAGATGTGGTCAAGCTACAATTTTTTGACTAAAACTAGACTAAAATTAAAAGACTTTTAGTTGACTAAAACACTAAGACTAAGACTAAATTAAAAATAGGTGACAAAATTAACACTAGTTAAGGTATTTAATTTGTCACTTGTCTGTACATGTGTGCATACACATCAAAAAAGTAAACTAAATTATTTTAAACTAAAGTCTTAAAAGCTGTTAAAATGTGGATTAATGAAAAAAACAAACCCTCAAAACATCTGACCTCAGCTTAGATAGTTAAGAAAGGCAGTGAACACAAAAGTCAGTTTATTGTCATAGCAAGTAAATGCCACTTGTCAGGCCAGCTTACACAGACCATGCATATCTAAAGGTAGATGTAGTAGTTTCATTTCCTCCTTACAAACAACTATATTTAATATTATCACCATTTCTGCTTTCATGTGATTTTATAATCCAATTCAGAAGTGAGCTGCATTGCATTTAATAGTTAACATTTACAGCAATTTAAAAATATAAACATTTTTATCTGTGCCTGACTAACTCATATATGCTTATTTTTAACATCTGTATCCTAATACAGCAACAAAAAACAATTGCACACTCTAGCTTACATTTGCTGGATTTAGTTTTTTCTATTCTTACAGAATTTAACGTGTTTCTAAAACATACTGTTACTAATTTACTGTGCATTGAGAAAGATCATGACTTTTAAATTGACATAATTTATATACAAAACCAAGGGGTCACTGATTTCTGTTCAGAGTACAAAAATACTTTTAAATGTCTTCTGAAGATACTTTTAAATGTCTTCTCAAGATGAACTAAAGATAACATTCCTGTCAAAGACAAATAGACAACTCAGCAGCATTCTGTGTAGTACAAGTGCTTTGCTGTTTTGGACAACGGAATAGTGCTTTACTTCTCCACAGTAAATGCCTGCAGGCCTGTGATGGCTCTGCCCAGGATCAGAGCATGGATATCATGAGTACCTGCAAAATCAGAGAGACAAATTGGTTTGGTGCGTAGTAGTGTGCACATAATCTGTAGCAAAAAGCACTCGCTGCTTCTCCTTCATCTCATATGATCTGATGCATAAATACAAATTGATGCAAATGACAAATTGGTCCCCCAGAACATCTTAGCTCCGTCATGCCCTGTAGTAAACATCAAGTTTTATTTGTCCAGATAAATGAAATGCTTGGATGTAAACAATGCCATCTCTGGAGCCACAGCATCCTTAGGCATAGCCATGATTTAATATAATCCCGGAGTCAAACTAATGGCGTGAGCTTTAGAGATAACAGTTTGAAACGAGAACCTTCCACTCACCTTCGTACGTGTTGACAGCCTCTAAATTCATGACATGGCGGATGATGTGGTATTCGTCAGCGATACCGTTGCCACCCAGCATGTCCCGTGCTTGTCTGGCGATGTCCAAGGCCTTGCCACAGCTATTCCTCTTAAGCATGGAGATCATCTCTGGACTTGCTCTGCAGAGGGTCAAACAAGATACAAATCATATACATGCCGTTTCAAAGGAACTAGCTTCATAAACTAAAACTGTTGAGTATAGATCATACATCAAAAAGAATAATCCATCTGAACAACCTGAATATTAATATTCATTTTAAACAAGGTTTCTTAGATAGTTTGAGATTTATCTTGAGTTGACTAAAATTATTTTGTTGACATTTTCACTAATGCACCTCCTACGTTACTCAGAATGCTGTTTAACTATCAGCTTTACTTCTTTACCCTGTGCAGCTTTCACATTTCCACTTGCAATAATCAGAAAGACCCAAAGCAGACATACTTCTTCTGATCGATGAGCCTGCCCAGTTGCAGACAGGACTGCAGGCCGAGTGTAATCTCTGTTAGCATGTCTGCCATCTTCTTCTGTATCAGCTGGTTTCTGGCCAGTGGCACCCCAAACTGGATCCTTATCAACATGAAAACACACGATTTAGCACGTTTGTACAAAGACAAAGCCTGTCTTTCTGGCTAAGTAGCTACATTTTTCTCTCCAGATGGAGAGTTCTCTGATCGTGGCGTAAGCAATGTCCTGCTCTGTCATCCAAAAATATTAATCTGTGAGAAACTGACTGATGTTCATGTCATGATGCACATGGTCATGTGATTTTATCCCAGCATTGTTCACTATACCGCTGCGAGGTTCTTACCTGTCCATTGTGTACTGACGTGCGGCATGGAAGCAGAACTCTGCTGCTCCTAGCGCTCCCCAGGCGATCCCATAGCGAGCGTTGTTTAAGCAGCCAAACGGACCCTGCATAATGACAAAAACAGGGTATAATCACTTTAGAGCAAGTTTTCCATAGAAGAATAAAAAGACAGGATGGATAAGACATTTTGTCTGTCTTCATGTCTGTCTAATTCTAAGACCTTAAAGGTGTAACAGTTGTGTTATAAAAGTCACATTCAAAATGATATTGACAGAATTCAAGAAGTCTTCAATAATGGGTAAATACTAGTGTTAAATTCAGATAAATTAAGTGTTAAAATTCCTGGCTCCAGATCAGATGGATAGAAACTAAAGTATCACTAATTCTGTAGCACACAGACAAGCAACCATTTTTATGGTCTTAAAAACGATTCTATTTTTTACACAGCAAATAATATTTTATCTGACTTTAATCCAATCTGGATAGTTAATCACTGTTTTCCACAGTGTTTGGTTTTTACCCCGAGTCCAGACACATTGGGCAGCAGGTTCTCTTCAGGCACCTCCACATCATCCATGACGATCATACCGGTGGAGGAGGCACGCAGCGAGAACTTGCCCTCGATTTTGGGGGTGCTGAGACCTTTCATGCCCCGCTCCAGTATAAAACCACGTATTTTATCATCGTCACACTTGGCCCACACCACACAGATATCAGCCACAGGAGAGTTTGTGATCCTGATGTGAGAGAGAGAGAGAGAGAGAGAGAGAGAGAGAGAGAGAGAGAGAGAGAGAGAGAGAGAATGAGAGACAGAGAGAGACAGAAAGAGAGAGACAGAGCGAGTGACAGAGAGAGAGACAGAGTGACAGAAAGAGAGAGTGAGACAGAAAGAGAGACAGAAAGTGACAGAGAAAGAGAGAGAGTGACAGAGAAAGAGAGACAGAGAGGGAGACAGAGAGAGAGAAAGAGAGAGACAGTGACAGAGAGTGAGACAGAGTGAGAGACAGAGAAAGAGAGAGAGAGAGAGAGACAGAGAGAGAGTGACAGAGAGGGAGACAGAGAGAGAGAGAAAGAGAGAGACAGAGTGACAGAGAGTGAGACAGAGAGAGAGACAGAGAAAGAGAGAGAGTGACAGAGAGAGAGACAGACAGGGAGACAGAGAGAGAGAAAGAGAGAGACAGTGACAGAGAGTGAGACAGAGAGAGTGACAGAGAAAGAGAGAGTGACAGAGAGAGACAGAGAAAGAGAGAGAGAGAGTGACAGAGAGAGAGACAGAGAGGGAGACAGAGAGAAAGAAAGAGAGAGACAGAGAGTGAGACAGAGTGAGAGACAGAGTGAGAGAGAGAGAGTGACAGAGAGAGAGACAGAGAGTGAGTGACAGAGAGAGACAGAGAGAGAGACAGAGAGAGAGATTATCACTCATGTAATTAAAAGGATTTCATAAATATATACAGTATAAGGTTTTTCTATGGAATCTTTAGCACATTAATCAAATTCATTACAGTTCTCTCACAACCCAGAAAAAAAGAGCTCAGTCCCGAGTTTGAAAACACTGCCCTCAAGTGGACAAAGACGATAAATGACCTCATGTTTTCCCCAAAAACAAGTCCACTAAGCAGTGCATAGTGAATCTCAGCCAAAACTGTTCTGTGTATCAGATTTTAATTTTCATGAATATTTAATTTCATTCACTAATCAATTGAGGATTTCCATGAAATAAAAATAATGTACTTTATTCTGGAAAGTGAAAAAGAAAACCTGAGTTGTATTAGAAATGCTACAGTCTGTAGTGTGAGTAACGTTCCAGGCAGTAACATGATCCTCTGTCTATTTATATCTAGCCTGAACAGAAGACATGGTATAATGATGGTTTACTGTAGTGGTGTTAAATCATTGCCTACCCTTTTAACTGAATCTAAAACAATGACCTTTGCTCATTACAGACTTGCGTCTTTACAGCAACAAACAACACAAGCACACAGTCATGATACAGCTGGTGGTGTTAAACTATTTACTCACCATGTTTTGGACCCCGTGAGGGTGAAAGTGCGACTGGAAGCGTTATACTTGGCTCTGGTCTCCATGCTGCCAGGGTCACTGCCATGGTTCGGCTCAGTCAGGCCGAAGCAGCCCAAAATCACTCCTTTTGCTGCCGTCATAAACACCACAGGGCACAACAACACGCAGTCACGTATTCATTCATTCATTTTCTACCGCTTATCCGAACTACCTCGGGTCACGGGGATCCTGTGCCTATCTCAGGCGTCATCGGGCATCAAGGCAGGATGGGCACAGACACTTCCGTACGGAAGTGCCTGGACGGAGTGCCAACCCATCGCAGGGCACAGACACTCTCATTCACTCACGCAATCACACACTACGGACAATTTTCCAGAGATGCCAATCAACCTACCATGCATGTCTTTGGACCGGGGGAGGAAACCGGAGTACCCGGAGGAAACCCCTGAGGCACGGGGAGAACATGCAAACTCCACACACACAAGGCGGAGGCGGGAATCGAACCCCGACCCTGGCGGTGTGAGGCGAACGTGCTAACCACTAAGCCTTTTTTTTTTAACTTTACCACACAGATACACATCAATCCTACAGTCGACTACAGCACTAAAATGTTAGATACAAACATCACATGCTCCGAAAAACACAAAACGTGTATAATTACAGGGAACAGTACATTTTAAAATTAGCAAAAAAATAAAAACAGCTAATAGGCACTACATATAGGTGGATACATAAAAAGTTTACACACCCCTGATAAAATGAAACTAAGCTAAATCATGTCAGAACCTTATCCATCCATCCATCCTTAATGTGAAATTAATGTGAAATTATCGGTGCGGCTCATTTTTCTCCTTGTATTTTTCCCTTGTTTTTTCCTCAAAAATCCCAAGTTTGATTAATTTTAGTGGTATGAAATATTAAGATTAAGAAAACTGTACATGTTGGTACAACAACTGTACAAAAGCGAGTGACAGAAAGCTGAAACTAAATTTTTTTTTTTTAAGAATTTGGGCAAAATGGATTAACATTTGCATGTTGAATTTGTTTAATGCTTTTAACACAAATCTTTCTCTGTAGTGCAAATGAACTGATCATCATCAACGCTGTTGACTAACTGGAACATTCGATATCGTACAATAGCCCAATGCTGAACTATTAGCATTCTACATTCAGGGAATGTGTGTTGTCAAATCTTATTTGATACCAATGTAATTTCCACTAAGTGTTTAAGTGATACATGTGCACTCTGTACATTCTGTACTAGTCATTGTTTGGAGTTGCAGTATTACCCAGCTTGGGCAGATATTTCTCCTTCTGCTCCTCCGTGCCATAGGCATTGATTGGGTGCATGACCAGAGAGGACTGCACACTCATCACCGAGCGGTACCCGCTGTCCACTCTCTCCACCTCACGTGCAATCAGCCCATACGCAACATAACTGGTTCCGGCACAGCCATAACCTGGAGCAGAGAGAGGCACAGAGCAGGAGAATTCAAATGAAGCAAAATGCACACAGTATTTTAACACTTTATAAATACATAGACTTCTCGCAAATGTTTAGTCAAGAGGTGATGAGGACAAAGTTCCTTTATTCCTATAACAAGCTGCTGAGTCAGGATTTTATAACATTATTATAGTTTTACTGAGTGCTTTTTATTACAGCAGAATTTTCCTTACCTTTAATGGTTGGGCCCAGAACTCCTAGCTCACCCATCTCATTCAAAATCTCACGATGGAAAACTAGATTTCAAATAAATAATATATATATTTTTAAACAATTCACAGGAAAGAGAAAAATTTAGATAAATTAAATGATCATGAAGGCTGTTATATACCCTCATTTCTGTTGGCCGTCAGGATGCGTGGCATGAGCTTCTCTTGACAGTAGGTGTGGAAGGTGTCTCGGATCATAATCTCCTCCTCCGTCAGCAGACCCTCCAGGCTGAGGGCGTCACGCCAGTTAAACTGTATTTTTGCTAAAGAAGGACGTAAAGGAGAATTGAAATATCAGGACCACAAGCATTATCTCAAAAACCAATTAATTCAGCTAACTGGATTTTTTTTCCTCTTTATTTTTTCATTCAATTATTTTTTTTCATTTTGAAATGATAACACTTGCACACACAGTAGTTTCAAAGTAAATTATTAATAAATAAAAAAAATAACAATAATTTAAAGCAAATCATTAGAATATCTTGATTCCCTAAATGGTTCTGTTAGCGCTAGACAACAACATTTTGTGTATTTATTAGTTCTATGCTGTAACTGTTAATTAGTTAACATTTTGCAAAACAACAGGCCTCATTTATAAAGCTGGATACAAACGGATCTATGTGTATTCAATTAATATGCAAGACATCTGATATTCATGAAAAGACCATAAATTCAGAAAAAAAAACATTGGGATATTAGTCCTGCTGCTGACTGTGAATAAACGCACATATTAAGACTAACATAAGTCTTTACTTGATCAACTTATATATGATTTGCATGGATTACTGCATTGATATATCTGGAATATACAGTGGAGTTTACGTTTCTTAGCCAGAAAGTGTTTGGGCGTCTTTGATTATCTAGTTCACAATGTCAAGAATAACATCGAGAACATTAGAAAACACATAGAAGATAAATAACAGAAGCCGACTCACCTGCTTTGACTTTCTTCTTCTCTGCACCTTTCTCTGCCTCTGAAAAAAGCATTTATTATAAAATACAGCATCTAATTTTCAAATGTAGCATCTAAAGTTGAATCACTATAATAAAACTTCATAAGTAAAAGAGCATTGGAAAATACTTGCATGCAAATAAATGTAACTGATGAGCTGATTTGTAGTGTATGAGTGAGTTATATTTCCACACCTAGTCCAGTTGCACTCTCACCTCTCTGAGCCTGTGCTACAGTTCCCTGGGCTCTTAAACCTGACGTAAACACACATCTCTGTGGCTTGCCAAGTAGACAAGACCACACTCTTCTTAATGCCATAGTGGACATCTCTCTGGGGGAAAAAAACGTGTGTGTAGTTAAAATATAAAATCAAGTGAATACAGAATAACATAAAGGAGCTACTACTGCACACTCAATTTTAACTACAGGTGTTGTAGGGTGCTGTGTGTAGAGTAATAGAGCACACTGTGTTGGGAAATAAGCAAATACAGAATTTCTTACACAAACACAGTAAGGCAGAGATCAGCTGAGCTCATAATGATTAAGGATTTATTAGCAATCCGATTAAGAGACAAAAACATTGCTGTGTGCATTCAACACATTGAGGTAACATTATGGGATGTTGCAGTGGTTAAGTTGTTGGACTACTGATCAGAAGGTCATGGGTTCGAGTCCCATCTCCACCAAGCTGCCACTGCTGGGGCTCCTGAACAAGGCCCTTAACCCTTAATTGCTCAGTGTTATAAATTGATAAAGGGCTTCTGCTGGAAATGTAAATTTAGTTCATATGAACTGAAATATTTCGCTCAGATCCGGCTAGACATCTATAACCAAGCTGCAATAATATTTTATTTAAAAAAAAAAACAGTTAACATATTTATAAAAAACATAACATGCTAAAATAATGATTAAATGAACATTCATGTGAAGTGTGCATCCTGCCTCCTGGTGTCTTGCTTACAAGCAACAATCAAGTCTTGAAGCTGAATAAGGAAACTTACCTTAAGCTCTCGAAACCAGACCCAGAAGTGGTTCAACCGACGTTCGACAGACGACAGCCGGGGCAAATTGCGTCAGTTGGGTCAAAGTGAGGTCACACGGCACGTTGAGTCGGCCATCTTGAAAGGGTCAAGGTTTCGAAAATGAGCACTAGCGCTCGGCGTAATAATTGTCTTATTTTGAGGGGTTAAAGATCGTGAGTTTGATCAAACATGCGATCAGTTCAAACACGGTCTCTTCAGCAACTGGTTTGGTGGCACATCATGTTAAACCGCACCTCATGTTAGGGTCTTTACAGTTATTTTGATTGGCTGTGTAGAGGTAGGCGTGTGGACTAGACAGCCAATCAAAAGAAACACTGAGTTTTCTACGGCATTCCACTGTGGCCATAAAGCACAACGAAATCAAAACATAACGCAAAGGGTCCTTATTGAACACCACGTACTTGTTTCTGATTAAAATACTAAAAATAAATGTAGAAAATGACAATAATAATAATAATAATAACAACAATAATAATAACGATAATAATAATAATATATTTTTTTTATTATTAATCTACAATCTATTATCACCTGATTTTTCACACCCTATTTAACAACAATTTAAATCATCCATCCATCCATTTTCTACCGCTTGCAATTTAAATCAGTGAAATAAAAGAAAATGTTTGATGAGCCTCTGGTCAACCATTTTGGATCAAGGAAGATGGGTGTTTTGGAGATTTTGTACAAACAAACCCTAATCAAGAAGGGCTTCAGTAGATGCCCTTTAGGCAACGGTGAGAAGAAACTGCAGAAACGACAATCATTTGATTGTTTGATCAGTGTGAGGAAGTCACAGCAATTTTGGCCTCCTTCAATATTACTTTAATTCCTTTATCATTAAATAGTCAGTATGTGAATTCAGGTTCTTGAACCTAGAGAGTTTCAGCTGGGAGGGTTTTTGCAATGGCTTACACTTTGGATGCCAGATTCAATATTGTGGATTTAAAATTTTCTGCAAACAAAGCAGTAATGTATCGTATAACATCCGAGTGCTGTGCTGTTATCCGTTGAATATCTTAAGCACAAAAGTCATTCATCAGCCATAAACATCAGCAGGATCAACTCTGGTCAGTCAGAAGTATTAAGACAGCCTCTGGAATTTGTTCAACAGCAGAGTGGGTGAAAAAAAAACAAAGTCAGGGAGTGTCGCTGCTGATGCCACTTTTCAGGTGGTTCAATGAATGTTATTTTCCCCAGTGGTATCTCTCAACCTCATATCAGACTTCTAGATTACAGGCACAGACATCTTACCTCATTCCCCAAATCGACAAAAACTTTTGAGATTTTGAGCAAGAGGAGAAAACATTTCAACCCAAATACAGTTTAGACACGTCATGTTTTCTTGACAAAAAAAAAACTGGTTAATTGTATTTTTTAATACCCAAGCCCAGTACAATAACTCTTCACACAGTTTAGAATTTATAAAAGCACAAACATCAATACCCTTAAAAACTGATAAAAGTCACATTTTTTTAACAAAACTAAACACAAAATTATGGAATGAAAATAATCCATATTTTAATTATTCCAAGTTTATTTAAAAACCATTATCTAGTTTTCTGCACAGTGGTAAAGCCATGTTTTATTTCTGTCTATGGATCTATTTTTAAGATTATAGTATTTCACATTTGTCTCTATTCTGCAAACCGACCACTAGGTGTCACTGTGTCACACGTTCATATAACTATACACATTCATACACAAGCATAACAAAAATAAAAAACATAAAAAAGCATTTTACCTTTTAATACTTGAGTTTAACATTTTTTCCATCAGTGTTTTCAATCAGGGGGGCACGGTGGTAGGTTGATTGGCATCTCTGGAAAATTGTCCATAGTGTGTGGTTGTGTGAGTGAATGAGAGTGTGTGTGTGTGCGCCCTGCGATGGGTTGGCACTCCGCCCAGGGTGTATCCTGCCTTGATGCCCGATGATACATGAGATCATGTATCACGGATCATGTATCACGGCTCCCCGTGACCCGAAGTAGTTCGGATAAGCGGTAGAAAATGAGAGAGAGTGAGTGAGTGTTTTCAATCATCTTATTTAAGTTCATTTCAGAGGCTGTGCATAGCGGAAAAAATAAACGCCAGCGATTGGCTGATGTCGCTGTCAATAAAAACTTCTCGCTCTCCTATTGGACACATAAAGCAGACACGCCTTCTTAATATGTTGAATATGTGTTTACGCCATTAACGCTGCAGGGTTGCGCCTCTGTATGTTGACAGGATTTTATATCTGGAGATTTTCACGTTTTTTAAAAAAAAAAAGATGGATATAGATGGAGAGGAACGTAAATACGGTGAGTTAAAGAGACTGAAATGAAAAAAATAACGGTCTACACGAGCTAGGCTAAGCTAAAGCCTAGTTTATCAGTTTATATCAGTTTATAACTTATTTAGGAAGCCTGTTATATAAGTTTTGTGTGTTGTTTTTTTTTTTGTTTGTTTGACTTCGATACATGGAGATGAAAAAAGTGTAGAGTTTATTTTTTTTTAAATGTGCTAGTTTTACACTCCTACGCCGTTTAACGGTGCGCACGCGCAAGTAACCGTTTTATCAACACACCCTGTGAAAATAATCACGTGTTTGATTTGGATTAAAGCCATTAGGACCATTTTTCTGATGCTCGTGTGTTCTAAACTGTGTTTTTATGTTTTTAAACCGGTCTCCAAAGGGTTTAAAACCTTCACTGGCTTAGTGTTTGTGTGTTAGAGAAAAAGCAGTTCTGTTAAATTACTGTATATAAACCAACCCTTTTAAAGTTATCATATGCATCAAAGACCAACTCAAGTAAAAACTATTTATTTCTAGTAAAGAAAGTTTCAGTAGAAGGGCAGCAAATTCTTTGCAAAACGTTCTGATTACAGATTAATTGAATTGAATTGAAGAAAAAAAAATTTGCTCAGTTGGGTTCAAGTCTAAGACCTTTCAATGTTTTCCCGATGAAGTCCTTTGCTGTCTTGTGTGAGGGTGTTTTGGGTTTAAACATTTTTTTTAAACATTTTAAACTGATTTTTGTGTAGATTGACACAGATGGACGTTTTGGATCCTTTCTTCCACCACACTTTAGCTTTTCTATCGCTTTGGTAGAGATACTTTTTGTGTCTCATCATTTTTTTTTTGTGGTAATTCCAGTCTGACCTTCTGATTCCTACCCACATTAAGTCTAGGTAAACTTTAGAGACGATGAGATTTGTAAAATGAATCTAAAACATATCACCACTGTTAATGATTTTTCTAGTGGCTCAAACATGAAATGCCCCTTCTAGCTTACAGTTTGGACTAAAATGGTACTTCGCACTGAGGCAGTTTATTAGGCACAAGTTCAAGTACTTGTTCATGCAGTTATAGTCATCCATTCGTGTGGCAGCATTATAAATGCAGGTATGAGCCAGCAGCTTTGGGTAATGTTCACGTCATCCATCAGATTGGTGAAAAATGCTCTTTCAGTGATGTAAACTGTGTATTGCTGGTCTGAGTAACTGCTTACTGATTTCCTGCGATTTTGACACAGTTTCCTGTGATGGTGCAATAAATAAACACCCTGTAACATTCAGCAGCAGTTCTGTGGACAGAAACGTCTTGGTAATGAGAGAGTTCAGACACTTTTTAACCATCTCAGCATCCTGAAACCTGAGGTAGATGAACTACAACAGCAGTAGACATTGTCAGGAACCTCTTCTGTCAGCCAAGAACAGAAAGCTGATACTGCAGTGGGCACAGACTCACCAAAACTGTACAGATGAAGATGCCATTGATTCAGCGCGTTACTGTGTATGCATGGTCTCCCCTGTATCCAGCCGATGTTTGTTTTATCTGAAAAAAAAGATTTCTGCTTAGGTACAGAGATGGTAGAGGGGTTAGAATGTGAACCTAACCTGTCTTGTATCATCAGTCCAGGCTGGTGGAGGTGATGTGATGGTGTGGGTAAAGTTTTCTTGGCAAACATTGGGCCCATTAAAACCAATCAATCATTACTTCATGGCCATCTTTTAATGGCTACTTCCTGTATGATAATTCATAGACAAAATCAATGATTACAATTAAACAAAAATGTTTAGCCTGATTTGCCAGAAATACTGTGATTTGTTGGGTGTTTGTTTAGAGATTTAAGTTACTGTGTTTGGAGCTCTTCTGTACTGTACTGTATTGTCTATTACTGTATTTAAAAGCTGTGGTGTGGCCATCTATACGGTGTTAGATTAACCATGGTTTCAGAAAGATCGGCTGATTGAACTGCAGCACACTGGTTTTGAGCTCAAATCTGGTGCCAATAAAATTGTGCTTGTGTGTCTGTGTGTGGATGTGAGGGAGAGTGCCTGTGTTTTGTGTGTTGAATTCTGCATGTTGTATTATAGCTATGAAACTACTGTGGACAAAGTAATCAAGTTTACAACATTTATAATAGAGAAAGTTCATGAGTAAATCTGTCAACACAACCGGAGGGTCAAAAAGCTGCATGGCAAACAAAGCACAACATTTACACATCTCGTGATGCATCATGGTGCACTTGAATTAATGTGGGTCAGTTTACACACTCATAGTTTTTGAAAATCTTATGCTTCTCCTTTCTCAATTATTGTTTGTGTGTTTTTTTTTTTTTTTTTTTTGTTTTTGTTTTTTTTTGAGAAAATTGTTGTCTAGTTATAGTTTGTGCTCAAAAATGAACCATAAATGATTAGTTTATTACTAGTTGATGTTCATTGACCTGTAAGGACATCAGGAAACAACCGAGGAAACAACACGGTTCTCTTTTTTAGTGGAACGTGAATAACTTGAGGAAACGTCTGAGAAAACCTGTTAATTCTCCTTTTGTAGAATTTTGTGTAAAGTTTTTGCTTTACACTCTTATAGAGAGGAACGAGAAAAATTTGTGTGGTTATGACACAAGGTTTAATACTGTGAAGGGGCCTTTGTGAAAGGAACCATGCTGACTTTGTTTTTAGCGTGTTTGCGTCGCACCAGAGTTTGTAATTTCTTAGGTTACTCTGGTTTCCTCCCCCTAGTCCAAAGACATTCGTTGGAGGCTGAGTGACCTCTCTACATTTTCTGGTGTGTGTGTATGTGTGCATCGAGGGTGTCCCCAACTGTGTGCACTTTAAGTCTTGGATAGACTCCAGGCTCTCCCTGATCCAGTGTAGGATAAACTGGATGTGTGGATGAATGGATGGACAGACATTGTACACTAGTAGAGTAACAGTATGTGCTGCGGCCATAAGTAATAAGTATAAGTAATGCAATTTGCTCTCATGGCAAATTTATATTCTGTAACAGCCCCACAGTTGTGCTTAATTTAATATCACATATATTAGGGAGAAAAATGATGGCCATAACTATTCATGAGTTTGTCTTGTGCCAAGTATTTCACATGTGACTGAAGATCTTTAAGTGCTAGCGTGGAAGAACTTGGAATTGATAAATGAGCTCTGAGGTCATTACTTTTAGCAGATTAGTCTATTTACCATCAGGTTGTTGGGTAGTAACAGCTCAATATTTTAAACATCTGAATATTTTTGACTTGTTAAAAATGAATTCTTGTTAGAAGTGTTAGTGGTGTAATCTCTGTGTGTGTGTAACATCCTCCACTACGCCCATTTTCACTGTACTTTAATTAGCATGCTGTAGCGAACGTCAGTGGAGGGTCTAGTCTATATACAGCCAGCCTAATCATAGGGATCTGAACTGGTGTCTAATTAAAGGGTAGCTTGGAGACATTGGAAATCTAATCTATTTTTTGACTTGGAGCTGCTTGTGCAGATGTTTTACATTAAACCTGTATCCATTTTTTGCAAGTAATAATAATTAATAGCAACAATAAATGAAGCAAAACTTTCATCTACATTGCAAATGTGTTGATGTAATAATTACGGTTATAAATATTTGTTTAACCTTTGAGTTATTTTTGGGTGTATGATATGTTGATGTGATGGTATAGAGTTGTAATAAAAGTCTAAAATTGGTCTATTCTTAATAGCACGTTCTATCAATATACAAGGGTCATTTGCTTAGACATATGTGTAGAAGATAAACATTCTTTGTTTTAGAATAAATAATTGGTATTTTTGGATTCAGTTTTGAACTGACAGTTGAGAAGGTTTCCTGTTTTCAGCACAAGCTGAAAACATATTTTCCGATTCAGCTTCTGGAGTCCACTTAAGAAAGCTGGAGTCCACTTAAGAAAAAATGGTTTCCAGTTTTTTGTGTGCGTGCGTGTGTGCACGTACATGTTGGCTTGAACTCAAGACGTGACTAACACAATCCACCCTTTTCACCAGTTATGCCTCACTTGACTTTCACTGCTGCCCATAACAAAGAGGGCAAAACTATGGCACATATAGAGAAGAGGTAACAAAAGGAGGAATGAAGAAAAAAAAAAGAATTAATACAGAAAGTGAAAAAAAAAGATGGTATATGAAAGGTTGTATAGGAAAAGTACTTGCTGTGAAATCAGGGCGTTTCAGCAACATTACTGTGCATGTAAGCTTAAACTAGAAGAAGGAAGCAGGTTTTTTGCGTGCATGTAATTGCTGAGCTTGCTGTGTTCATGTTTCCATATCATCAGCATACAGATGTCACGTAATAATAAACGGAACTCTATAGTACACACATTGGGGAACTGGTGAATGAATTGCCTTCGCAATCTCCTTAAACCTATTTAACTCAAATTTGGAGTCTAATTTACAGTATATCGGGTTTAATGTCTCGAATGCATTTGCACTATTTGTGATCATGGCTCTCTGGTTAAAATGAGTCTGTGGTTAAAAACTAGTGAACAGAAGCTGCCAAAATGAATTTACTGTATAACAGTACTGCCCTGGATAACGGTGGGAGGGTTGAAAACTAATCTCTTAAAGGAATTTCGTCACTTTGAAAAGATCCCAAAAAGCGAGTTATCCCAAAATTAAATCTAAAACTCAAACCAAGTGTCTATATTTATGTCATATGGCTTGTCCTGATTAAATGGTCAGAATGATTATCTTGATGTTTTGTGCGGGATACAATCATCTAATCACGGTTTCTGTGCTTTCAACACTTCTCTCTTAATAAATAATAATAATAATAATAATAATAATAATAATAAATGAAGCTTTAAAACCCACAGACGTACTTATACGTTCACTCACAGTTGGGGACAATAAGGCATAACCAATCTGCATTCTTTTAGGGTGGATACAGGCTAGACTGCATACACAGTAACGCTCCACATCAATGAAGCCTTGCTGTGCTTGACACAAAGTTTCAGATGTTTCAACTAACGCTTCGAGCCAAAGTAGAGGACAAAGTAACATTAACTGAATTCGTTTTCAAGGAAAAATGTCATGTACTGTAAAGGGCAGGACAAATGAGCAACTTGGCCTTTTCTACATGGAAACCTCCCTTTAAACAAGATTTCCTACAGAAACAAAGTAAATTTCAAAGGCATTCGCTGTGCAGAGAAACAAACCAAAACCTCCGGCACAAATCTTGCAAGGCAGAGCGGTCCCAAATAATCCAGACACATTCATGCAGGCTTTTTTCTTTCGATAAAACAAATTTAAACAGTCTTCTCTCTTAGAGCACACTAGAATTAATGCTGGTGCTTCAGCTGCCCAGTGTAAAAGGCTTTTGTGCCAAAACTGCATGAAAAATTCAACAAGAATCTTTTAGTGTCCACAACTGAAGACTTCATACAGATCGACTGGGAGGAGTTTTCACTAGAGCAATTTGATTCCAGTCTCCTTGTGGACCACTGGCTGAGCTCAAAGCTGGCCAGACAACCTGCTTACAAATGCTGCTGGATCCTTTGTGTCTAAACAGAGTGAGAAAAGACTATTAAAGGAAGTGTTTATACTGTTTTTACAGTCAAAGTATAAGCAGAAATGCAGAAATAATTAAAAGCAGTGCAATGTTTGTATTAAAATAAATAATTTTGATTCTAAATGTCCCCTTGTATCCTTTATTAAGGAAAAACACCTTATTTAATAACTTTTATAGGATCCTTAAAGTTCTACATGCGCTCCTTGGGAGGGAAAATTAGGGAAAATCTCTTGTTAACCACTTGTCATTTCATTAAATAATGATTTCATAAAGGTATGTAATAAAAATTTAGCATAGCATATCTGTCTCGAGTAATCACTGCTGTGAGCATATTTAGACCTGACAGACATCGTATTGAACACAGCTTATGTTTAGAACAGAGTGGATATGAGAAGCTTGTACAGTATGCATGTTGAAATAAAATAATGTATTATAAACCACTGACACGTGTGTTGTTGGATAGTTCAAAAGAAGCTTAATTCGATGTAAAATTACAAAGTTGTTATTTTTTGTTTTCAATCGAGAAAAAGGGAACAGTAAGGAAACCACTGTAGATAAATGTTATAGCATACATGATGGAAACTAACTGAGGTGTCACTCTCTAATTATTAATAAGAAACTGGAATCGTGGACAGATTGCTGTAGTATAACAGTGTTCAATATAAACACACTATTGCAAATGCTATATTGCTTTTAGAAGCAGTTCTTTAAACTACTATTTAGAAATTATTATTGAGTATCCGACATTTTAGACACTCTAGCTAAAAGTTCTGTTCACTTTTAATCAGACAAAACAATACCACTAACACTAAATCTATAGCTCTGCAGCTAGATGGCTAGCAAACTCATATTGATTTGATTTGTAAATTCATATTGCAGGTGTTTCCGATGACTCCTACATCCCTGAAAAGCCTCGACTGTAGTGTTCTCTGCTAAACTCAATAACTTTAGTAACTCGATCGATCTATGAAGCAGTTTAACGTCACGCATTCAGAAGAGCGGAGTGATACAGGCGGTGAAACGTCTCAAGACATTTCCACCAATCAAATTAGCGGAACGGAACTAATATAAAACACCTGGGCTTCGTACAACCTTGGTTAAGTTTTGCAGTTTTCTCTGTCGGCTTAAACTCATTCGGGGCTCAGCGACTTCTAATAATAATATTCAATATTCAGTAATAATATTCAGTATGTTAGAAGTTGGCTGTGGGTTAGAAAAATCTGCAAACCAAAAGGACGACTAACATATTAAGAAAGGCGCTGTTTATTACCGGTTTAACCGGTTTAATGCACTGGGAGCGGCTGAGCCCTGGAGCAGTGAAGAGTGAGCGCGTGTCGACCACAACAGTTAACTGACCCTTTATAATACTGCTGTAACAAACAAACAAACAACAAGCACAAACTCCTACACGGAGCGATGGGGATTGGAACAGACGCTGGAAAAAAAAAAAGCCACAAAATGCCGGAGGAAGAAGATCATTACGGGAAACATGGTAAAGTTCAGATAGAAAACCATGTGCTGGCTTTTCTTTAGCAGATGGAGTTTTGCTGTCGTGCCTGGTTTAATGTCAGAGTTGCAGTGGTTTTTTATTTATTTATTTTTTTTATTATTTCTTGTTATTTTATAGCTCTCTGCTCTGTATAGCATCTGACGCATCAATACTGATCGGGTTCAGGTTTTATTTCAGTCGCGTCTGTCTTGTGCAGACCTCCTTTTTTTCCCTTTATGGCTTTGGGCTGGATTATAATTTGGTTAGCATTTGTGGGATGCTGGGTTTATATTTATGTTTCTCCAGAAGTTCGAGTCTGGTTTCTAGTTTGAGCGCGAGAATTAGGATTAGTGCCACTCTGCACTGGCAGACAGATTAGGATTAGGGGCTCGTGACACTCTGCACGTCTCCTTCCTGTTTTGGCAGAAAGATTAAGAAGTAGAAACGACACTAGATAAATGTGAGTAAGTACTACTTAAACCCGTGTTGAAAAGTTGGCGTGCTGCTTGCTGATAGAGTTTACTTCCCTGTGTACACTTGGGTTCCTCCCTTTCATTTCCTTCGCTGCTTACTCACGTATCACACAAAGGCTTTGTGGTGGGAGTGTTTTTGATGCAAGTTATTTCCAAGGAGCCATTTTAAGTTCAAGCAGATGACCGTTCTTGCTTAAAAATTCCCCAAGTATAAAAACAATTAAAAAAACAAAACAAAAAAAGGCAAGAAAAAATAAAAACAAATAAGGTCACGTTGACATGTTATGACACATTGCTCTATAGGCGTGTACACCGGATGTTGTAAATGTGTACAACTGTAGAGGTAATGGAAAAAAAACAACTGAGAAGCAAGAAAGGACAAATTTAGTCATGGTAGATGACTGACTGTGTGTCTGACTGTCTGTCTCACTGTCTGTCTGTCTGTCTCTCTGTCTGTGTGTCTGTCTGTCTCTGTGTGCCTGTCTGTCTGTTGCATGATGCCCCACAGTAAGTAACTATATACAATTATAGATAAAATTTTATATTAACAGGGTTTCCTTGTAAAATGGCTATTGGGCTAAAGGAGACAAAATGAGTATCAGAGCCCATGATAGATCTCACTGATTTTTGAAACCCTTTTTTTAAAAGTTTTAACAAACACTTATGTTCCCAAGAGTGCGCTTAATTACTATTAACTGCTAGAGAAGCACTGGGGGGAAAGACAATTTGTCTTGTTTAGGGTCTTCAGCACTACCAGGCTGCCAAATTTCAGTGCATCTATATATCCAATTTATTAGGAACACCTACAGTTACACGCTCAGCTAATCATGAGGCAGCATGTCAGTCTGAGTTAAGAAAAAAAAGTCCTCTGTGTCTGAGTGTGGTATGGGTACTGGTATTGGTACCAGCAAAATGGATGTAGCTAAATCTTTATGCACTTGCACCACTCTGTGGGTCTGTGCAGGACTTTTACAGACCTCCATTTGGCTCTAAAGGCATTTGGGATGCAAATTCTGCATCATTAGAGAAATATCTTAAAACCACAATGAACAGCATTCTCTAAGCCCGGAGCCAACAAAAATATCTCTCTGGGATTTCCCTACAAGTTAAGACAGCCCTGATAATGTTAGATCAGTGGGCATTCTTTGTGTGTAGGTTTCTGCTTGACCACATAAGACTTTAAATATCATTTAATAATAATTTAACAAATTTGAAACTTTTGTTCATAGGACCTTTTTAAATAGAGCACTCGTTTGTTTGCACTTTTGTTAGCAAACTTTTGTTAGCAATGTATTTTGAATTGTTATTTGAATCGATGCTCTGGAGCTGGTAATGTAAAAGCCGTCTGGTGCATTGTGTTCAATACTGGTGGCTGTAAGAGACTTACATATATTGTAGCTGTGGGAAGAATATGACTCTGTGGTCAAATCTGCAATATGATCCCACTGCAGAAGGCATCTTATCCTAAGCCTATCTAGTCTTTACGCTGGAATGTTGGTTGTCGGTTGTGTTGGTACAATTCAGGGTGTGGAAAACTGATTATCATGGCCTGCATCATTATACTCCTGTTTAGGGCATAATTCATTATACTCCCATTCCTTTTTATGCTCCATGCTACAAGTTCCAACTCCTAATCCACAGGGTCAAGAAGCATTTTTTTGATGGGGAACACTTACCTAGCTTTTCAAAGCTCACAAATGTTGTGTGTATTACTACATTGAGAAATAATTGATTCAATTTCTGCCTGTTAGTTTCTGCCACTAACTGATTCAGTTGATTTCAATTTCTGCCAGTTAGGCACATTGTAAGATTTAAGAATGCACTAAATAGCAAAAATGATTTTTAAAAATATTTCTTTCAACATTACAACTATGGACGCTTAACTAGGCTTAATTAAATAACAGGCCATTAAGTAAACACAATATAACTGACAATTAGACTATTATAAACTGCTTGTATCAACCTTTTTTGTGTGTGAGGAGATCAGTGTGGTGTCAGTGAAGTGACGTAGTGTATCACATGCTTAACACAGACCAACTAATCAATAACGATTGCAATATGTTTAATAGCCACTTGTAGCTTTTTTTCTTTGTGCTTATTGCATGCTTGCCAACCAATCTTTCACTTTAGCCAGAGCTGATTTTATCCTGTGTGTTTTCAAACGCCAGACTGAAATAAACTGTACTTGTTCTTCAGTAAAATAAGTGTTGGAAAGTCAGGTTGAGAAATTACACAGCCAGCAGCCCTGAGGCAATAACTGACGTGTTCACAGGCCTTGTATGGCAAATGAGTGAATGAAAATAGACTGTTAAATCAAATTAGGATTGAGAAATAAGTCTACATTAATAACCACCTTGTTATTCCTGGTTATAGAACTGCACAATAATGTTAATGGATTGCATGTTATTTTTCATTGTCCTCACAGGTGAACCCAGAAAATATGACCCCAACTTCAAAGGGCCAATCCACAGTAGGTAAGAAGCCCGTTTTGTTTAAAATCAGTCTTATTAACAGGAAGTGTTAATAGTGACAGTGTTGTACTTGGTTTTTAGCTACATGTACACAAGATGCTTTCTGTATATATGCT
This sequence comes from Tachysurus vachellii, assembly GCF_030014155.1. Taxonomy (NCBI): domain Eukaryota; kingdom Metazoa; phylum Chordata; class Actinopteri; order Siluriformes; family Bagridae; genus Tachysurus; species Tachysurus vachellii. The sequence continues at coordinate 11,626,805 of NC_083477.1, forward strand.
TAATTAGTTTAGAAAGTTTGCTGTGTTCATCTTTGGAAAGGTAATACGGCACTCAATTCCAGGCAATTTATGGTTTATTGTTTATCATTTAACATTAACATTACCGTATTTCTAATGTGTTTTCCATAAAAACGCAGTTAAAATTGTCTCCTGTGTAAAAAGTGCTATATCGTCTTAAAAAAAAAAAACAACAACTTTGCAGTATGGACTTTGAGACACAGCATATAGCTTTATTATTATTACATACACATCTCCAGGCTGCTTTACAGTAGGAAAATATGCATCCCAGAATAGGGGTGTGAAATGACTAACATTCCATGGTATGGTAACCTGCCCTGGGCGATGTGCATGCTACTGGGTAGAAGTTTTATCTATGTGAACAATGCTGCTTGTATAGCAACCGAATGTATGCTACAGATTGTATCTGTGTTTGTAGGTGTGGCTTTTCACAGACTGTTGAATTGCCAGCACTATTTTAACTCTAATTTTATTTGTATTATTTCGCAAAATGTTCGATTTTATCCTGATACACACTTCTTATCTTACCCAAATTCCTAGTTGGCTAGCTTTAAAAAAAAAAAAGGATTTGTCTAGTGAACACACAAGTATAATTCTGTCAAATGTAATAGAGATCTAAATTGCATGCTGTTTTTCCCCGTCCATTAGTAAATGATGTGAATTTTCTGTTTTCCTTTACAGAGGCTGTACAGACATTATTTGCTGTATTCTTTTCATCTTGGCCATAGTTGGATATGTCGCTGTGGGAATATTAGGTGAGTCATTGCTTTACTTTAAAGCTTCTAGTTTTAAAAGGCAAAAGAGAGTCAGTGTTCATGGTCTTTGTATTCGTGTCTTCACCTGTGCGTAGACAAAGGGAGGGGAGGACGAGGTATAGGTTTATGTAATTATGGTTTTAAATAGATAATGGGCCCACGTTAATACAATGAGCTATGTGAATAAAGACCTGTATGAAAGAATTACTAGAAAAAAACCCCAGTGTGTACACTAAAAAAAGAAAAAAATTATGATCTCTATTGCGTATGTTTCTAAATCAATAACTGTGGTTATTCCTTGTGTAGGAAGGCATAAAGTTTTAAACAGTTTGTTGTCGTATCAGGGAAATGCAAATAAGATTTCACTATTGCTCAATTTGTGGCTTATCGTGAATTGTGCTGGCTAGTGTTTGTTTAGCAGTCGTACGTGTAGCTATTCAGGAGCTTTTCAAGGATACTTGTATTCACTGCATTTATTATCATCAGTTTCATACTTGTATTTAGTGAGATCAGTGAAAATATTAAGAAAAGAAGGCAGAACAATTCACAACAATTTCATGTTAAGGGCAATGCCAGGCTCAGTTTGCTTGTTGTGGAAACAGTCATGTTTATTGTTTGGCTGGACAGAGGCTTACTGGCCTAAATGCAAACCATATGAGTCAATGTGGTGCAAGTTAAGTTTAATGGGCTTCAATTCTCCAGCCTACAGACTCCTGTGGCACAAGAAGGCCTCTGACTGTAGTCTTTTCTATTCAGACTTGTACAGCACATAACTTGCATGCCATGTCATGTCTTCTGCCAAGAAGAATATGTGCCTCATATTTATCCCACTTATATTTATTGTGCTTCTCAGTCCCCCAACACTTCATAACTAAAATAGTATCAGTGTGAACATTATGTAGTTTGTGTTTGTGCAGTCGGTGCTCAGTTTTCTTGTCTCCTTTCCAGCATGGTCTCAGGGTGACCCTAGGAAGGTGATATACCCCACAAACAGCAGAGGGGAATTCTGTGGTCAAACTGGAACTCCTTTGGAGTAAGTTGAAATGCCAGACATCAGATTGTCTTCATGTTTAATGGAAACCTCGAATGTTTAAAACGCGAAGAAATGAGGAGGATGTAAATAATGAGATATTAACCAAAAGCTTTTATTTATTGTTTCTGCCAGCTTTTGCACATGTATATGAATAATCTTTGGGTTGTATGTGGTGGTGTTTGTAAAACAGGAAGAAGCCTTACCTTTTCTACTTTAACATCCTGAAGTGTGCCAGTCCTGTGGTCCTCCTAGAGTTCCAGTGTCCCACCACGCAGGTACATGTCCTCGTGTTGAATGACTACTTGATGAAATATTATACTAGTAAATGAACAGAGAAACTGTTGCTGCTGAAGCTCCATGTTCAGGGGTAGAGTTTTGTAATATTTAAATCCTTAAACCTTCTAGGCTTATACTGATGTTACGTTATGCCTACTGAAGCAATGCAAGAAATTGCCCTTTGTAAAGACTATACAGTGTGAATTATCTGTAGTTTTAAATTTTAGCTTGTTTTACTTTTATATAACCTTGAGAACACACTAGTGCGAGGTTATGCTTCTAGAAATCTTTGTAAAATGTACCTGTTTTAATTCATCGCTGTGGGATTCATGTCACAGTATCATTTTAGACATGTGAAACTAGCTGCTATCGTGTTGGTGGTGTGATGATCCTAGCTAGGCGTATCAGTAACAGAATACTGCTACTATAACTGTACATTCATCTCTATTCATTTCTAGATTTGTGTGGATAAATGCCCTGATAAATCCTTGACTCTACTAAATGCCAAATTTGGTGGCAAGGACTGGGATTACTACAAAAGCTTCTGTACCGAAGACCCAGGCAACCTGGTAGGTGGAACTTGAAGGTTTGAAATTGAACAAGAAATAGTAACACATCATTTTTGCTAACCTTTTTTCTGACTGGGGCTGTCTGTCTGACTGTCTTTGTTGCCATTTTGCCACAGTTGATTTGACCCTTTACAGCACACCGGTTTTTCATTCTGCCTGATATAAAATGAGTCAGGACACTGTTTGCTTGTAGTGCGAGATGTTTTCCTTCTGTTGAGAACTCTACACAGTATTTTAGTGGTTGACGAGAACAGAAATGTGTTTATCACAATTTACAGTAGGATTTTAATATCTTTTGTCTTTCAGACGCCTGCTGATATCCTGACAAGACGGATTTGTCCTGCAGTGCTCATCCCTAGCAAGCCATGTAAGACCTTATCTTTTCTTATGCATCAGCTTTATCTTAAACGGAAATGTGGTGGTTTTTTTTTTTTTTTTTTAGAATTTACAAGGTATATTTTACCACGAGAACATCGGCTATAAATACAGTTAGAAAAACGAGGGTATTTCTGCTTTTGGTTTTTGTCTGTCTGTCTTATTATTTTTTTTATTTTTCCTTCTTGCTCAGTCACACGGAGATGTTTCCCTGCTCTTGGCACAAAGGGGAATGAGATCACTGTAGGAAACAGTACCGATTTTCTGGATGCACAGGGCAAGCCTGTAAAGGCCAGCGACTTACTGCCTGCTGTAAAGTGAGTATACACTCAGATACTAGTGTAAATACACTCACTAACAGCTAACATACCCGAATGTCTAATGTGTGTTGAAGGCAACATATTTTAACAAACTCCTGACAAACTCTCAGCACAAATGTAATGTTCAAGGTGAAAATTCTTCTGTCTCTTCAGTAGAATTCTGTGGTCCAATCGAAGGTTTCCTACCTTGTAAATGTCCAAATCTTTCAAAGATACCGTAAAGCAAACCGGACACACAACTCTTAATTCCACTTCACTGATTAAGACACTATTGCTATATAAGCCCATTTGGGAAATTTGCTGTTCTGGAGTTTTCAAGTAGGTATCTTTTTAATGTACAACTGTTAAAAGACAATAAAGGACATTAAAGACATCACTTGTGTTTTGTTTTTGGTGCCTGCAGGAATGCCACAATAGTTGCTGAAACTCGAATGGTGGTGATGAAGATCTTTGAGGATTTCACAGTATCATGGTATTGGATAATTCTGTAAGTAAACAATAATCTGTCTCAGAAGAATATATGTCTCATTCTTAACTTAAAGGTAGGGTCTCCGATATTTGAGAAATGCTTCAGAAAACTGCGTTGGGCCACCAAACAAAACAAAAATAAAAAAAACGTGTAGCCAATGAGCAGAAAGGGGCGGCTCTTGTCAATTTGGGCGGAGAGAGTGTTCAGTGTGCATGTGTGCATATTCACAGATTGGAGTTTCCTGAGTATATGGCCAACTTCCCACTCCTTCAGGTCTCTCCAGCGCTGGAAAGCTGGTCCTATATTAACACTTGCCTTATCGTAAGCCTTTTTTCGCTTTCTTTTTGTTTTTATCCTCCATGTCAATGTTAAAACCACTTTCTGCTAATGTCACACATGAGCACAGAACACTCTCTCTGCCCATATTGACAAGACCTGCCCCTTCTGCTCATTGGCTACACGTTTGTTTTGATTTTTGTTTAGCTTTTCGTACTGACTCAGTTTTCTGAAGCATTTCTCAAATATCGGAGACCCTACCTTTTAATGGTGTTTATCATTGTGATCATTCTTCACTGATGATGGTTGTGTTTCATCAGTGGTCTGGTCATAGCGACAATCCTGAGTCTGATCTTCATCGTACTGCTGAGGTTTCTGGCTGGCATCATGGTCTGGGTTATGATCATCATGGTCATCCTCGTCATAGGATACGGTAGTGTCTCTGTCTGAACAACCGAGCTACATGCTTGGGGCTAAGAAACTTGTGTGTGAAGTCTGTCACTATTCACTAATATAATGATCAGTGAACAGTGGATACAGTACAGTTGCTCAATCGAGCCCTATTATATCCAGTAAATACTCTCGCTGGTTACTTTAATAGCAACACCTGCACCCGTGCATGCAGTTAGCCATTCATGTGGTAGCGGTACAGTACATAAAATCATGCTGTTTCACAAGCTTTAGATAATGTTCATATCAAACATCATGGTTGTTGGTGCTTCTGGGATTTTGACACAATGGCGCTCTGGATGTTGTGTTTTTTTTTTTTTTGTTTTTTTTTATATATATATAAACTGTTCTGTCTAAGATCTAGTGTGAAGCAGTTCTTCAGATGGAAATGCTTTGTTCATAAGAGAAAGATCAAAGAGAATGGACAGTCAGAGCAAGGCTATGGTATCACAAATAACTACTTTTTATAACAGTTTTAAGCGAAACTGCATCTCCGAATGCAAAGCACATTGATCGCTAAGGCACATGGGCCATAACGGAAGAAAACCACATCAGGATTCCACTCCAGTCAGCCAGGAATAGCCAAATGAGGCTAAAGTTTGGAAAGATATGTTGCCTGCTCTAGTTTCAATTTTACAACAGGCTCATACCAGGAAGTCTGTACATTGACTCTATCTGCACTATGTTCTGCATTGTACTGCTCCCTCATGATTGGCTAAGTAAGCAGGTGTACAGGTGTTCCTAATAAAGTGGCTGATAAGGGTATGGTGTATAAAATGTTGTGCTTATACATCTATGACGGTGTCGGTGCCATTTTCCTTAATGTTTTGCTCACTTTATTTCTTTCTGTTTGCGCAGGTATCTTCCACTGCAGCATGGAGTACGTTCATCTAAAGAACACCCCTGGGGCCAACATCACCCTCAAGGAGCTGGGCTTCCAGATGGACTTGAATGTGTACCTGCATATCAGACAGACCTGGTTAGCCTTCAGTGAGTCTCCAAAGTCTCCAAAGCGGATGACCGTGTCATGACCGTGTTTTGTTTTGTTTGTCACTCATTTGTTTTTCATGAGTAAAGAAAGAATTGAGGACATCTTCAGTTTGGGAATTGGGAGGTCAAGGGGTTTTAGAACAGGGATTAGCTGTGGCTCAGATGTGACGTGCTAAACCAGAATGAAAACAAACCTAAATGCTTTAAAATGTTTCCTGCTCTGTTCATCTCCACAGTAATCATTCTGGCAATAGTGGAGCTCATCATCATCCTGCTCCTAATCTTCCTCAGAAAAAGAATATTAATCGCCATCGCTCTGATCAAAGAGGCCAGCAGGTGTGTACAGTACATTTGTTCCGTCATAACGTTCAGTAAAGTCGAATATCAAATGACAAAGATTAGGTCTAGAAGCCGTCATTACTGTTATCTACTGTATGTAATTTTTCTCAGTAGTAATAATGAGCTGGTGTTATTCTGATTATAAATGCAGTATTGGCCTAGTCGAAAGATTGTTTACTTTTCAGCACCCCTTTTATTTTTATTTTTTTTTAAAGAAATGCACAGAAATGTTTTGAGTGGCGCTCTCTTCATTATCTCATCTCTTGTCAAACATGAAGGACTGTATTTGGAGAGTGAATCTAGATTGAAGATAAAGCTTAACAATTAGCATGTACAAGTAATTGAGGCTAAATTATGTCACCATTAACACCTTGTGTATTTTACAGGGCCATCGGACACGTGATGTCATCACTGTTTTACCCTCTGTTAACCTTCTTCCTCCTATCCATAGTCATTGCATACTGGGCGATCACAGCTATGTATCCTTCAGCTGTGCTTGTTATCCTAGTCCCCATGCAGATTTTTGTCTCGTGAGCACTGAACTGGTAAACAGTAATTGAGCAGAAGAAAAAAATACAGCTCAGCAAAAGAACTGGCCTTCTGTCAGCTCAGAGTTGTAAGGATTGCGAGACTTGACACGTGAATGCTCTTAAACATGTTTCAAGTGTTGTTTGTTGTTTATGATTTATTATTATTATAATATTAACTTGAAGCGAAATAAAACACAGAGGCTGGTGAGAGAACATCATATATTTAAGTGCTGTAGTGTAGCTACAATGTTGAACATGTCCGATGTGTTCTTTGGTAAGTTTTTATCTATTTATTTATTTATTTTTTGCCGTCATTGTAACTCTACAAAAAAGTGCTACAAAAACAAGACCTTGACACCTTTTGCTCAGCTTCCTCTCCACATCCAATGAGGCCGTGTACAAAGTCTTTAATCAGACTGAGTGTATTTATGCAAGGAACAGCTGCAGCCCCGAGGTGAGCGTTTCAGTATACTGACTGTGTTGGATGGACGATTCTTGCGTTAGAATAACTGCAGTTGCATTGCAAATAAATTTGGCATTTGTAAATTGAATACATGCCTATAGTTTGTGTAGTTATATGGCTTTTATATCAGTCACCACTGACTGTAAGTGGAAAAAAGGTTTGATTCACTGAAATAATGCAACATTGCTCTCATAATATCAAAAATCAAACTTACACAAATTCTTAGCGCAAAAATCAAAACAAACAAATGACTTGTGCTTTTCTCCAGCTTTTATACCTGGGAGTTTTGGAGTAGATACCACTGCAACAATGCCATGATTGAGTGCTGGTTGTGTTTGACATTGAAATTGATTTACCAGTGCAACATCCATACAAGTGTAGGAAATCAGATAGGAAATCTAATCATTCCAGTCTTTGATTTCTTTTGATTGTTTCAGAATTACACCACCTCTGACATGCAGAAACAGTGCCCACAGTCACAGTGCCTTTTTGCTTTCTACGGTGGCGAATCCGCCTACCACAAGTACCTCATCTTCCTACAGTTCTACAACGTCTTCCTCTTTTTCTGGTGTGCCAACTTCGTGACAGCTTTGGGTCAGATGACCTTGGCCGGTGCCTTTGCTTCCTACTACTGGGCGTTCAACAAGTCCCGCGATATGCCAACCTGCCCAGTGTTTGCCTCATTTGGTAGAGCTCTCAGGTATGTGACTGAGTGTATGAATGTCCTTCCCCAAGTCTATAAATAGAAATAAAGTTAAACAATTACAGGATTTTGTTTGGATTATCTCGCAGCCCATCTGGCCATCCAAATGCAAGGTTGTTTTGTTACTCGTGTTAACCCTGGTTCATTCAGATTAAGGCTAATTAAAGGAACATGCAGTGGGAGGTGTTTATCTGCCAGCATATGGGTCCGGTTCGCCTTTTAGAGCAAATAGAAGCTTCACTAGAAATGAACCCAGATCATAATTCTGACTGATGGACTTCATCTTACAAGGCAGTATTTTCATCCTGATGGCAAGAGGGATCCCTGAGCTCTTTGATGATGCTATGAAAATGGACTGAAGTGATAAACAGCGCTCTCTAATACAACCAATAATACAGCTTTTGAGTAAATATCTTTTACTCAGTTTCTGAGGGTTGTACAGTCTCTGCCATAGTTTCACTTCTTGTATATAGTTAGCAGAATGATGCACATGGACTATTTTTAAAATGGTCTTAGCAGATGGTGTGGCTTTAAATTTTCATATGAGTCATAAGCCAATCAAGAACACCCATGTCCTTATGAAAGCCTGTAACACCAAATGTTCTAAACACTTGTATGGGCTGTGTTCACACAAGTACACAACCCAGAAACCCCCAGAGATTTAACACAAGTCTTCTTACCGTGTGGTGTGGTTTAGAGACTGCTTCATGGAGACTTCTGTACTGAAAAACGTATTTTTTTTTCCCCCACACGTTTTTCCCCACATGACATAATGGACTTTTTATCAGTCTGTTCTTGGACAGGTTTTTTTTCTTTTCTTTTTTTTTAATTTACATCGGCTCACCAACTAAAATCACAGATACAATGCACTACAATAATAATTACATTACACTCTTCCCCTTGTAAATCCAATAGAGCATCGGTCTCCTGCTCAGAACCCATCCATTGTTGTTGAGAACTGGGAGTTGTGATGCTGCTTAATTGGTCAGGACATCAGACCAGCTAGGTATCTGTCTTCATACGTATTTATTTTTTTGGTCTGTGTTTATCAGGTATCACACAGGCACTCTTGCGTTCGGTTCTCTCATCCTGGCAATCGTCCAGGTCATCAGGGTTCTGCTGGAGTACCTGGACCACAAACTAAAAGGTAAACCATAAGATCCTTCATGATTTCCTTATCATCGGATTGTGTTGTACAGTTTGAAACCCATTTCATGAGTTTCCAACAGTTTAATTTATTGTCATTTAGCCGGCAAACAACGTAGAGTTTCCATTTAATGAGCTGTGTGTGTTCAAGAGTTTCTGGTTTATCTCGACAGCGGCACAGAATAAATTTGCCAAGTTTCTGCTTTGCTGCCTCAAGTGCTGCTTCTGGTGCCTGGAGAAATTCATCAAGTTCATCAACAGGAATGCTTACATCATGGTGTGTTCCTGATCCTTTTCATTTACCAAGCCTAAGCCAGTGTTTTACTGTATCTCTGTGAACTAAACAACGTGACTTTCTTCCTCTATTACCATCCTTTACATTTGACTTTATAATATTAAAAAAAATGTTTTTAAAGATTTATAGATGCAAACTAAAAACAAATGGAAATGCACAAGCGTTTTTTATTTTTTTAATAGAAATTTATTTATTTTGCTTACTTGCTTATTTTTCTCTTCCCCACAACTCTTCAAACATGTCACAAATGATTAGAAACTGAAATGTCACATGTCTGCTTGTGATGAATTGAAGCTAGTTCTTTAGCACTTACAGTAACTAACCTCTTGGTTTAGTTTGCTATGCTAGTGATATTTGGCTGTATGAAACCTTCTAAACATCTGGGAATTTAAACTAGTAAAAATAGTGTATAATCAAATATACATTACAGCAAATTCTTTCTTTGCATATCCCAACTTTTGAGGTTGGGGTCATAGTGTAGAGTCAGTAATGATTTGGCATCTGGGGCACTGAGAGTTAAGGGCCTTGCTCAGGGGCCCAACAGTGACAGCTTGGTAGTGCTGGGATTCTTTGATTAAGCATGCAGAGCCTTAGGTGTAAAAGTTAACAATTCTTATTAGACATTTTATTATCCTTCATAGATTTCTTTGGTTTAAGCCCTGATTAATGTGTTTATACAAAAGACCAATACTGGATATACAGTAGATCAGTGTGTTCTGTACCCCACAACATGTAACCAAAGTTTTGTGCTCCCTCAGGTGGCCATTTATGGTAAAAATTTCTGCACTGCAGCCCGAGATGCCTTCTTCCTGTTGATGAGAAATATGATCAGGTGAGTAAAGCAAACAAAATAAACAAATACAAGAGAACTTCCAGAATTTTCTTTGTTATTTATCTGTTATTCTTTCTGAATTTTCCTTTATTCTCTCCGTTTTATTCTTTAAGGGTTGCTGTCTTGGACAAGGTCACAGATTTCTTGTTGTTTTTGGGGAAGCTCCTTATTGTGGGCATTGTAGGCAAGTGGATGACCGTTCTGTTTTTTTGTAATAATAATAATGCCATCTATGTATACACTACTGGCTAGCTGCAAAATATTCTTTTGGCTTTATTTCGATTGTCTTATGTTGCTTTTTTTTTTTCCCCATTTTATTCTAGGTGTCCTTTCATTCTTCTTCTTCTCTGGGAGAGCAAAAGTGGAAGTTGTACCTAATTTGAATTATTACTGGGTGCCCATGCTGGTGAGAGAATAACACAAACACACGCTAGCATGCCAAGTCAGTTCTTTTTAGCCACTGTAATACAATTAACAATCACCAACTTCATGTGTAATTGTAAGAAAAATGTGTATGAGCATTAATGGGGCTCGCAGTAAATGTTTAACTAGATATTGAATTTTGTTATGAATTTGAACTGATGAATCCACATGAGAACATGTTTTTGAGCATTTCTTGTGTGTGTGTGTTTGTTTACACAGACCATCATGGTGGGCTCTTACCTTATTGCCCACGGCTTCTTCAGCGTGTATGCCATGTGTGTTGACACACTCTTCCTTTGCTTCTGTGAGTACTGGATAAAGTCTTATACCACATTTTAAGTTATGTATACTAAGCAAACACTGAAAATCTAGGTTTATATTGATGTGTATATATTTTAGTAATATGTAAAGCCTTATCTGCTGTACCAAATGCTTCAATGCAGTAAATATATACTTTAATTTTTAAAGATGTTGCTGGGTTACTGTTATTCTGTCAGCCCAGTCTATGCAAACATTGCTGGATAACAGAATGATGCATCAGGCTCTAAATGAAAGATTCCCAGGGTGGTTTAACTTCACTATCTGTCTTCACTCTTGAGGTGTACCATCTAACTAACATGCTTCTCAGCTGCCTTTTAGCATGATTCTGACTTTTTTCCTGTTGCTCCTTTTCTCTCTTCCTTGTTTGTCCGCACCTTCTTCCCTTCACTCCCCTTCCCCTTCCTGTTTTCTCTGGCCACACTCCATTTAACATGCTCACTCTCCTCTGCATTAAAATTTTTGTACTCCTCATTGTACACACTCTGACACACACGCATGAAAATTTCACCCCTGCTACATGCACGATCCTAACTTCACACACGCACGCACGCACACACGTAAAAGGCGAAGACCTGGAGCGCAACGACGGCTCTGCGGCTCGACCGTATTACATGTCGTCTACTCTGCATGAGATCCTGTTCAAGACCACTGAGGAGCCTGCTGACAATCCTCCAGCTTCACCTCAGGAGGAAGAGGTCCCTCTGAGAACACACAAGGCCTCCCTGGAACAAGACTAGCATGTGACATCATTGAGCCTCCAAAGATTAGTCAGCACATGTTTAGCTGATGTCCTTAGATTTGTTAAAAGCACTGACTAATATGATGTAGGTTATGTGTATCTGTCAGTTACTTCAGTCTGTTACGTATAATGTGCGATTCATTCAGTGGCAGTGGTTCATTGTGACTTTTTAAAGATAGAACTTGCTTGAAATCACTTTTTAAACAAAGTTGCTTGCAAGGGAGACAGAATACACAACAGTTGATGCTTAAGGGGCTCACAGAAACCCCACAGCAGGCATACGTCTTGAGCAGTGAATGGCATTTACCCACTGGAAATTCCCTCTTTCCCAAAAAACTTATTACAAGCTAAGGTGGAAGCATGTTGCCATATAGCTTAAACTATAGCCAGTTAGAAGTGTGCTGATTCTTGTCTTTTACATGTTTTGTAAAAGAATATCTGATCATTTAGTCAGTGTATTATGCATTCTTATACCTATATCTTTATAAATAGACACTTCATTTGTAATCAGACTGTATATAAAGAATGCAGGGAGTAACTGCAGTGTACTTCACTATAAAATCTAAAGTTGCAGTATAGTATACAAAAGTACCATAGAATCTCTCAGACTTTGTTCCCCCAGTAGGCATGTCCTCAATTTATGAGAAGCACTTTACGCAGCCGAAGAATGTTCGTCTAAAACATCCTGTACCACGCGGCCATATTTTGCTACCCGTACACGCCATATACACTCACCTACCTGCCTGTTTAATAGGGACAGATGTACCCCTGCTTGTATGTAATTATTCAGGCAGCTCTTCCTGTGGCAGTGGTGCAATGCATATCATCTCTAGCATCAACATCCAACATTGTATATCAGTTTTTTTCCCTCATTCTGATGAACATTATCTAAAGCTGTATCTACATGACTGGATGCCCTGCACCACTGCCACATGGTTGGCTACCTGTAAAATTGGTGTACAAGCCAGGTGTACCAGTGTTCCTAATAAAAATGGTTGTAGAATGTACACAGAACTGTGCAAAGGTATGACACATGCAAAGAAAACCTGCTCTATTAAGTACACTGCCGTGCAGTTTTATAAGGAAATCGGTTTCTTGGTTATTTCAAACATCTTGGAGAACCTCAGCTCACTTTTAGACTTTACACTCTTATTTGCTTCACTTTCTGCAATGAATGTTAGAACTCTAAAACAAAATTTTTTTTTGGTTTGTTTTGTATCTGAAAAGTTGCCTGTTACTTCATATACCTAAAAGACAAATACCTACAAAACACTAAATTTCTCCCTTTTAATGACAGGAGCTCAGTACTCCTGTGATGTATCCAGGTTTATGTTCTGTCTGTGCCATGTTGTGCTGTATTTGTACAAAAGTTGCACCTATTGACACTTGAAGATGTGGTTCATGTTGTTTCGATATTTAAGGAAATTGTGCAGTTTTTCACCCTTATCGTGGTGCCGCTCATATAGTGATGGGAATAATACACTGCTACTCTGCTATTATGCATTTACTTTGTAGCTGTAAATATTTTTCCTATTAGTCAAATCTGCTGATACTCAGGCTAGAGTTTCCTGGATTTTATGTTTATTTCTGTATTTTAATTCAAATGCCTGTTTGATTTTGAATATGGTTGATGCAGGCGTATCTAAATGCCAGTGCCATTTTCTGTTGATTTTTGACTAAACTGAAGAATTTGTGGCCGAGTTTGAGGTAGGTTGAATTGCAAAAGCTGCACTTTTTCCAAACACGAAGCCTTATCCCTCCAAAGAAAGCACCATTTTGCCTTGAACTGTAACTATAAAGAATATGCCCTGTTTCTCTAAAAGGACTTAAAGGACTCCACTGTTCTTTCCTCTTTGACCTGTCTGTTGAGAATGGTGCCTTTCAACCTGTCTATTAAAATGTATGTGTGTATACTGTGTAAATAGTTTTTTCTTGTTCTTTTAATGTCACTATGATTTTATTTGTTAGGATGACGAGTTTAAATTTATAAGTAAATATAAACTTTTTCACTCTCACCATCTTGTTTCCTTACTTGTGTTCTGTCTCACGCAGTGGAAGACCTTGAGAGGAATGACGGCAGCGCAGAGAGGCCTTACCTAATGCCCGAGTCCCTCCTTCAAGTCCTGAAAAAGAAGAACCGTTCCCAGGAAAAGTGAGAGCCAAAATCTGTCCAGATGCAACAGTGTACTCCAAGGCCAAAGTGTTTGTAAATACTATAGTTAAGTGCCTTAAATACATGCGTGAACATGATCAGCTGCCCTGCACGCTAAAAAAAATCAAGCCAAGCGAGCATCACTATTTTCTATGCAAGTGTTTATCTCATTGTAATGGTGTTTTTGGAGTTTTGTTACAATGTCTGTTTAAAAGCAGAATGTGTAATCAGAGGCCTTTATTATGTAACTGTAAAGGGCTGTTCTTTTTATTTTTAACATTTTTTTACAATCTTGCTTCATGTTTAATGTTTATTTAAGGACAATCAGTGCTAAAGCTTGTATGGTGGTAAAGATAGCTGTTGGTTTTTGGTTAGTTTACTTGGGTTAACTTTTATGTTTGCTCATGTTGATCATAATTAACTGCCATTTTTGTTCCTTTTTAAACTTTTTATAAGTATAATAAAGATAGTAAATTGTATATTTGTCTCGCTTCTTTTGTACAGTATGAGCCTCTCACTATGTGAGAATGAGTGGTGTGGGTTTTATCCATTCTGTTTGTCAAGGCTGGGTCAGTTCTCAAGGTTTTTCCTGTGCTACAGTCATGCAGCTGTTACATATGCTTATAGCCAGGATCCACCAAATGTCCATGTGGATATATGTACATAAATAATCATACATGCACAGATTTACTTTTTGTTTGAGTATTAAAGATTAGCATTAATGAACTGTTTTATCAGATTCTCTATAGCTATCTAGCATTTTGTTAATTGGCTCTTTCTTGTTTGCTGACTGTCATTTATATGTTAAACCAAAGTCATTTGTATTTCCATCGTACAAACCTGTTCCGACACTCTTCAATCAATTGTTCTTATTCCAGTCTTTAACTGGCCGGTTTCAGTGAGCCTGTACATACGATGGCTTCAGATTCTTGTTCTTGGTTGGCAGCAGCCTAGTGGTTAAGGTGTTTTACTAGCAATTGGACGGTTGTGAGCTTGAATCTCAGGTCCACCAAGCTGCCATCACTGACCCCTGAGAAAGGCCCTTAACCCTCGATTGCTCAGGTGTGTAAATGAGAAGTTGCTCCGGACAAGGGTGTCTGCCAAATGCAGTAAATCTAAACCTGATCCTCCACCTCAAGGTTTTATGTATTATGCATGCTGAGTTATTTGAGTTACTTTAGACTTACTCTCAACTCAAACGAGTCTGCTTATTCTCCACAGACTCTTCTCAGAGTACACAGGATGTGTTTTGTTTTTCACAACATTGTGTCAGCTTCTGAGACTGTTGCATATGAAAATTCAAACCAGCTCACCTGGTGCCAGCAACCCTGCCACAATTAAAGTCACAGTTATAGGTCATTGTCACTATTCTGATGTTTGATGTGAACAAAAACTGGACCTCTTCACATTATCTATGATATTTCTTGCATTGGATCATAGCATAAATAAGCAGGTGTTCGTATTAAAGTGTAATTTCATGCACAGTATAATACTCTGCCATATGGACATTGGTTAATTTGTACTTTAACTGCATGCTTAGTAAATCATCCCTGACTCAAAGAGTAAAAAATTATTTGACTGGATACCACATTCTACCAATATATTATGCGAAAGTTAGCAATGGGGCACCAAATGCTTTGTATGTTAATGAAATTTTCTGTTATAAAGCTAAGACATCATTAGATTCATTCATTCATTCATTTTCTACCGCTTATCCGAACTACCTCAGGTCACGGGGAGCCTGATCTCAGGCGTCATTGGGCATCAAGGCAGGATACACCCTGGACGGAGTGCCAACCCATCGCAGGGCACACACACACTCTCATTCACTCATGCACTCACACACTACGGACAATATTCCAGAGATGCCAATCAACCTACCATGCATGTCTTTGGACCGGGGGAGGAAACCCCCGAGGCACGGGGAGAACATGCAAACTCCACACACAAGGCGAAGGCGGGAATCGAACCCACAACCCTGGAGGTGTGAGGCAAACATGCTAACCACTAAGCCACCGTGCACATCATTAGATCTTTCACATCAACATGCTATCACAAAATTTAGACACATCACCCCTTCATTTGCCCTGGAAATATATTTATATGTCTGTTTTAAAGTGCATTTGAGATGCGTATATTGTATGAATGTATAAAATAACATAATACATGCTATGAATTATGAGCTTAAAACTATGTATGTGATGTAGTATAATTTTTTATTTTAATGCATTTTAAATGAAAGAACACCACATTGGCTTTCATATTAATGTCACCCCTTTATTTAATGGATTAAGCACTAATAGAACTGAGCTGACCATATGTTGTTTTGAACTTTTACTAATCATTCAGTTTATGCATCCTCTGCAGGGAGGGATATTTCCTCTTGTTCTGTCAAAAAGCAAAAATGTCTTCCTGGCTTCTTTTTCTAAAGGCAAATGACTGGAAATGGGAGGCTCCAGGAAACTATAGGATACCTGAAACGATTAGATTACAAACAAGGCAAACTTACATAATAGTGTGGGACCTAAAGTGTCATGAAATTAACTTGCGATTAATGAGCAACCTACATATTTTTCACATATTATAACAATTATATTGGATTTCAAGTAACTGTGTTTTTGTATCTTTTATTTGTTTAAAAACGTTGTATAGTGCTTTTTTATTAAAGTAGTGTGTTTGTTTGCTGTATTTGACATTTTCCTTAGATTAGCTTAGATTAGATTCAACTTTATTGTCATTACAAGGCAACGAGGTGCAGTTTGGCATCTAACCAGAAGTGCAATAAGCAGAAAGTGCAAGATGTACAGTATTTACAGTGTGAACAGGATCATATACAAATGAATATGCTACATACATGATATACAGTTTAGGTGCTATAGACATGATATACAGGGTGGTATATATCATACTAAAGGGGAACAAACAGTCCCACTTTATGGAATTAAGAATTTATTCATATGTAAAATGTAAGAAATATGTTAAAAAAACATGTTATTTTTTATGTTAACATGTTAATGTTTAAAAATAAATAAAGAAATAAAATAAAATAAAAAGGTTCATTTCTGATCTATTAATTTGCATTTAGTAGAACAACAACAAAGTAACAGCAACGTACAGAGACAATCTCTACAGTAAGACTGTGTTGTTGATCCTCTAAACCATTCAGTAAATCCACAGAAGACCAGAAGATCTTATTTGTTTCATAATGCAAAAAAAAGCCTCAATAGTGCAAAACAAAACAAAACATAGAAAAACCATTAAACAGAGTATTGCATCATTGCTGTGAGGTAAATGAAATATTTATATCTATTTTTATATCTAAAATTACAGCACTGAGGTGCCACATGAGGTGTTTTTTTAATTCAGTTATTTTATTATTATTAATAATAATAATTCATTTTCCATTTCAAATGCTTTAATTACCTTTAAGAACTATATACCTGAAAAATCAATTAAAAAAGCCTTTACCTTATAAAATAGCTTAAAGGCTACGCCCACAGGAGCGGTGACCAATGAGAGAGCAGGTGATTCTTGTGGCCCCGCCCCCTTGATGACAGGTACAGCTCGCTGTGCAGAACCTGATGAGTGCAGTGGGAATTGACGTTGGCACGAAGAGGGCGCGAGCGCAGGGACAGAGCAAGGCACAGAAGGAGCAGCTTTGACTTTATAAACAACACCAGACAGTACCTACGTTTTTAAAGGATTATGCAGACGTGTTTTATTCTGCAGTTGTATTTTAATAAGTGCTATTGACCAGGCAGTGTGGATTATGTAGTGTGGAAAATGCACAGATAATAATTTCATGAACACAGTTGCACCATAGATCTCTGTTTGGACTTTTTGCTGTGAGAGATGGGGAAATGGGAGTTAACCATGGTAAGGTTGCGTTTATTGTTGCATTTGTTTCAGAGTTTTAATGTACTACTTGTTTGATCAGTCCCTGTTACTGCTGTTCATTATGAGCCCAGCTGTATACTAACTCTAGGTCACAAGTAATATACTGCAATCAAATGAATGCTCTTGAAATAGTTCTCTCTCCCAGCACACCTGCCCTTCATATATCACCGCGCTGTGTGTGTGTGTGTGTGTGTGTGTGTGTGTGTGTGTGTGTGTGTGTGTGTGAGAGAGAGAGAGAGAGAGAGAGAGAGAGAGCAACAGGGACATGGAGGACACAGAGTGCCCTTTTTATAGTTTGGGTTTGACTGACATTTTGGGATTAAGGGTGAGCATGAAATATGAAGGGGTAGTTTGGGGATGAAGGGGCATTTTGGGTTGGGGTATGAGGGGTAGTTTGGTGATGAAGGGGCACTTTGGGTTAGGGTAGGAGGGGCAGTTTGGGGATGAAGGGGCACTTTAGGTTCAGGTATGAGGGTTGTTTGGGTATAAAGGGGAACGTTGGGTTGGGGTATGAGGGGTAGTTTGGGGATGAAGGGGCACTTTGGGTTAGGATATGAGGGTCACTTTGGTTTAGGGTATGAGGGGCAATTTGTGGATGTAGAGGCACTTTGGGTTAAGATATGAGGGGCAGTTTGTGGATGTAGAGGCACTTTGGTTTAGGATGAGGGGCAGTTTGTCAGTTTGTGGATGTAGAGGCACTTTGGGTTAGGATATGAGGGGCAGTTTGTGGCTGTAGAGGCACTTTGGGTTAGGTTAGGATCTGAGGGGCACTTTGGGTTGGGGTATGAGGGGTAGTTTGTGGATGTAGAGGCACTTTGATATGGGGTATGAGGAACAGTCTTTGGATGTAGAGGCACTTTGATTTGGGGGTATGAGGAACAGTTTGTGGATGTAGAGGCACTTTGGGTTAGGATATGAGGGGCAGTTTGTGGATGTAGAGGCACTTTGGGTTAGGATATGAGGGGCAGTTTGTGGATGTAGAGGCACTTTGGGTTAGGATATGAGGGGCAGTTTGTGGATGTAGAGGCACTTTGGGTTAGGATATGATTGGCAGTTTGTGGATGAAGGGGCACTTTGGCTTGGGGTATGAGGAGCAGTTTGTGGATGTAGAGGCACTTTGGGTTAGGATATGATTGGCTGTTTGTGGATGAAGGGGCACTTTGGCTTGGGGTATGAGGAGCAGTTCTGGTTGGTTTCAGGGGAGGAAATCAGAATTCCAACTTCTGTACCTACACTTTGCTCTTTGCAGAAAAACACCTGGCAGCCACAAGCTTACATTACTTGCATTTGAGCTAAGTACAAAATTTGCATTGCATTCATTTGAATTTTTCTCTGATGATATTCCTTAACAGACTACTGGTTGGCCTTGTTCACCTCAGTCTAGTTGTGTTGTGTGTTTATTACCTGAGATAATTTATTTTACTCACATAACCTGCTTATCTCTTTCTCTCTCATGGTGTTTCAGTTCCTTCGTGCTTATAAAGGCTGTGTTAATAAACATCTGCTGTACATATTGCATTTTTATGTTCAAGTTATAAGGAATGAATGATGTTTGTAGTTGACCCACTACACAGGTCCTATGCTATCACCTGGTTATTCAATAAGAAAAACCTGTTGTTTTTGATACTGATAAGGTTTCTGCAGGTCTGACGCAGCACTGCTTTCTTTTCTCTGTGTCATTGTCAAATGGTGACGCACAGGCAATGCAAAACTCACCCATGGTTGATTTGTCTTTAGGCCATAGGCATTATGTGCCTTTGCTTGACCACTGTGTGCCTTTGTCTGTCGGGGGCAAATATGAGCCATCAGCGTGCATTAAAGCAGTTTGTTCTGCAGCTTGCAAAACTGTCATTGTGACTCAGTGCTTTGCCTTAAGATCCTAATGATCTGATTTGGAAATAAACACCAACAACTAACATTTGAATTTGTTTAGAGTCACTGAAACAATATTATCCAGTCCTTCTATCCAGCTTAGCCGCACTGTATACAATGGATGCAGATAAGGATCTGGTTCACTCAACCCTCATCTCTTATTTGTACTGTCTTCTGCTTCTTAAGATTTCTTTAACCAAGACGATCTTGTCTTCGACAGTAACGTACTAATGAAGACGTGTGCTTGCATACCAGGTGATACACCACGTTGTTGGAATGTGCCAGATCACCATACAATCCGTGTGTGAAAACATGTGAAAGAACAGAGATTTGTCAAGTGATAGAGTAGATGGAGTTCTTTCCATTCCTGCATGCTTGTGATGGAACTTGACACTACTGAGCCTGATTGTATCCAGC
Organism: Tachysurus vachellii; assembly: GCF_030014155.1. Classification (NCBI taxonomy): domain Eukaryota; kingdom Metazoa; phylum Chordata; class Actinopteri; order Siluriformes; family Bagridae; genus Tachysurus; species Tachysurus vachellii. Next base: position 11,646,465 of record NC_083477.1, read on the forward strand.
AAGGAACCTGACTTGACCTTGTGCAGTACGGTTGAAGTGAAGTGAAGCGAAGGCTGTATGAGAGATTCAGATGCTGTAGTCTGGACCAGGTTTTGGAGGTTTGACCATACAACACTGGGATTTATTTCAGAATAGAAATGTTCACAAAGCATCGTTATAGAAATATGAATGTAGATTTTAATCTCTAATGAGCAAGGTGACAGTGAAAGGAAAAACTCCCTGAGATGACATTGGGAAAGACCTCTTAAGGGGAATGAGACTCAAAGGGTAGAACATCCTCTAATAGTTGACACTAAATAATGGAATTATAAAGTGTTCCATAAGTGTATACTATCTATAAAGACTATAACTTAATTAATGACCATTTCTATTTGATCAAGCGAATCGAGCTCCCCGAGGGGAATCGAACATCAGATGTGTGGAAATGGGATTTTAACTGATAGCTGGAGGAGTCTAGACATACAATACTTTAAAGAAATAAACAACTTGTACAAAATGTCACTTGGGCTTGGAAAATGATATTGTTCAATATTCAAGGAACAAGGACGGTGGGTGGCATCAGAGGCAAATGCATGCTTATTCTTTTGCTTCTGATGCCACCCACCCTGTCCTTGAGGAGATCTTTGTGTTCCAGGTGTTTCTTTGAACTGTGACAGCATGTTTCCTAATGTGCTTCTTTGGACTTGCAGAGTTCATTCATTTACATTAAACAAAAGACACACCTAATGCATATTCATCAGCCTTTATAAAGAACTCTTGTCCTCTCTGGAGCGGGAGATGAATGGGCTGCACCTGAAATCTGGCAAACAAAAGTGCTTACACAGCATGTTCTTAATAAAAATAAAATGCATGAAGATTCAGTAAGTAGATTAAGATCATAAGACATGTCTGTATGTGAAACTGTGTTCATTTTTACATAGTGTGTGTGCATTAGTGTATGTGTGTATATATATATATATATAATATATTATATCATATATATAATATAGGGGGCACGGTGGCTTCGTGGTTAGCACGTTCGCCTCACACCTCCAGGGTCGGGGTTCGATTCCCGCCTCCGCCTTGTGTGTGTGGAGTTTGCATGTTCTCCCCGTGCCTCGGGGGTTTCCTTCGGGTACTCTGGTTTCCTCCCCCGGTCCAAAGACATGCATGGTAGGTTGATTGGCATCTCTGGAAAGTTGTCCATAGTGTGTGATTGCGTGAGTGAATGAGTGTGTGTGTGTGCCCTGCGATGGGTTGGCACTCCGTCCAGGGTGTATCCTGCCTTGATGCCCAATGACGCCTGAGACAGGCTCCCCGTGACCCGAAGTAGTTCGGATAAGCGGTAGAAGATGAATGAATGAATATATATATAATATATTATAATTGTGTCATTAAATACCTTTCAAACCGTTTCACTGAAAACTCATCAAATCACATATTAAAAAGTCAGATCTACCAGGAAAATGCAGGATTTCGATTGGTTAAGCTTGTTTTTCACCTTAGTGGGTGCTAACTAATATAATATTAGAGATTAAACCAAGAAACACATTTGGTTTATGTTTTAAGAACCTCAGCAATACGATATGATGTAGCTGTAGTAGAAGCACTTGGAGCTGTGCTAAAATATTTCACAGGTTTCAAACCCAAGCCCATGCTCTAACTACTGTTCGAAGTGTCTCCTGATGTGTTTGTCCTGCTGTTGTCTCTGACACGAAGAGACCATAAATATAACAGTAGTCTAAAACAGCGCAAGTGCTCATTATGAGCTTTTCTGGTGGTGTGTAGTTTGGTTACTCAGCAGAGACTCATGGTTCATGTGTTTACTTGTACTGTACCATCTCTTTTGCTGACATCACTCGTCCAACCAGATATTTGTGGGGGTTAGCGTGTGATGAGCATCTCTTTTTACATGTTTGCTGTGGGTTCCACGGCTCTTCTTTTAGCCGACTGCCCAGGCCTTGCTATTGTTCCTGCAAACAAAAGATCCTGGTGGCTGCAGGTAGCTACTGGTTCGGCTAAACAAAATGGTCGGTAATGCTTGCAGTTCCTATGAGAAAATGGGTGTACATTAAAATTAATTTGAATCACAGAATGTTTTATCTAGAAGTGTCAGTCTAGACAAAAACTATTCTTACTTTACTTATTAAATCTGTGTAGGAGAGGTGGTATGTAGTTTTAATGCTATTTAATATTTCAGTGTTTTGGGCTGGTTGTGGTCTTTTCTAGAACAATATCTCTCAGAAGTAGGGCTACAGATATAATTACTGTATGTTCGTTTAATGGTTCCTCAGGCTATGTCACATCAGCATTTTTGTGAGTACATGAAGGACCAAAAACTATTCCATTATCCTAATATTCACCTGTTCTCCTAGGTGATTTTAGTCAGGAGTTAGATATTTCAAAATGAGTCAAGCATCATATTAAAGCCCAGTTATTAAAGCCCATTGTATTGAAGCAGATACACCAATGTCTAAATTATCTAAATTCCCCAATGATTTTTTTTTCAATCCATAATCAACTGGGATACAGAACTAACATGAACTCACGCTCGCTGTTGCATTCGTTTTACACTCTGTCCCTAAAAATGCATTTGAATGCCCACACATCCACTATTCTGTGTGTGTCTCGCTCTTGGTTTAGTAACAAACACTGCAAAATACACAGTGCTTTATATCACAGTGTACTGTATGCCTATCATATTAAGAGCACAGGGGCTATATTTCAACCTGGAGTCCTGTGGCTCTGTTTCTGACTGACACAGAGTGTAGCAGGGAGTTTCTTGTTGGTAAATACCATTATACAAGAATGGGTACTTAAATATATACATCTCAATTGTTATATCTATCAATATATTTAATAGAAATAATTTTACTGTTTCAGGATTTAGAAAAAAACAAACAGACTCAACAGTAAAAGAAATAGATTTTCCATAAGTGTGTGTTTGTCCGTTATTGAAAGACTGTCTTGTGTGTGTGCGTGTGTGTGTGTGCGTGTGTGCTGTCATGTCGTGTGTGTGCTGTCATGTGTGATGTCACAGTATCAGAAACAATGGTACATATTAGAATTTTATATTACACAGCCTCAAATGCACTCAGCCAAAAATGCACTGATGCTGATGCAAAGAGGCAAATACATCTTTTCATTTGTTTTAAGATTCTTCTTCATCTAAGCACTGTGGAAAGTCTGTTTTTTTTATACTGGGAACATATAACACAGAAGTGAGGACACAGCTGATTAAGCTCATATGACTATATTAAATATTGAATCAGTATAATTTTTTTCTTTTTATGTAATATGAATAATTAGCTGAATTAGCTGAATCAACAGAACTAGTCATGACTTGCCTGCAGAATTTCAGCCTAAACATAAACCTACGTTATGTTCTGTTTGTGTTTTATACTAGGACCCAGTTCAGGAGTGGGGTGAGGAGTTTGAGGATGGTGCCGTGTTTGGCATCACACTACGCAGAGAGCGAGTGCAGCAGTCAGGCGAGGCGGCCGAGGCCTCTCCCTGCTCTGCGTACGTTCAGTACCGTACATCTAAAATCCGGAGGCTGAAAGCAGCCACGCTGAAACGTGTAGTGGATCACCTGCTCGATCCCTGCTGCCAAGAGCCAGACTATGGAAGGATACTTCTTTCTACATACCGCACCTTCATCAGCACCAACAAACTTATTGAGCTGCTTTTACAGAGGTGTGTGTGAGAGTTTACATACTGTAACACTGTGCGATGCATATATGTACTGTGTGTGTGTGTGTGTATTATTCTGCTCCACAAGGAGTTCCTGCTTTTTAAATTATGGTGGTATTTCAGTAGTAAACTGTTGCCTTGAATTCAGACCCATTACTGATCTCCCTGGGACCTTGAATACAGCTTCCATTCGCTTACAGCAATTTAACAACCCAGCCAGGGCTCGATTGTACAGTACTTGTGTAAATTAAGCCTGTTTTATCTGCTATTTACACAAAGCATTCCATAAAGTCACTGCATAGCAGAAATATGCACACAGCAAATCGTCCAAATTCTGCACAAAGTTGATTTGGGGAATAGTTAAAAGTCTTCCTAAAGGGACAGAATTTGGAAAAAATATTACTTGCATGTGCAAGGCAGTGTTGATGACTTATTACAATATCAAATTTAATTTTCCTTATAGATAATTCTTCATTCTTCAGAGATATCTGTGTTGTGTTTGTGAAGGCGATTGGTTACACATGATATGTGCTAGGGGTTGTAACATTAGACCTAGAGGAAGCCCTGTAAAGAACTTAAGATTGGGTTTAATCGATTTATTAATTCAAGTTAAGTTTGAATTTAATGGACTGGAATTTCCCATGTATAACATCTTTACTCTCTCAAATAGAGACAGTCTTGACTCTGAGCTGGACAACAGCAAGTGTCATAAGAGGTAAGACACAAAGTATGAGGATGCTCTGGAAAAAATCATGAATGAAGATTTTATTATGAATCATTATGAATGAAGTTTTACCTCAAGGCTCTTTGATTTCTGAATCTTTGATTTCTATTGTGGGGAAAAGACTTCCTTTGCAGAGGAGTTTAGCCCTTTGTGGTTTCTCAGCTATGTCACAAGCTGCATTTTTTTGCCTTGTTAATACCAAGAGAGAAAAAAAGAGAAGCTGGTAAAGGAACGACTGTTTATAGCTGTTTTAACGAAAGTGATAATAGGAACTAATTTGTTTTCTGGATGTTTTGCCACATTTGATGTATCTTAGATGTGTCTTTTTTAAATAAATAAAACAATAATTATTGGTAAATTGTTGCATTGCAATATAAAATGATTTCATCACATTGGAACATGCTGCTATTAGAAAATGATCGATTTTGGTGTGAAATTTTTATTCACTCCAAGCCTGCTTTTGTGAGAGAGAAATGTCTCAGTAAAAGTGCAGTCAGATTTTCTGCAAGCAAACACTGAGTATTTTTTGTTGCTGTTTGCTGTTTTAGCGCTCTGTGGACTCTACTCCAGACCTGGTTGGATGAGTTTGCGGAGGATTTCAGGGATCCTCCAATGCACTCTTCGTTACGCTTAATGTGCCTGCAACTGAGGCGACACAACTCTCTTTCAGCCCTGGCCAAGTGCTATGAGGATCTCCTCAAGAAGTTTCAAGCAGAAGGTCAGACCTTTGATGCAACACTGTTTACTTGGACTCCTTAAGTCAGTTATATTATCTAGATGTATTATTTCCTGACACAACGTAGCAGTGTCAATTAACAACGATAAATCTTTCTCTTCCTCTCAGATGTCGTGACTAAAGATCAAACTGGAGTGGATCAGGAGTCAGAGTTGAGCCAGGAAGAGAAGGACTTGGATGATGTAAGCAATCAGGTAGACTTGATGGATTTCTCGGTCACACAACTTGCAGAACAGCTCACCAAACAGGATGCTGTAAGTGTCAATAGTCACGTTTCTATGCTATGACTATTAACCTACTAACAACATATTAATAAAGATTTTTTTTTTATTCTGAATGAACAGTAAGGACTAAGTAGATCCCAGATCACATACTTATAAACTATTCTTTGCCATGTTGTTGTATAAACGTTGTTGTGTGATTAGAGTGTAGACAAGAAACAAAAAAAACAAGTGTTGAACATTTCATGCATTCAACACTCACAGATTTGCTTAAGTAATAAGCAAAATGGGCGGAGCTACAAGATGCTGATGCTGGATATGGAAAAATTTTAAGATCGCGAACAAGATGTGTTACAAATATAATATTGAACATTTTAAAAATTCATTGTTTGCTAAAGTTTGTGGCGTCGCATTAAGTAAGTCATTTACAATCGACTGAGAAACGGCTTCTACGTCCAGGTTAGTAAAAATATGTTAGTGTTCAATTTGAAATGATCCGACCTTTCTAAAATTCCTACACTAGACCATAGAGTACATAGTGCAAAGTGTATATAATACATCAGTAGAGTAAATGAATTAACGTCAATTAAAAATCTATTGAATAGACATCGATAATCTGTTTACTCTCTAAACTTTGGAATCTTTTCCTATGTATGCTAACAACCTCAGCCAACTCTTGATATAATATGAACGTGATAAAGTTTCAAAAGTTTTTTAAAAACAATTAAAAAGGTTTAATGGGAGGGGTGGACATCTTTGGAGAGAAGTATAGAGAGATCATGTGAAACATCTTCTGTTTTGCTCCGAATGTCATTTTGAAAGCACAAAGTAAGATGATTGAAAATGCTGAGCTAATGTTAGCTGGTCAGACTCACAAACACAAGTTTATAGCTGTGTCCCAAATGATGTATTATACTAAGCACTATGCACTTACTATGTTCTCTAGGGTCTAGTGTATGAATGTTAGAAGTGTAATATCATCTCAAATGGAACTCTAACGCTTTTTTATCAAGTGGAAGTAAAGTCCGTTTCCCATTCGATGGCAAATAACGTTAAGTGGATGGCGTCAGTGCGACTCCGCTTTGTAAGATGGCTTGCGCACCAGAGTGTCGTTGGCTATCTTTTTGTTTTATCATCCAGCGTCAACGCCTGGTAGCTCCGCCCCTCCTCCATGTGTGCAACATTCCATAATTTGATTATTTTGGTTGAGTAAGTGCATCATCCATGGATTGTGGAGTAATTGTTGTAATTTTCAGTGTGAAAACACTACTCACACTATTTATATTACACAATAGGAAGTACTTAATTTGGGACACACCTTATATTTAAGTTCATTCTGAAACTGTATTCAGCCCGAATTCATTGTAACTGAATTTAGGTGTATGTGTAGATACATAACCAGTGTGAAATTATCCATATCCAAATAACCAGTAAGTTGTACACCTCCACATGTCTCTGTACGTTCTTGTAGGAGCTGTTTGTGAAGGTGGTTCCTTTCCAGTGTCTGGGCTGTGTGTGGTCTCAGAGAGATAAGAAGGAAAACCTCTCGCCCACTATTAGTGCAACCATCTCCCAGTTCAATGCTGTTACAAACCGTGTCATCACCTCACTGCTTTGTCCCTCCACCTGTCCTTCCTCCACTCCATCATCCACTCCAAACCAGAGAGCTAGAATCATTGAGAGATGGATACGAGTCGCACAGGTTAGATCAGCAATGTTTGACTGTTCACTAAAGCGGATTTATTTTCTGTTTAAATTGCCTGATTTCACTGCTAATTTGTGTTCCATGCTGGATTTTCATCTCAATGGTCAGGCAATATTTCAGGATTTTGTGGTGGTCTATCAAGACTAGAAAGCGATACTTTTCAAATTTCTTCTGTTTTCATGTTAGCAGTGTAGCAGTCAGTGTTCATTTGTTCCTGTAGGAGTGCAGGCAGCTGAAGAACTTCTCATCCCTGAAGGCCATTTTGTCTGCACTGCAGTCCAACCCGATTTACAGGCTGAGGAAGACCTGGGCTGCAGTGAGCAGGTACATATTAAACCAACACACACTTACAGCGTTTATTTAGCTGAGTGCTAAATGAATCATTTTATTTGTGTAACTTGGACATAACCAACTTCCTGGAATTGGGTTTTGATTTCTCAGCAATGTTATGTAAATCTGTCATGGGGCCTCGGTGGAAAATGACTTAGAGACATTCTTAGCATTGATAATTTATTGATACTGTTTAAATCTGACTTTGTAGGCACTCATTATGTGTGTTTTTTTCCAGGGAAAATGTGAGCAGCTTTGAGAACCTGTGTGAAACTTTCCCAGACGAGAACTGTGTGTTGACCAGCAGAGAAATCCTTGAGGAGGTTAGAGAACACACACACACACACGCAGGCACATATGCGTGCGCACACACACACACACACACACACACACACACACACACACACACACACACACACATGCACACACATGCACTCACAGATAGACACACACATGCACACACACACAGATAGACACTCACACGCACACACACCCAGACACTCACTGATAGACACACACGCACGCACGCACACACACGCACACACACGCACATGCACACTTACATGCGCACACGCACAGATAGACACACACACGCACACAGATAGACACATAGACACACACACGTGCACACACACACAGACACTCACAGATAGACACACACACACACACGCACTTACATGCACACACGCACAGATAGACACACACACGCACACACAGACACACAGACAAGCTGTGATTGATAGCCATGTTATAAACACACCGCACACACTAACACACAATGTATGTGTGTGTGTTAATGTGTATTAAGACAGTTAACTGTCATCAAATATTAAAACTAGCTTCACATAATGAAGTGTGTTCACCTTCACATTTCACAGTGCAATTTAAAGCACTTTGGTACTTTGGTGCTTGTAGAATATTGTTATTGTGAACCACTCAGCATTGTATAGTTTCAGCCATTCAGTGCTTCAACCAGTTCAGGTTCTATTTCATGGAAGTAAGGTGTGTTAACCTGGAGATTACGATAACTGAATCAAGAGTCTGTTCTTTGTTCAGAAGAGAGTGCTTGAGAGTGCTTTTAGCCTTAGTTCATTGAATTGATACACAGAAAAACAAAACATATGCTGAGGGACATGCTAACAAACCTGTCAGCTATTTCATCAAACCCCTTCAACATGCGAGTAGGTCATATTGTATGAACTGCGTTCCTGTTTTTTTGGCTCAGATATCTAGAATACATCGTGCATCTGCAGCACTCCAGGTCTGATTTTGCATCTTGCATGTCAGTTAAGTTAACTTGCATGAGAAACTTCCCTTAACCCATAGTATAAAGCATGCTCACTTAAATCAGGTATGAGCTGTGTTCACACTGTAACTGAACCAAGCTAGAATTCTGTTGTGGTGAAAAAAATAATAAAAATAACAAACAACAACCCCTGCATGAGTTTTTATTAAAACACAGTATGGGAAAAATTCCATTAAATACCATTAAAATTCAAGGTACCTGCTGCTTACACAATGATTTGTGTTCAGCCATCTTGATCATTCTGTCATTAAATGTTGTATTGCAATAACATTTCATCTTTAGTTCTTTTTACTGATTTTTTTTCTTTCTTTAAACATTTGATTTCACCAAGTGTTCACCAAGTGATGCTCATAGAAACGGGTAGCTTTGGAAATAGAGCGTGTAATCAGGTTTAGCTGATATTTCATTACTACACAATTTCTTCCCTAACCAACTTGGGTGTGTGTATGCATGTATGTGTGTGTGTGTGTGTGTGTGTGTGTGTGTGTGTGTGGGGGTTATCTGATAACTATCTCTGATGGGTTTTAGGATGGGAGCCAAGCAGCCATGGACAATATTTTACCAAAGGCATCCAAGCAGTGTCCCTTGTTCAAACAGATGGTAAAGTTCCCAAACACACACACGCTCATTTCTCTAATTATAAAAAAATGAAAGAAAAGGTAACTTCTTGAAAAGCAAATGTGTACGTTGTTGGTCTTTTTGATGCAGATAAACTAGACATTAAACAGGAACAATTCTGTCTAATTAGCCTTTTTTTGGACCAAGTGATCTGAGAAATTATTGTGTTGTTAACCACATCCTCTTTCTCTATGTCTTTTTCCTAAGCTTCTCTTTCTCTTTCTCTCTCTCACACACACACACATACACCCACATACTTTGCTGATTCATTGCATTGGAACTTGAGATAAAACTAGTTTTTACCAGAGATTTGGCATTGTTCTTTGTTTTAGTGTTTGTGGACACTTGACTATCACAAACGTACCTCGGTTTGGTCCTCAAAACTTTTGCCACATACTTGAAAGCACACAATTTGCTTTGTATGCTGTAGCATTACAGTTTCCTTTCACTTCCTTTTTAAAGCGAGGTCTATAAAGACATGGTGTGCATGAATAGGCAAATTCCACAGACCAGTTCCAAAGTCAACTGGAAAACCTTCCCAGATGAGTGGAGGTTGTTATAACTATAAAGGGGAACTAAATGTGGAATGGGATGTTTAAAGCACGAGTGTGATGGTCACGTGTCAACACACTTTTGTCCGTCGGCTTATTGATTACTTACGAATTGACCGTGTTGCTAATGGCACATTTTCCACAGACCACGAATAATGGAGTCGTGCCTTACCTAGGAACATACCTCACTGTACTAACCATGCTGGATACAGCCCTACCTGACATTGTGGAGGTATGTACGGAATGCTGCATCAACTTCTCAGTGACCGCATGAGTGAAGAATGGAACGCATGCTTGTTTCTACTGAATAAACATTTTTTTTAAACCCTCAGTTTAAAAACAGTATCTGATCCATAGACACTTTTTTGAAAGTTCTACTATAAAATAAAAGTAATTCTTAAACTGCATTGTGAAGTTTCCGATTCTTAAACCTGCCAGCTAATTACCACATGATTCTTTTTTTAAACAGCGTGACTACATAAATTTCGAGAAGCGCAGGAGGGTGAGTCTCTGGCTTTCTTTCACCATTGACTTGGGTGTTTCGATGCACATGTTAAGATTAAACTCTGGTGTGCTTTTAGAGATAATACTGTTCTGAAATCATGGAAAATCCTCCAGCAGGGGTGTGTAATACAGACACAGAGTTTTATGTTGCCATGTTTGATGTGAACATTTTGAAAAGCATTATAGTATGTGAGTGAATCTACAAGTGGCAATCAAAAGACATACATTTTTGTCAGCCAAATGATCAGACATGTATCAAAGTATTGTTTGGATGTCCTTTAAACTGCAAAGAAACAAACCAAAGAACCAAAAGAAAAAAAAACTGCAGCAAAAGTTTTCAATATTTTACATGAAGTTCCATATATTTTATTTGCATTTTGTACACCAGTTTCCTTTGATGTTTTTCCTGAACTTTCAGGAGAAATAGTATTTGAAAATCTTTATTGATTGACCAATTCTGTAAACTGCTAAACATTAAGCTCTGCTATTCCATATTGGAAGTGTAGGAAAGGATTTCACAACTCCCAGCTTGGTGAAACATTTATCTAGTTCTTCTGTAACTCAGGGACTGCAGTCTAATCTCATGGCTGGATGGTTGTAGCTCGTGGATAAAAGATGTTACCTTGGACCCTACATGTCCCTCACCAATGTCTGTCTCTAAAAAAAAATGTTATTTTTTTGCAGGAGTATGAGATTCTGTGGCAAATCCGGCAGCTCCAAGCATCCTGTTCTCAGTACACTTTACCCCACCATCCTCAGATTGCAGCTTGGTTACAACATCACAAGCTACTCACAGATCAGGAGAGGTAAGACTCCATATCAGCAACCACTCCATAATCAAAGAGTCTGAGATCACATTTATTTTGCACTGTGATATTCCATGTGATCATTAACTGAAGCTCTTTATAGTATCGTTATGCTACATGCAATTATCACATAGTATCCCAACCTGCAGTTGTTCTGCTGCCACATGGTTGGCTAATTGCACGTGTAGGTCTATGGGTGTTGTTAATAAAATGGTCACTGACTGTATATTATAATGTAAACTTTATAAACATCATTGTTTCTGCGTACACGTCCTCAGTTATGAGTTGTCTAGACAGCTGGAGCCTCCACTCGACAGCTGTTCACCATCCAGCAGTACAGACTCGAATCCCCGTTCCCTCACCAAAAGGCTCACTTCGTGAGTGTGAATATTCACAGACAAACTTCCAATTCATGCAACAGCAAATATATAATACAGCATTTCATATGTTTTGTGCATGAATGTGTGTGTATGCAGCCTCCTGAATGTGACTGAGAGCTCCAAAAAGAATGCTGACCAGATCAGTGTCTCATCATCTGGATCCAGCAGCTCTGAAATGGAGGATCTCTCCACAAATCAGTCATCTCCTCTTGGAGCACAGGTAAAAAATAAACAACCTGTGCAGCATTGTACTTAAATACTTAAATGTGACTGAAGGGTCACAGCGCCAGTTTTGAAGACTTCGGCCTTTCAAGACTGGAGTTATGAACGCCTTCCTTTTCTAAATCATCTACTAGAAAGTAAATAGATTATCATCTTAGATCATCATATTACGTGAATATTTGTCCTCAGATTTAAAGCATACTGTACATTATAATGTCTCTTGTCTACTTGACAAACCACCACAACTTTACTGGGCTTGATTATGGAATGTACTTCATTTTATATTAACCTGGATCTTGGCACTTGACTAGAGGGCTGTTTTCATAGTCGATTGCACTTGAACAAAGCGCAAGCGCAGTTGTCTCAGTATGTCAGCCATCATATTCTCTTTCATACTTACTTCTGTAGCACACAGACACGGTACTTAAGACCCACTCAGAGAAACACACCTCTGATTGCAACACCTAAATTCTTTACATCATGACCAGAGCGATATGCTTTTTCTTTTACTACAGTGCCATTTTCAGCAAGGTCAAACGGAAAACTGACATAATATCAGTTATAATGAAGCCATTTTATCTGGCTCACAGTTTTGGAATACTTGCTGGCATCTACAAATGGCTGGCAAGGTTTTTACAGAAATATCAACCATGTTCAATCCTGAATTGCTAAATTCTTGTAAATTCTGGAAAATTCCAAAACTGGAATTAGAGACCTGGCAAAATTAGTTGTTATTTACATGCCAGTGAATGTATGTGAGAGGTTTTACATTAAAATGTGCTTAAAGGTAAAAAAACTAAATAAACCTTTTATAAATCATTATTTTTAAGGATTGTCAAGCTCTAATAAGAACAGTGTAGTGTGTCATATAACTGTCAGATCTTTCAGAACCAAAACTTGTATAATTCAACTGACATGTCACATTCATCCCTTCTTCTTCTAGTCGCTCTCAAGCTCCTGCCAGAACATGGCTGACAGCCTTTCTTCCTCGTCTCCTACGGGCTCTTCTAGCTCCTCCAGCAGCTCCCAGGCTGACCTTCTTCTCTCTGCACCTTCCACTTTGCCAGCTCCATCCAAGCCTGGCCATAAGCGCTCGGTCTCCATGACCGCACTGCCCCTGTACAACAGGCAGGTCGCTGACTCCTGCATCATTAGAATCAGTATGGAGAGCAGCAATAATGGAAACATGTACAAGAGCATCCTAGTGAGTACTGAGAAGCCAGGTGGTTTTTGGTTGATGAGTAATGAACTAGTACTACAATATTTTAGTGATTAATATAGAAAAGTTGGATGTATAAAGGTTTCCTCACACATAACTGAGTTGTGCCATTTAGAAATAGTCAGCATCAATCAAGCATATACTGTAGCTGCCTGTATAAAGGTTAATCAGTAATGTCAGGAAATGGCCATTCTGTTTCCAATACAACATGCCAGTACTGCTATAACACACAACACCATGCAGAACTGCAAGTCAATGGTAACAGGAAAATAAAAAAAGGGTCTGTACTGAAACGGACAAACTAAACCAGAAAGCCAAACTATCTTGGATGTGAATTTGATTACAAAACTTCTGGGGACAGATATGATGAAAGTAGTATATAATAATAACAAACTGAAGACATACCCTGCTTAATCAACTCACAATTAAAAGCATTTCTGAGGCGTCAATCTTCCATTTTACCCACATACAGTACGCATCAGCTGTTCTATTCAACAATTGCAGGAGGAGAGAGTCTTTGGATGTCTTTTCAAAAATGACTTGAAAATAAAATGTTTAACTATAGAGCGGACTATTACAAAAGGTCTAATGTCTCACATTATATTTTTCATGTGCCACAATATCATGATTGCAGTTTTATGTAGTTCTACATATATTTATCTCACAGTATTGAGATCATGATGTATGTGTCACAGACATGCAAGAATTTTATCATACAGTAGAACAATAGACTAACCATCAGGGTTAAACTGACATTCAATAGTGTAATAGTGTCTGGTAGTGTGTGAAAGTGTCATGGTTTATAATATGATTTGTATATATATTTTTTTAAATACTTCACTTTAAAGAAGTGTTTTTGGGGACATATTCTGGGCATATGAAAAAATATGGTGATATGTCCCCAATGTTTCCAGCACAAGTTTCCCGCTATGTAAACTATCACACATTTTGATATATTTGTATTATTTGGCCTCCCATTGTAGTAGCTGTCAATAAAATATCTACTCATACGGTTAAATCCAGTTTACGTGCCACTGGCTCTGTAGAAGAAAGAAATCAATTATATGGACCACCAACATCCACTGAATCAGGACAGGGACATGGACACGTGTTTACTTGCACAACACTGAAAAGGAGGGACTGAACTTGCTTGAATTGTAGATGTCAAAGCAGCCAATTTGAGCCAAATCCCAGCAAAATTACATCCTTAACTTTAGACTTACATCTTGTCAACTTTGCAGTTTTGTCCTGGTGTTTGGCTTGTCGGGACATACTGTATATTTGTGCCCTAAATGCAGCTGTCAGTGAGCGCACAGGTTCTTCTCAACAATTTGACTCCATCCATGTTGCCTGTGAAGGCAACAAGCTTTCCAGTTCCTCCTTCTGAAGAGCTCTGAGCTCATGATGCTAACCCCAGCTTTGTCTTTGTTACTCTGCCATTGGGCTGTATTTAGTTTGTGCCATACTTTTTACATTCAGCTTAAATTTAGTCTCATTAGACCATGAACTCTTTTTTTTTTTCAAAAGCTCTCAGATTTTGTCTTTCTCAGAAGTGTCCTCCTTCTGTCCAATCTCCCAATTATATTATACTGATATTGCTAAGGTCTGTGCAGATTCTCCAGTGAGCTCTGTAACTCCTTCAGTGTTGTAGCTAGACTTTTGAACACTTATTTGACAATTGCCCTTTTACTCTGAGCACTCTAATCTTGGTAGGGTCTGGGTTGTGCTATATTTTCTGATGTTTTAATAACCTTCTACTTATGTTGTTATATTTAGGGCCTGAGCACCGAATGGTGCGAAGCCCTAATGTTTTTCCTCGGGAGTATTATATATATATATATTTTTTTTTTTGTAATGCAAAAACAAACATTGGTGCACAGATCGGGCAATTATGTACGCACATGTACGAGAGTTGGTACGCATATAGATCTCATCGACCCGAACAACTTTCGCGCTCTAAACTATGAGCTCTGTCCAACAGGAAGTCGGCCATTTTGGATTGTTTTATAAGTGCATACGGTGAACTTTTAAATACTCCTCTTAGGGAATTCATGCGATTGACATCAAACGTTGTGAACATGATGCCGAGACATTGCACTTGCTAAATTGCGAAGGGATTTTTGATATCTCGAACGGTGCTGCCATGGCAAGGCGACAAAGTTATGGCGAATTCAGAGAAACAGGAAGTGTCTAATATCTAAAGCAAAAAATGTCTTATTGGGATGACACGCGGTGTGTATGTTCGGCCAAGGATTCCGATCTCGTCGATGTGCTTATTGTGAGTCCCGGGTATAGCGCCACCAACAGGCCCCAGGAAGTGTGTCAGTCACAAAGGTGGATTTTTTGTCAGCTGCATGCGGTAAACTTTTAAATACTCCTCCTAGGGGATTCATGCAATTGAGACCAGACTTGGCCCATACACATACATCACATTTGTCGGCTGTTAAGTGTGGACAAAAAGGTCAGACAAAGGTGTGTCTCTTAAGTGGCTCACTAGTACCCCCGTTTGTCTAAAATATGGGGTTTCATTTACCTACAGTCCCCAAATGGGTCAGTAACAACATAAAATAGTCCACTGATATTTACCCACTTGATACACTTGCCCACCGTGCATTGTTTTCTGGCACCGTATAGCGATGAACAAACGTGCGAAGGCCCGTCATCGCTGCTTGCAGCTATATTTAATCTTATTTCTGTAGAGAGTCACAAAAAGCCTCATTTTGATGTACTAAAATTTGAACAAAGAGAAAATGTAACTGGGGATGGGGTGGGACTTCCTTCTGGAATCACTCTATTTTGTTGATTCTTTTTCTTTCTTTTTTAAGTCTTTACAAATAACCACCCATATTGTTTGGTGCAGGTTTTTGGGACGATGGAGCTTCACATTTCTCACTGTTCCTCAAAGTACTAGTAATATCTCGAGTGAGCAGCACCCTGGTGCTCTTCCTGTGACTGACACATCCAGTATATATTGAAATAATAAAGAAAATTATATAAGAATAAAAATCTACATTTCTGATGGTGTCATTGACCATGGCCATGATGTTTTGTAGCTGACTAGCCAGGAAAAAACAGCCCAGGTGATTGAGAGGGCCCTGCAGAAGCACAACCTTGAGAACGCCAGCGTACAGGACTTCAGTCTCGTCCAGATGTTGGCTCAAGGCAAAGGTAAGTGTTAAGCCTCTCTAAAACTAACTAACGCTGTTACTGTCCTGAAACTAATAATGAATTAATTTTTTTTTCGTTTCAGAGCTTATCATTCCAGACAAAGCCAACGTCTTCTATGCCATGTCTACTTCAGCCAACTATGACTTTGTTTTACGTCGCTGTCCAAAAGGCCAGCGCAAACAACTAGCACGCTCAGCATCAATGTCAGCAGGCCGGTCTACCAAATAACAGAGCTCAGGAGAACTCATCATGAGAAAAAAATGAATTTACATAGAAATCTGCACAATACTGAAATGACAGAATTCGTTACTTTCAGTTTTTATATACAAAATGTACATAGAACATATGTATATAGTCAAACATATTTATGCCTATTTAATGGTAGCTATTTGCTACTTGACAGATATTTTTCTAACAATGTTAATAACTTAATGTTTGTTCACCTTGAGGGGAGAGTTTAGACAAAACACATGGTTCTAAAACTGACAGAAGTTTTTAGAATAGGCTTTATATTTTTTCTTAACTTCAAAAAGTGGCATATTGTGTACACGGCCTTGTAGCAGTAAAGGTCCTAATCCCACATTATCTCTGTCTCTGAGACATAAACACAGCAACTACAGAACTTGTCTGTAAAATGCAGCTCACACACATTCATCACATAGTTCAAGCTTCACTGTCAGTTTCTGTCAAACTGAGCATAGCTATCACTTCATCGTTGGAGTCTTTGCATACCGAATAACCTAATAAAAAGCTTCATAGTATGTTCAAATTCATTACCTTCACCGTCTCCATGTAGCATGTACTGAATTTCTAAAGGCCATATTTATACCAATAGGTTTAAATACATAGCTAATGTACTGTTGATGTTTTCAGTGTATTTGTAGATCAACCAGCCTTTTAATGTCATTTCATCAGGTTCCCACTTCGTAGCTTAAGAATGAATGATAAAAGTTGTACAGCCTGCCTTTCACACATATATAGCTGACAGAGACTCTCATTAAGATCACAGTGTTCTCTTCCCACGGCTCAGCACCATGGTGATATCGATTGGGTGTGTACATTTGTGTGCGTGTGTAAGATAAAGCTACTGCACTAACAGGCACTGGGGCATTCCACTGTCACACTATAGAGTGATAGAGGTCTAATCAGCACTTCTACAATGTTTAACAACTCCACTGAAATGTCTTACACTTTCATCTACTTGTTCATTACTGAGGCTTTAAAGAAAATCTGATACTGCCTAAACATGTCTATTTATTCTTTAATGCTTTAAAAATAACACATTTAATTTCTGTGCAATTATTGGAAGAGAGATATATCTTCTTGTTCCTAACCACAGATGTATTCTTTGGCTCTGCTGTTTCAAGTAGATTCCTTCTTTTGACAAATGAAAAACATTGTGTAGTATCCGATTAATTATCCTTAAGAGAATAAGAAACAGACGAAACAGAAGAAATGAATACACTGATTATTACTGTATTAAAGTGTACTGTATTTTGGACTTATTCCGCTCCGCAATCCACAGCATTTCATTGGCTTATTGTACATACTGCTTATACATGTACATGTGGCAGTCCTTTAAAGAATAAAAAGGATTTAAATGTTTTGATCTCGTTTTTTGTGTGTGCGATATAAAATATGGATATAAAATCACTCCCTTTCAGTAGACGCTTCATACATATCAGGCTCACAGTGGATTCGGAGTCTATCCTTGGGAGCACTGCACATGAGGCATGAATGCACCATGGATGGGAAGGCAGGAGGAAAGCCATGTGGAGATGAAGGAGAACATGCAAAGAAATTGCACAGAGACAGTCACCTGACCTCTGGCTCAAACTCTGGATCGCTGCTGGATCGTGAAATCCTATATATGACAATTTCACAATATTTATGTTTGGTTTCTGAAAAAGATGAATTCACAACTCAGGCTTCACAACTCAGGTGTTTTAAAAGGCTTCTATTAATTCTCTATGGATGTAAAACATTGCTTAAAACTAGCAACCTAATATTGTATAGATCCTCCTTGTGCCCTAAAAAAGTCTATCTAGTTGAGACATGGACTCCAGAAGACCTATGGAGGTTGGCATCTTTTAAGACCTATAAGTTGTGAGATGGAGCCTCAATACATCAGACTAGTTTGTCCAGTACATAAACAGATGCTTGTTCAGACAGAGATCTTGGAAATCCCGATGCCGTGTCAACATTGTGAACATTCATTATTTCCTCATACCTTTTTTTGCCCATTTTGTCACCTTTCACTTGCTGCCTAATATTTCCCACCCCATGACAGATACCACTATAATGAGATACTCAATGTTATTCATTCATTGTCTTTGTTATCCTTCATGTTATCTTTTAGAAATATTTTTTGATCATGTGATTTGTACTGATCACAGTTTCATTATAAAATGTTAGTTATATATTAATGTCTTATCATATATAATCATACATGAACAAAATTTATTATTACATAACAACAACAACAATAACAAAAATGCCTTAGGATGGTAAACAGGAACATGCAAGTAACAACAGGCTACCAGTCATTCAAGTTGTATTGCAATACGCCTTTGGAAGAACATGTTATTTGCACTGAAAAGCCTTCTAACCATCTAATCCTTTTTGTGTTTCTCTACAGCCTATTCAACTTGTTTAATATTTTGAACCATTCTGAAGCTTCATTAATCAGTTGTTTAGTGGAGTTGTAGCTAAGGCTACATAGACTCATAGACTAATATCTCAAATATGGCACTGTTTCAGTGACTACGTTTTTTTGTGGACTGCAGGTCACGTGCTTGAGAAGTTGGTGGGACATTGAAGCATAGACACTGGTGTGTGTAATGGTCCATGTCAGCAGTTCTGAGGAAGAAACAGGATCCCTATGACATGCTCTCATCTATTATGTATGCACATCTGTGTTTGTGTGTGTGTGTTGTGTGTGTGTGTGTTTGTGTGTGTGTTTGTGTGTGTGTGGGGGTCTTTTTGTGGGGGCTAATGTATCCATCATTAAGGAAAGCCATGACATTTTTGCCCTTCCAGCTGTGCAAAATGATACCTGCATCTTTTAAACACACTTATGATCTGGTGAGAATGATAATTTAGCACTAAAGTGATTTACAGACAATGATGCTTTTCTTTATTTCTGTGACCTGGACTTTGAGGAGAATGAATAACATATGAATGAACTAAAGTGAAAACGTGTAGCTAATTTGTAGGCTGAGTTTGCTCTGAAGGATCACAAGGGGGCAGCATGAACATTAACTCTTACACTTGACTGTTCCCTGTGTGGTCCTCAGTCTCTTGATGAAAATCTCGAGGTTATTGTGTCCCTAGTGTTTAGGTTGTGTTTTTTCTATTCTTTGTTGTGTTACCTTCAGCATAGATTAAAGGCATGAGGCACATCATTGAATATAAAAGATTGTACAATACAACAAAACAGCAAAACGTTTACTTTGCCATATCTTGAACAATTAAAGGTGCATTAGTAAGAACAAGCCTTTGAATTATACTACAGCAGTGTCCATAAACGTATGAAATAAACTGGCTGTAGTTCAGAGTCTCTAGTTTTCTAAACTTGCCCTAGCTTGGCTTCTATAGCTGATCCTATGTTGTACCCAGTCACATGAATTGCTAACGTTTCTTTAACTCATTCTAACTGCCTGTTTATAATAAAGTTAAACACAGATTTTAACCTGGATCATCCTTTGCTAGCAAATCTGGAAAACTAGTTAACTAGCACCGTTTGTCTCATTCTACTAGTTATTTATTAATTATGCAAAATAAGAACATATAAGCCATATAACTAATTTAGCTATTGATCTCAACATTTTGTCTTGTTATAACATTCATTTAAATACCTTAATTACCTTTATCTACTTCTTCCTTTTATTACTTTTCTCTTACAACAACAACAAACAACAACAACAACAGCAACTTGAGCATGTGTGCTGATACAGGAGCCATGTTCACTTTTCTGAGAAAAAGAATGGGGTCATGTTTGTAACATGACTGACAGGATGGGTGTGTAAGCTTTTCTCTTTTTGTGTCAGGCTTACAACAATTATTTTACTAATGTTTTCTACATACATGAATTTCTTTATAGTCAGAAGAATATAAAAAAACATTGTGCTTTAAAGAGCACATATGAGGCAGCATAACAGTGCTGGGAAAGAGAAAAGGAGATATAAAGAGAAACACATTCCACAGTGATCAGTGTGTCTGGGTGGAAAGGTCTGTCTCATTTTCTGGCAGGTCAGTGGGATTTTCAGCCTCGGCTCAGAGCCAGCTGCGACCTTCCAGCAATGAGAGGCCCTGAATGGGCAACCACTTAACAGCCAACGCCCGAGTCAGGCTAACAAGTTCATTCACATACCCTCTAGTCTGGAGAGACTATAAATCATTCCAAAGTTTGCATATTCTAAAAGTGGATCTGGAGCATAGTTAAATATAGTTACACCTGAAGACATTCATAGGGATTGAGTTCAGAAGTCGAGGGTTTAGAAGTCAGAGCTGTTTAACAGTACTGTCTTTGTTCCTTCACAGACAAACTATCATCCACTGATTAAGAGGCCCTCCTTTACTGTTGAATATGTCTTTACTGGGACTTTTCAGAGGCAGCACTACATTCAGGTTCCTTGATCATTACTCACCGCTAGGCAGAGCACCCACGTGGAGTTTATAAGGCATGGTAGCATTTTAGTATGATTTCCACATTATTGCTGTATTGCTGCTGTAGGAAGTCATTATACGTGTATCGGTTCCAGATATTTATATCTCTCCTGCAATCGGTGGAAAGTTTTGTTATGTTCTAATGCACATTTTATTCAGATACCAGCCCTTTTTCAGAGGTGTGTGTGTATGAAAACATATACATAATTGGCTGTCAGTAAACCATGCAATTACACTGAGTAGATAACTTGGCTTAAATGTCCTGTTATGCTGCCCTATTAAATTTGCACTTTATCACACACGCACATATATATTACATGTGCACACACACACACACACACACACACATACACACACAGACACACACATCAGCACCACACACATTGCTGTTACATATTTCACACTAAATTTCGAAATACTGCACACACTCTCACTTACATACTAAATGTAACACTCCCTCTGAATAAGATCAGCTTCCACTTTTGTGAACGTGTGAATGTGCCTGTACAACTTATGCGTTTAGATTTCATACTACATATCAGATCAGATCATATAAAGATCAAGATCAGATCAGATTCAGTGTTATTGTCTTTATGCACTGTACACATACAAAGACAGTGAGATACAGTTCGCTTCTGACCAGAGGTGTAAATACAGATGATATAAATTTGACAAAAAAGTAAAGCGCAAGATTATGGATAACAGAAGCAGCTGTAAACAGTTAAGCTGCAATATAAGTGTGTGTAAGAGGGTGTGTGAATTGAGTCATATCACACATCATATAGGAACTGAGATAGATAAGTAAGGTTTCCTCCTTACAAAATATTCCACACAGAAACTTTCACAAACCTGTGTGTGTTCCGTGGGCAAAAAAGACACAGCTACAGTACAGATAATAAGCAAAGATGTACAAATGAGCAACTCTGATTCATGTATCTAGCTAATACAACTCATGTGAGTTCTAATAATCTACAGTATGAGTATATGTGGTTCATTCAGAGTGGCATACAGTAGATCATTACTCTCAGCTAATTGTGTATAAATCCAGCATTTATATAATAGACAGTGTTGTTATAGGGCACGCAATCAGTGTCCAGGTCAATCTGGTAAATGAGCAGTACATCCAGATATTTTTAGGCTTCAAAGCCTTGCTGGCATTCCATAGATGTTACTCCATATTGGCAGGAAGCAGAAATTCTTCAAAAGACCTGTAGTGTTAAAAGTGGCTTGGTCTGGAAATAAATGATATCTCTTGTGTTTAACTTAACTACAAAGCACAGCAAGGACTATCACAGCTAATAGAGTTGACAGAACACTAACAGAACACTCACTAATACTTTTGACCTAAGAAATTCAGGCTGGAAAGTTGTTAATGCAATATCTTTAAAATATGGTGTAATGGTGTTTGCCTCACAAAGTTCTTACAACATTATTCACACAACATTTCTAGTTAGACAAAAACTGCTCCAGAAAAAGGTTATTAAACCATTCTGGTTCAGAAGACATTTTGTTTTTGTTGAAATTTTAGGTGCTGACATCAGAATAATTTATGGACTTGCAACAGCAAAAATTATCAGAATTATTTGGATAGGTCTCTAAGGTCTTTATGACAAGATTCACATGAGATCATGCTAAATTCTGTTGTTTAGTAGACATCCTGAGTCTTGTCTTTAATATGGCTGCCATTTCAGTCGCCACAGTTTACGGCAGCAACGGAGTAAATGATCGTATTTACCTGTATATAGATATGTTAGAATGTTAACTACAAAATAAGAATGTTAACTACAATTTTAAAAAGGTTTTAGCAAACGGTAAATTTACATCTGTAAACACATTTAGTCTCGAGTAGTGGACAAATAGACAAGACCTCTGTTTTTCAGCTTGCTTTTGCTCTGAATTCAGAAGAAAGATATTTTGCTCAGAATTGTTGAGAGGAACTCAGATATTGAGTTGTTAGGAGTTGCTAGCAGCACAAGAAGATAAAAAGAAATAGATCAGTTGTGTTCAGTTTTGGGTCAGTCATAAACTGTAATATCTAGTGTTCTGAGGTTAATTCATTTAGTACAGTGGATTATACAAGGAAATTCTATTTTATTTTATTTTAAATGCTAAGCCTTTTTATAGTTTCGGCTGCAGAAAATGAAGTCTATGAATTAATCTGTCCGTCCTTTTATTTTCTGTATCATTTATCCTACAAAGAGTCACAGAGAACCTGGAGTTTATTCTAGAGGACTCAACGCACATGGGGCACAATCTCACATACTCACACACCCATTCAGACAGAACAAGCAATTATAGATGGCAATTAGTTTACAGTGCATATCATTTGACTGGGGAAAAAGACAGATGCAAGAAAATATTGAGGGACATCAAGCTGTACAAGAAAATATACACTCTGTACATTGATCCTTTTTTTTTGGACCCGATTACTACTAACAGCTGGATTTAAGTAAGATCACCATGACTTTGAGAAATGTATAAAGATGAAGCAGTATTATGATTTCAAAGTGAAGAAATGATTGATCAAACACTGGGTGTTAGAAGTCAACAAGGCAAGGAAGGAAGAGTCCTGTTGAGTCACAGACCAAAGAGAGTCTCTGAAAATATAAAGCTCTGTCTTTGCCAAAGACCGTGGAGGCAAACAAAGCAGTAAAAACGCCTGAAAAAGGTGTAACAAATGATAAATATGTTTCCAGTCAGAAGAACATCCTTGAATACCATTCATGAAACCTTACGCAAATACACAAATTACTTAGTCACATCAAATGTTATTTGAATGAACTTCAACATCAAAACCAACCAAACAAAAAAAAACCTTTAAATATAAAAACATTTTTTTTTCCTGCCAGGTTTCAGGAGGATATTAGAACAGCAACAGTTTGGTCCTAAATGCCAATAACACAAAAGACCTCATTGTTGGTTTAAAGAAGAACTGTGTCACAGTGACTGGAGATGATTCAAATTGAATTCCTCCTGCATGACAGATCTCTGAAAACATACAAAGGTTGCAGGGAAAACCCCAGCTGCAATAAATACTTGTCTATACTAATGTAGATTTATATCCTAAGTGACCTACACGTGTGATAAGATTTAAGTGGTTCTTTGGTGATCTTGAGATTTAATCGTACATCCGTTCACTTGTTGACACGGCACTTACATAAAAGAACAATGAAAAAGGAAAACATTTTTGCCTGAAACATCTGGAAACAAACATTTTTAAAAATGCACTTTTTGTTTTCTTTTTACTTTCTTCTTAGTACCTTCTGTAAGTAGGCTAGAGGTAGAGAAGAAGAAAAAAAAACTTTTTGCTGGGTCACAGACTGTAAAAAAAAAAAAAAAAAAGAACAAAACAACATATTATGTGGACCACCAACATTCGCCCAATCAGGACATGCGTTAAGTGTTAGTGATGGAAAATCATCATTTCTTCAGTGAGTCAGATCATCTGGTTTGACTCACCAATAACTTTTTTGGCTCCAATAAATAGCGTATTGCCATTTTTTCTGAACCACTGATTGTTCTTCTTTCTTCGTTTTAAATTAAATGCAGAAGTATATAACAAAAAAATAACAAAAAGACAGAAAAAAATAAAAAACATACGACTCATTTAACCAACTCTCAACATTCACCTGAAAGAGCTTTCTCAGTTGATCCATCCATTTGTGAAAGATGTCACTATTAGATGTTTCCCAGCAGAGCTAAAGAGTCAATTACTATTTGCTGGTCTGCTAATTAAGTCGCAGTCATTTTAATTTTATATTTAAAATACCATAAAATGTATTAATCACATTATTTACATATCAATTCTCACTGTAGCCTCAGATTCCTCTTCTTAATCTTGATGTGGTTTTCTGCTGTTTTAGCTCATCTGCTTCAAGTTCCAAAATGTGTGTTCTGAGATGCTTTTCTGCTCACCACAGTTGGAATGAGTGGTAATTTGAGTTACCAGAGATTTCTTATCAGCTCAAACAAGTCGAGCCATTCTGCTCTGGCGTCTCTCATTAACAAGGTGGATGCAGGACTCACGCTTTTTAAACCGTTCTGACTAAAATTATGTTAAAATCCCAAGAGATCAGAACCAGCTAATCTGGCACCAACAAGCATGTCATGACCTGCGATGCCAAGTTACTGAGATTAGAAGTTAATATTTTGGAAATTCTGACTACTGCAATAACATTATGGTTTAAAAAAAGGTCTCTCCTGTATTGTATTGATTGTACAGATTTAAGTAGCTAACTTGTCTATGCAACAAAAAAAAAAAAAAAAAAAAAAAAAAAAAACCCAACCACCACACCCTCCGTGGATGAATACTGTACATATCTAGGTGAATCAGGTTGGTGATGAATCATTAACATTATTATAGGCTACTTATGAAATAACAAAAATATTTGATATTTGCCTAATTTGACTCTATATAATGACACTAAATAATGAAAATAATCCTTGCTAATCACTTCTCCGTTCCTTCCTTTACAGAGGAATGTGTTGTGTTCTGTGGCAGCTTGTGCATGTGATGTGATTAGATGAGAGTGTGCATGTGAGGCACATAGTGCATGGCTGCAGCCAGAAGCTTCTTGACCCCTTACAGTACATGTCCTAGTGCATGCGTGACTCATAAACTGTAGCTGATTGCGTTACTCTCACACGCTTCCTGCTAGCACATGGCTTGAGGAGAACACAGATTCCATTTTCACGTGGTGCTCTCTCGCTCTCTTTTCCACCACATGATCTTTAAGAATGAACATACTGTAACAATGTACTTTCCTTTTTCTAAACAGGTGCTGTTCATCCAGGCCAGAAATGCACCAGTGATTTCTGTCTTTACTTTACTTTACTTTACTGTCTTAACAGTAAATCATGGATCATCATGCTGTCTTCTATCACTTATAGAAAAGAACAACAACAAAAGGAGCGGCAAAAACAACGTGGCATCAATCAAATATCTTTATTAAAAAAAACAACAAAAAAGTCTCTCTCTCTCTCTCTCTCTCTCTCTCTCTCTCTCTCTCTCTCTCTCTCTCGTGCTCTCACTTACTTTTAGGAAATTTTAATGACTCCATTGCAATCATTTTTCTGTTGACAATATTTTCTTCTGTGTTCAAGCCCTTAAGTTAAATAAAAACATAAAAGGTTTTCTAATGTTTTCTCATTGTGTCATCTCTAATTACTGTGGTCCCAGTGCTTCATGGGAAGCTGTGTGCTTTGGCTAGATAACAGGTTGAGGTCATGGCTTCTCTTTGCTTGTTGTGTTGTGGAAGCCCACTGTCTGTTTAGGAGGTTCCCTTCTGTTAATTCTAAAATCCTAGATTGACCCCATTCTCAACGTGAATCCAGACGTACGTGGATCTTTATCTGCTTCATCTTTATCTTCTTTGTCTAAATTCTCATTTCTTAACATTCTGAAAAAATGTCTAGGACATTTAAGCATATATAACCAAGGTATGAGAAAAATAGTAAAAATTTCAGTTGTATTTCGGTAATTCTGAATAGTTTCTGAACAAAAACAAACAAACAAACAAATAAACATACAAACAAAAATATACTGTATCGAAACCTGTTATAAAAAGATAACTTTACATGTCAGCTGAAACAAATTGACAGATTAAATAGTTTGCATTGTTGAACAGAGTTAAAGCAGAATTATTTTTTCTAGGTTGTTACTTCTGACAAACCAGTACTATAGTAACTAAAGTCTGGCTGCTGACTGTAAAAACAGAATGAATAAAAGCAGACCTGGCATTATAGCAGCTTAAAGCCGGACGCTTTTAACTGATAATCTAAAGCGCATTACTCATGGTAAATTGTAACAGATAAACTATTACAAGCAGCGATACTCAGGTTGTGATATTACTGGTTATTACCAACACAAATCCTGCTATTCAGGAGAGTAATTGAATTACAGGTTAATGAAATAATATAGTCACAAAGCAATTTAAAAACAAAAACTGCCCAATCCAGCAATGCAGCCTTCTGACATTCCTGTTGTGTTTTTTCCTCCACAGCTCTGCCCTTGGCACAGTTTCTAGATTTTACGTAACTGCGCTGGCCTCAGACTGTGTTACACTGACACGTTTACCTCCTGCTGCATGTGAACTCACTGTCACATGGCGACGTTCTCGCCTCCCTCCTCTCCTCCCTCCCCTCCTCCCTCCTTCCCTCCCTTCTTCCATCTCTGCTTCCCTCCCACCCTCAGGTGCTTAGGCTAAGGCAAAAGAAAACATAGATAGAAAAACATAGACAGGACGTAAAGCATCAGGTAGTGTTGTTGTGTCCATCAAAAATTGTGTTTGTTCTTTGTTTCACCAGTGACATAATGTACCACTCTCACATTACAGTACCTGCTTGTGTTTATAGTAATTGCTTTGTAGTGGGAACAGATGTGATTTCCAGATGTTCTCATAAGTACTTTTATTTATTTTTAATTACAACGTCTGTTGTTCAGCTGCAATCTTCAGCTACCTCTTCAATAACAAAAACATAAAGTGAAGAATTTACAGACTCCTTCGATCCAAAACGACACAAGCTGGTCTAACCCTTGTATGGTGTTGGTATATTTGTTACTCAGTCGGTGTTCGTGGGTCTGGTGGACTTGCTGCATTTTTGGATTTTTAATTCAACACAATCAAAAATTTTATGTTAAAATACTCTACAGATATTTACTTCATCCCAATTACAAGCAATATAAACAGCATATATGGTTAATATTTGCCCTTTACAATTATTACATCACATTTTTTAATTAAAGTGCTGCTCGTTTTTTGTTGTTTTTTAATAAAATGTAATAAAAAAAAGAAAATCAAATTTAATCAAGTTATGAGTGGAAAAAAAATCAACAAATTTACAAGGAAGTTTATGATGTTTATGAATATGGGTCCCACAGACCCGAACAACATACTGTACAAGGGTTAAAAAGGAAACTATTCAGTCTACAGTCTACTGACTTAATATACATTTACCTATATACTTATTATATATGAATATGCACATTAATATATGTAATATATTCAAAAATCAACATTATTTTATGTATATTAAATAATAAATTAATTTCCCTGTTTTCCAAATGTAGTCAACCAGCCAAAATATGTTCTCCAGTGAAACATTCCCTTTCCAGTGAAACTACTTTTACACGGAAGTTACAGTAGGAGGCTAAAATGTAAAATGGAATTCTATATTAAAGCTGTGGGATTATTTTAATTCATGTCAAGCACAGCTTCAAAGGAACACAACAAAAGTGTCGTGCAGCACAACACAAGCAACCCACCACATTCAATACACACAGATGTAAATGACTGTGGCCTTTCTTTGTGTTATCTGAATGTATAAACTGACACTCTAACCGCCTTTTTTTGTTGAAGCACAGCAGCATCTCAGTCCTGATACATACCTGTGGTCAAACTCTTTTGCATAAATATCCAGCAATTCAAATACAGGCTTCGAACAACGCTGTTAAGCTAAAAACAAGACATTTTATAAACAATTTTGGATAGTCAGTGGATAGTCAGGATTTGTGGTGGTCCTAATGTATTTGTGCCTTAGCTAGAATTTTCCCTTGAGACTTTCCATTTTTAGTGAAACTTCAAATGTATCAAACATTAAACCAAATCTATACAGATTTAATGTAATTACAAGCTTACTGACGGTAGATATAATGAACATGAGCTTATAAGGACCTTATGTGCTGTCTTATAATCACCATCTACTGTCTTATAATCAAACCCAAATAAATATGAGTTTCCCTTCGAGTCTGGTTCCTCTCAAGGTATCCTCACCACAGTCGCTAGTCACCTCAGGCTTGCTTATTGGGGATCAATACAATCTGTTTCATGTTTAGCCTTTATTGAGATTCACTCATTAGTATGAGCTGGATCACAGCAGCACTACCGGTAATGTGGGAATACACCCTGAACAAGATATTCACCAAATGGCCTACCTGTTTTGCCACTGTGCCACCTCAGGTACATCTATGTAAATGAAAACTATCTTTAAAGTATCTTTAATATTTTGAAATGCAGTAGTATTCTCTGAAACACAGACCCAGTCATGCATTTGTCCAAGAGCCTTAAAGTGATTGTATGTTTTGTACCTCTTTAAGGCAGAAGGAGGAAGTAGGGAGGGTGGAGGGTAAAGGCTGCTCCTGTAACCTGACTCTTTAGTACTTCTGCACAGCGGCTATTAATATAACCTCACTGGCCTCAATGTTCCAGGGTTCGTGGTCTCTATCTATCTTTTCCTCTCTTTCTGAGAAAGCAAGAGGTTTCATGGTTACAATGATGAAATAATGATGGATTTTAGGGTTTTTCAGCCATTCGTTTTTTTTTGTTACATGCCCTTATTGAACCCTTGATACTCAATAGCCTCAAGGTTCAAGGTTTTCTCTCTCTCTCTCTCTCTCTCTTTCTCTCTCTCTCTCTCTCTCTCTCTCTCTCTCTCTCTCTCTCTCTCTCTCTCTCTCTCTCTCTCTTTCTTTCTATGTTTTCTTTCTATGTTTGCATCCTACCTACCTTTTTCTAATATTTCTCAGTACATAATGATAAACTAGCGATTCGTGTTCATTTCATTTATCAATCTATAAATAGAGGTTGTAGATTGGCAAATGGTATGATTGATTTTAAGGTTTCTAAACACAAGTATTATCAGCTAACATTTTTTAAAACATGCCCCAATATCAATAGCCTCAGTGTTCAAGGTCTGTCTCTGTTTGCAAAGCCATTTATTATTAGACATGGGTAAGGCCTAGATGTGCACAATTCTTTTGAGCTTCTTTATGACAGAATGAACAGAATTTCTTGCATGAAGGTTTAAAATATCTTGATATATCTGTAATTACAAGAAGAATCTAAATGCGAGAGTGAAAGCTGGACGGCTTGCTGCATTCTTATTTAGATTAGTGCTAGATAAGCTCTTGTCACATATTAGTTTCTATGAATTCCTAGCTTTTAAATTAGCTATGTCTAAGCCGAGGTCATATTTGCATTTGTATCTTGAAGACTGCATGAAATTTGGAACACTTTTGAAAGTTGACTCTGTCCTAATATGAGGAAGTTGATTTTTGGCCAGTTTATATGGTGCATGTGCATTTCCTTTTCTGACATGCCAAATACATTTCCAAATAAACATTGTAATGGTTGACTACACCCAAAGTCAATTCATTGCAGTCATCACCTCAGTTTCTGGAACCTATTTCGTGTTGAAAATCTTTTTTGGTGTTTGAAAACACATGCTTCAACAAAGGTCTATAGGCTCATTTTCATGATATAAGTGGACATGTCAATGCATTGGTGGTCCAAATTAGTAATATTGCTTCCGCCCAAATGGATAAGCTGATTATGACAATAAATGTTTGCTGTGTGATGTGCCCATCCACCCACTCTGTATTGTCACATGTCCTTTTCAGATCAAACAACACATTCTAACTATTTCCTCATAGCTCCCTTTGCTCGAAAGGGCTTTATTGTTTAGAGTGGTTACATGACCATGGTGTTGTGTAAAACTCTCTCTCGCTCTCTCTCTCTCTCTCTCTCTCTCTCTCTCTCTCTCTCTCTCTCTCTCTCTCTCTCACACACACACACACACACACACACACACCACAGTTGTTGCCAAACACAGATAAGAGTGGTTGAATCATTAACGAGCCTAAGCTTGGGGGATGGTTTAGTTGGCTCTGTGTGTGTGTGTGTGTGTGTGTGTGTGTGTGTGTGTGTACATGTGTGAGTGTGTGAAATGAAGCCAAAGGATGAATAGTGAGAGACAGAGAGAACCTGGTCAGCAGTTGCATTTGAAAATAAATTTTTGCCACCTGCTAAGACAACTGAACGTATGTCAGGCATTGACACACACACACACACACACACACACACACACACACACACACACACACACACACACACACACACACACACAAAAGCTTCCCCTTGCTATGGCAGGTTAATCATTCAATCCTCTCTTCCCTCTTATCTGTGTTTGACAACAAACCTGCCGCTGTTGAGGAAGGGGACTGGAAACCTTTTGAAGGCAGATTTCTGGGATATTTAAAAAAATATTGGTGCAGTGTTTAGAGTGCCTCACAGCTCCAGGCTCCATGATTCAGCCCTGAGCTTGCGTTACTGTTTGTGTGGAGTTTCATATGTTCTCTCTTTAGGTTCTCTGGTTTCCTTACACATTATAAAAACACACCAGTGATGAATTAGTGACTTTAGATTGACATTGTGTGAGTGAGTGTGTGAATGTGTGTGAGCATGGTGCTCAGTAATGGACTAGCATCCCATCCAGTGTGAATTCTTGTCCTGGTGCTAAATTTCTTTTCGAGGTTCTTTAATCTTTCTTTTATTTCTTTGTAGAATATTAATTAGTTTCAAGCAAGTGTAAAAGCAAAACCAAAAACCAGGAGTATTTATGGTGGTGTGGGTCTGTTAATTACTCCTGTGGAAAGCGTGGTGGAGGGAAGTTCTGTATAGGAACAATACAGTCGCTGAGTAAGAATGCATTCACCATTTTCCTTTCTTCTCCTTTTTTGCTTTTTTTCCATCATCTTTAATAAACTGTGACTAAAGCTAATAGTACAATGACTAGAACACCAGCAGGGGATGTAGGTCAGAGAGATGGAGAGAGATGGAGAAAGAGAGAGAGGGAGAGATAGAAGAAAGAGAGAAAGCAGTCTTTGTTTGCCATGGTGATGATGCACAAGACAACAGTACTGGAGTCCATTCATGTCTAAGGTCACTGCCCTCCCTCTGTATGCATTCATTATATATTATGAGTTTTATATATATAACTCATAATATATATAATGAATGCATACATGAAAGACACACATAAGTATCTTCCTCTTCATCCTCTTTATTGTTATTTTTCCTCTTCTGTACTGGGATCATAGATAAGTGTGCATATAATTAGTGAATATAGCAGTTATTTGCCAGCATGAAGAACACTGTACAAGTAACATTTGCAGTAATTTTTCAGTGTTCACTTCAAGCTTAAGGGTCTCCCAAAACAAGGGACCTTAATAGTGCTGAGAATTAAACTCATAATCTTCCGATCTCAAGCTCACAATCCTAACCATTGAGCCATCACTTCCTATAACAAGCTTGCACTGATCCCACCACCACTGCATTAACTGATTTACTAAAATGAACTAACTTGCAAATTGTAAATGTACACATAAGAGACACAAACAGAAACTTTACCATTCTCACTCCTGGTTAAAACATACAAATCATCCAACTATGGTATGGTTTTCTAGCATTTTACTAGAAAACACTGCACTGAATAATTACTAATAATTACTGTGCTAAAATAAATACAGTAAATGTAATTTTGTACAGAATTCTTATTACTACTTTATTTAATGTTACCATGTATTGCCCCGGCTTCTCCTTAATAACTACATTTTCTGGAAATTTATGTGACTCCTTATGTATACTATGACTAATATTTTTTACATAAATACTGATAAAAATTTTAAAATATGTGTAAAATGTGAAAATACAAATACATCTTATTAAAATACACCATATCATTTCTCTTGCAACAACAGTAACTTGTGAAATGTGCAGTGAAATAAATGATCAGAATAACTATCAGTGCTTCATAACAGTCAGGACAAAAGCTGTTCCTGTATGTTTTCAGAAACCGGAAAGTTTTCAGGACATATGATAACATGACATGCTACATTCTTCTGCAACCTCAAATGAAAAAAAAAAAACAGCAGACGCTGTGTTTATATCTGCTAAAGTGTAAGTGATAACAGGAAGTGACTTGTTTTTAACGGACATTCCACTACATTAAATGCAACTGTAAACGGATAAAAAGTATGATGCGTTGTCTGTTAATGGAATTTTGCCTCACAGCCTCATCACACAATCCAGTCATTGATTATTTACTCTTTGAAGCATGTCCTGTTATGTTTTTTTCCATCACCTGGGATCGAAAGCTTGGGCTGGTTGGGCCAATTATTACCCTCCAGAAACCATATATGATGAATTGTTCATTTACAACAACCCTTTTAAAACATTTCCAAGTGCAGGTTGCTATTTTAATTTAGATGTTCAACCTTTTAAAATCTATCTGTAAGCAAACATGGATTTGTGCTGGCCAAAGAAATAGCTAAGAACATAAGTCCAGGGCTGTCCAATGCCATTGGGTCTGATAAGACAAAATGCCTCTATGGAATCTGAACATAAAAGTGGGCTACCTGCTATGACCACAATTCCTCCCTGGGCCAGCGTGGGCGTGATAGGCAATAATACTCTGACTTACAGAAACCAATTATCCTCATGGGTTCTTCTTAGTATCTAGAGTAAATCCAGGCAAAACCTGAGCTGTTGGCTTAAAAAAAAACATTTTCAAAATTCCTGCCACATGCTTCTGTTGCTTTACCTTTATCTTGTTGATTAAAATTAAAATGGAGGTGAAGATACAGTTCAACATTTCATTTCAATTCCTTTCTTTTCTGACAAACACAAATTATATAATACATAGCATAAATGGGTTTGATAAAACTTTGATTATTTAAAAAAGTCAACAGATTAATTGCTGTCATCTAATGGATTTTTAATTTCTGTTTATTCTTGCTAGCAATATGTGCTCTCTGCATGCATTCAGTATCATGCTTTTATCAAATTGTTGGCTATGTGCCATATCAAAATGCAAAAAGCCTAGATTCAGATTGTGACTGTCTAAATTCCAGCTGTCAACAATGTGGAGCAATCAAGAATTCAAGATCCAAGTTACAACATCAATATAATGATTTCTAATGATTGCTGCAGTTGCCTTTATACAACCAGTGTCAAGGGGTTCATTCGTTGAAACAGAAATCTTTACATGTTCTGGACTATAATTGGGATCCAGAACTTAAAATGATCAAATTGGTGATTTGTGCCAAAGAGAAAAGTTTCAGTTTGGAAAAATGATAATTTTTTTAGATCATCATATACCAATGAATTGTCACCCAAAGAAATGACTAAACCTGTAACTCTGGGGCCACATACTTATTGAATGTATTGTGTGTATTGTACATGACCCTAAAGTTACAGGCTTTGTCATTTCTAATTTGTTATTTTCATTTCTTACATTTACATTTACATTAAGTCTCAATTCACAAAGCGAAATACTAGTTAATAATACAGTTCGAATAATAGACAATTCCAAACCTTTATACATAAAGTGTTTTCTCAGACACGTTTATCAGTCGTGTTTGATTGGGCTGATTCTATCATAGTGATCACTTGGGAGCTTATAACTGAGCAATATCAAAATGTTCTGTCCAAACCTTCTGATTTATTACATGGTTCACATAGCTTTATACAGTAAGAGTCTTTGGGTCAGTATATGGTTCCTTATCTTAATATAGCAAATGATAACATATTTATAATGAAAAATTTAACATATTAAAATAACCAGATGGTACTATTCTTTTCAGTTTTGAAAAATGTTAGTATTGTGTCAAAATGCAGTCCAATACACTTGGATTAGCATACCCCACTTAGATTATGTGGGATGTGATAGCTTACTGGCTAGACAACTGATTGGAAGGCTGGGTGTCTGACTCCAACGTCCACCAAGCTGCCACTGCTGGACCCCTGTGCAAGGCCCTTAATGCTTAGTGGTATAAAACAAGATTAAATATAAAATTCAGGTCTTCCACATACAGTAAATCTGAACCACTCTTTCTGTTATTTGATAATTATTTCTTGTCTAATAGACTAAAGTTTCTGTTAGTAGTTTATTTTATATCTAGAGTGACATACATGTCCCCTGCGCTGCTTTATTAATAGCAACTCTAGTCAGTCCTTTGCAGAGTATTAAGATCCCTTTCCTTCTGGGATGAACTCAGTCAGGGTTTGTGTGTCCCCAGGAGTATAGTTGAGAACCCCTGACCTAAATGTTTTGTATGTCCTGTGGGTTCCAAATCTATTTTTAGTTTGAATACATACACCAATTGCCATTAAGGGACACACTAAGCTGATGTTAAAGAACCAACAACAACCAAGGCTGGCAACTATGATTGGCAACTAATCTTGCACCCCATTTCCCGGGATAAATATCTAACGTCTATTTAGACTTTTGAAATATCTTGTAAAGTTACTTTGTGACAATGTCCATTGCTAAAAGAACTATACAAATAAATTAAATAAAAATGAATGAATTAAATTGAAGGGCTGAATAGTTTCACATGCCAGACTTCTATCTTTCTCAAGCCAGCCAACAAATGCTTACTTTATAAAAAAAAAAAATGAAAACAACAACAAAAAACCCCTTGCTAAACTAAATGCAAATTTGTATTATCTTGTTTACTGGCCACTAACTGTTGTGCCATAATATTTTTACCTTCCAGTGACTCAAATATCATTGACATAATCAAAATTGGCAATGCATACCGAATTACACATACATGGGTGTATAGTATTGTTCCAAATTCTGAATTTTTGTGTTAACGATTACCTTCTCAAAACAGTGATTAGTATGGTCGATGATATAGATTTAACTAACTTGAAGCAAAAACTGAAAACAAAAACTAAATTCATTTAAAAGCAGAGAAAGGGACTTTACACTTTGTTCAACCACGTTTTCTATGGCTTTTATTGGATGTAGGTCGGGGAATTACAAGTTAAATGCAGCACTAGACCCCCTTTTAGCAGTTCTTTTAAAAAATAATTCACCATAGAGGATCCTAGCAGATTAAGAGATGCAGGGTATTTCTGTTATTGCGCACCTTTGATCTTGGCTGTTACATAACACATTGATTAATAGAGATTGAATACTTTATCTAATCTAGCTCAGAATGCCTCTCATCTCTCACCCATTAGTTTAGCTGCTTTCATCTTAAAATTACTGTGGCAATACCAGGGCTTTGTATATGACTTCCTGCTGTACTCAAAGGGGAATCTTGCCAATAGGTTTTCAGTGTGATTGGACTCTGGTTTCAAGCTGAAATTAAACACTGTACTTTGTTCAAGTATGCATGAGAAAATGGCACACTAGGTAGCTGAGCTTTTTAGACTTTATTATATGAACTATTAGCTAAGCTGTTTCATTTTGTTGTAATATCACTTTGACTATTAGCTGCTCAGCTTTGTCTTCAGTCTTCATTGATTATTTAACCAAAAACGGATAGTAGTGGTTGATACAATAATAGTAGATACTTCTACATTAATACCTGAATTAATATTTATTTAAATGTGAACTAATGATTTGTTAAGGCATATGACGAAGAGCTAACCTTAACTAGAACTTTTGTCTTATAATTTTATTCCAGAATAACGACCATCTTAATTACATAATAACATAATTATTAATGAATTAATTACTTAATTACATTTATTAGGAACTGTATTAATTAACAGGTAAATCAAAGATGCTCTGTAAGAATAAATATGAACTAAATGTGGAAAAGGTCACATTGTTTATAGAATTTGCAATATACAGCTATGTGAACAAACAAGGATATGGATCCTCCTTATCCAATGTAGACAGACACACTTGTAAAAATGTAAAAATCGCTCAGAAAATGTAAAAATTTCAGTTATTTTTATTCTTTTGTCCATGGCATGAATGAATTAGCTTCCCCATACCTGATAAGACTCACATTTTAATTAATGCTAGCTCTTCATTTGTTTGTGATAAGTACATTCCTTATCTCATCATGAGATTATAGTTAAGTAAGTAATAATTTAGGTATTAGCAGTCTACAGTCAGTGCTTTTTTCTCAACTTTACAGTATGTTCTCATGCCTCAGCCTTGATTATTGATATATTGCTCACTTCTTCACTCTTTCTGCCATGTTACTATTAGGATGTGTATTTTGTGGCATTTATGGATACAAAACACAACAATGCTTTCTGCTTGACACCAAGTGTTTTGTGTGTGTGTGTGTGTGTGTGTGTGAGTGAAACCAGACCACCAGACTCATAAAAAGAATCCTGTCTTTATCCCAGGCACTGACATGGCCAGCTGATGGGGCCCCCCAAAACACAAGTGCTAGCATTCCATCTAATGCACCGGAAAACATCCGCCCATTCCTCCCTCCCTTGCCTTCCTTCTCTTTCTGTCCTTTTACCCACTCTCTTTCTGACCACATGTGCTGCCTTTGTGTCCATGTCCTTATAAGGCACTTTTGTTTTTGACACGCAAACACTTTCTCGCACCCAAAGCCCCAGGTTTGTTGTCAATGTAGTGACGAAGTACGTGTCGAAAACTCAGATAAAGACTTAGCGTGGGTCCCTTGTTAAGGCAGACTGAGATAAAAAAAGCAAGACACGTGGCTTTGATCGAAGCTGTGCACAGATTCATGGAAAACACAGCTGAGTTCCTCAGAAGCGAGGAACAGGAGAGGGAAGGGAGGAGGAAAGGAACTGCATGTGAGTGGGTGAGGAGAGCGGATGTAGGAGGGCCTTAAAGTGGCTAGAATGGCCTGGTTTGTCTGGTTCTTACTCAACTCTGCCTTCTCAAACTTGGGCTGCGTTATGATTGGCTTGAACTCTTGTCGCCATGGTGAACTAGTTCGCTCTAGGCTCTTTGGTAAAGACGTGTTTGCTGGAGGGAGGGTAGGAGAAAGAGGAGGTTGGGGTGGAGGTGACCTACATTTTGATTTAGTTGCAGGCTTGACTGGTCAGCCCTCCAGCAACACGTTTTACATACTGCACCCACAAGACATTTAGTGACTGCAGGGGAATTTTCCTTTGTGAATGGTTTGGCAAAGTTTTCAGCAGTTGGTACAAACAACATGACGATTAGCTCTATCTCTCACAATGTGACTTTTATCTAAACTTGTAATTCTGCTTGTTTCAGGATTGCTTTTAACTTTAGCTATTTATGATGTGTAATAAAACAAATCTGGATCACTAAATATAATGTGTATTAAAAAAAGAGAACTCTTTAGAGCCTTTAACAACAATAGACATAACTCTAGGCTATTTAGGCTTTTGTCTCTCTCCTTGTCTTACTCTCTCGACAGCACCTGTTGCTATGCTGAAGCGTCTAAACTGTGCTAACTGCCATTTGGCTTTTATGGGGTGTGTCTGTGACTGCACATTCTAGTGTACACAGTGTGGTCAGGGACTCTATTAGTCAAATTCATCCACAGGAGGTTTCATGTCATATAAGGGAATGGTGCAGGTTTAGACGGTAGCAGGTCTTTATGAAGTCATGTGATTTATTAGTATAAATTATTCTCTTTCACTGCTTCCCTCATGTAAGTCAACTGACCTTAATTCAAGCCACAAATAGGGAAATGGGGGAAGAAAAACAAAGGTAGAGTCACACACACACATACACACACACACACACACACACACACACTTGGCAAACTAGCTTTGCAGGAAGGGTCTTTGTTCATATTGGCACACATGCAATCTAAGGCTGTTACACAACACAGTAAAATGTTCTGTCTTTCATTTTGGCTCCAAGGGATAGCACTCTCATGTGATGTACCTGGAATCTGGTACATTGAAGATTTACAGCTAGTGTTTCTAATGCTTTTGGTGTCAGTTTGGGACACAACATTTAGCTTGAAATGGGATCGAGATAAGATCAAAATGTTTATACTCCAAGCTTAAGTAGAACAGCATAAATGTTTAATGCTGTGAAATCTGTTTTGGATTTGAGCTTTTTTATGAAATTATCTGAACTTTGCCATTGTAACCTTTAAATTTGCCACTTAAACTATTTGCTATATGACTAGTGACCCAAACTAACTGTTCAATTTCTTTCGATCATTAGAAAACTACCCAGGTGAGACCAGAGTTACATTTAATTGGGAATAGTCAAGATTCAGTTTGAAAAAAATTATGTGTTGGAGGCAGAAAAAATGGGCACGCGTAAGGACCTGAATGACCTTGACAAGGGCCATACTGCTATAGCTAGTCGACCATCAGATACCATACCATGATGTTAAGTGGTTAAGTGGTCCTACACATTTTTTTTGGCAGGTTGTTTTAATGTAAATCCAAGTAAAGTAAATAAAGTATTAAATAAATTAGGTCACTTTGCATTGATCTGTCCTAGAGTCTTATCAGTTTAATGAGGAGTTACAGCCATGAGATTGTGTATGTGACCAGTGATAGCTTTATCATGTCCTAATCTTAGATCATTTGTTTGTTGTGTTTAATAAATACGACTTGGTATAGAAATTAGTCTCACTACTGCTGTGTCTTTGACCTTTGTCTCCTCTCAGTTTTGAACTAATTGTATCTCAAAACTAATTGTTTGAGTGTATATTTATAAAATAAAGGTATGTGTATTTATAACACATGATAAAATCTAGGTGGAAGTAATAGCTTAGATTTACAAAATATATGACCTTAGACATTCTAAGCAATTATCCCATGTTATAAAATTAATGAAATGAATAAAAAGGCATTTATGATCCTTTATGATAATTTGGACCAGCACCAGTGTGTATAAAGGCCACAGTGTGTACTGTAGATTGGCAAATATTTTTAGAATAGATTTAAAATGGTTGCATCAAAACAATTATTGATGAAATTAATCTTTTTCTTGTGCATTTACATTGACGGGCTGTTTACAAGGGGTCTGGTTGATCTGATTTATGTTTCTGTCACATGTCATAATCCTAGGATACCTCATACATCATTCTGTGAATAGCTCTGAGAAAATTTAGAATTCATGTTAATGGACAGCTTCATGTCTGACAGTTCTTAAGAATCCTTTTAAGACTATTTCTAAGAAGAATTCTACAAAGCTACACAATATACCTGTACATATTGGCCCTGGATAATAAAAGTCTTGTCTGGTTTTTGGTACTGAGTGGGAGGGCAACTCAGTTTGAGTTTTAAGAACTAATTAAATTGCATTGAATTGAACTCTTAAATCCACTCTAAGCTCTGAAATTTAGATGAAATTGAATTGTTCAGGGAGGCTTTCCTTGCCACCTTCGCCTTATAAATTGGTCAAATTTTCATTTATGTTCTGAATTTATATATTTGTGTAAAGCTGCTTTGTGACGAAGTCTATAGATAAAAGTGCAATACAAAAAAATAAAAATAAATACAGAAGTGATTTGAATAAGATTGCGAGTATGTTGAAGGGTTCGGCCTGGGACACGGGCCACCTGTGACCAGTTGTAAGACAAAAGGACGGAAGCAATGGGAAGCGATAGCCTACTTCTTTGTTTTTGATATATAAATTACTGCCATATTTTACCCTTGTTCAGTCCCCCCTCCGTTCATTCTCTCTCACTTTCTCTTAGTGCATCTTTCATTCTCTCGCCCTCTAGTTCTAGTTCTCGTTGTGTCCTCACATTGCCCTTGTAATGCCTTTTTCTGATCTACTTTCAATTAATAGCTGCAGTTATTGGAATTATTTGAAAATGTTGAAAAGTTTTCAACTAATCCTTATCTTTCTGAGCCAAATGTTGTTTTTTGTTGTTTATATATAAGAGCCAGTTTTAAATAAAATGCTTATTTAAGCACAAAGAGAGATAAAAGCTTTACTTGTAGTTCAGCGTCTGAAAGGGTGAATAGCTGAAGAAAGGCAAATGTTCTCATAAATACTATTATTTTACAAGCTGAAGGATTTCACTAAAAGCTTATTTTTTGTGGAATAAAGTGGAAGCATGTGCAATTTTTTTGACAGACAGAAGAGGTTATCAGCAATTGCTGGATCATTCTGTATGTGTCATTTAATACCTATATCAAATTCAAGGAAGAAACATTCATCATAGTAACACAATGTCCTTGTGACACCTGGGAAAAATTCCCTCATGTCAAATTCCATACATCAGCAGAGGCTAAGAAAGAACAAGTGTTGCAAAACAACATTAATTTATTCATTCGTTTGTTCCTTTGGTTGTGGTAGATCTATAAAAAGTACACTGGACAAAATTGAACCAGGATTAATTCCCAGAATTAGCACGAGATGTGAGAATTAACAGAAGCCTTAAGTGACACATTTGTGACGTTTTTCTACATATCAAAACAGTGTAACCAAAACCACTCAAATGGACTCAAATAATTTCTTTGAGCTCTGACATAAGTACCAAGGCATTTTCAAATATAAATGTTTATAGTAAAGCAAAAACATAGTAAAGGGATTGTTGACAGATATACGCAGTACGACCATTTCAAAAGGCATTCTTAATTTAGTGATCCAATGAACTTCAGTGGTATTGATTTGTAGGTCAGTGTTAACTTCACTGTGAGTGATGTTTAGTTGACAGCTCCAAGTGAGAGTCAGTGCCATTTGGGTTCACTGTGGGCTTGGAACAGACATGACAGCAGTTCTGGCTAGCTCTGATGAGTTTCAAAATACTGCAGTCTCTCCAGGGGAGGGTCGCCCCTGGCAAACACACGTACATACACACAAAAACACGCAGACACACACATGCATACATAGAGTATGTACAAAATGAAGTAGAAACACAAAGAGTGAGAGCTGTTAACCACTGCATTTGTAAGAGGTTGCATTGTGTAATTAATGTGTGTAACCACTGCATTGTGTAATTAATGTGTGACTGATGACAGTGTGTCTCAGAAAACACAGACTTAAAAGATCTGAACATTCTTAAAAGAAACAGTAGTTCTGACGGACATTTATATAGACCCTTCCATCTTGTCTGTAACTATTAAACAGAAAAGCATGCTAGTATATGATGGAATCGGTGGTTTTGGTGAAAAACAGATTAATAACAGCTGCAATGTGATCACATGTACATAAGATTGTTCACAGGCTGAGGGCAGATAATTACACATTAATCATACAATTATCAGTAGGATTACAGCCTGCTATTTTGTAAAGCAGTGACAGGACTTGTTTTCAATCATCCAAGCTCAAATAGTTTGGCTCTGATTTTTTTCAATTGCTATTTTATTAGTAGTGATAGCAATGTTGCGGCGAATTCTAGAGGCCTTTGAAAAGAATAAGG
Source organism: Tachysurus vachellii (assembly GCF_030014155.1). Lineage (NCBI taxonomy): Eukaryota > Metazoa > Chordata > Actinopteri > Siluriformes > Bagridae > Tachysurus > Tachysurus vachellii. The sequence goes on from NC_083477.1 coordinate 11,688,176, forward strand.
AATGTCTGTGCATTACAGATTGAGCTCAATCTGTAGGCTCTTTATGCACATTTCACTCAAATTCTTTCTGTCTCTGACTGCCTCTGTCCTCCAGCGCTGGCCTGCTCCGCTGACCTACAACCGCAGGCTAAGCGGAACAAGCCAGGTAATGTGAGAGCTCTGTGTCCACTTGTTGTGCTCGAACTGTTCTTTCACAGAAGTCTCTTTTACAATGCACAACCTCTCTCTAGCTTCCACTCACTCTATATCCGTCCCATCCCTTGGTCCCTCCCTTCTGTGTTGACCTACTTTTCTACTGACCTGGTTAGGCAGACGCCTGTCCACACCAATTAAACCCGAGTAGGACAAAGAAATGCTGTTGTTGCTGTCTTTATGATTAGGAAAAGTCACCTTGTCAGTGTTGTACGGATAATGTGGTATTGCTAAAACTCATAATACATTGTATAAAGAAAGAAAGAGGGCACTTTGTGGTTCTGTGTGTTTTATTATGTGGAAGAAAGACCCACTTAAAACCTTTACTTTGGAGTGTACACAATCTGTTTCACATACATGTATCCTTTTTAAACGTTATCTTCTTTTAAATGCAGTCAATAAACAGTTAAAGAAAAGCTGTATTTCACAGTGGGAGATCTCTTTCTCCATCTCTGTCCCTCACTCCCAGACTTATTTCAGTTCCAGACTTGTCCTGTCTGCTTTTAGGCATGTCTGTCCTTCTTTTTTAGCCCAGTTTGCATAATATTCCCAGTGGTTGTATGTATCCTGGACAGTTGTGGCTTTTTTTATGCACCTGTTGGTAAGACTTTTGCAAAACATGACATCTAAAGCCAAGAAACTGGATCTTAGACTTTTTAGTTACCAGGCCATCATAGCTGATGTTATTTAACTGGTCTGATGTCCTTCACCTGTTTTCCCTGATTGTTGAATAGACTGTCAATATTTTTTGTAATCTCTACAATTAAATTCTGTACACAAACAAGTATAATACTCTGTAAATTAGTATAAAACCTGTACAAATATTTAAACTGTGTACTGTGTAAATATTTATGCTTTCTCAAATGACCTTATTGTAAATCTACTGTACAATTCCACTGAGTACGTTAAAATATACGGTACATTAACTGTCTCGGACAATAACTGTACTAAGCTGCACGACAAGTCCTTAACGACAAGTTTGTATAAATGTGCTCAGTATATGTTACTGATTCTACTGCACTGGTTTCTATAGAGACACATTGCTGTAAAAAAAATACAGAAATGTGACAAAAGGCAAAGAGGCTATGATTCATGCTTTTACAATCTATTCCTGTGCTTTATTTTTTCCTCTTTGAAGTAAATTGTTATAGTGTGTTGTTTGATTTTGTTTTTGAAACTCATGTTTTTCTTGTCCAAGGACATTCATAAACTGAATATGCAAGTAGTTTTTTTTTTGTGTCTGTGTGTGTGTGTTTGTTTGTTTTCCATTCTGCAGCCCAGCTAGGTTTAGCAGTAGGCTGAGTAACTAAGCTGAGTAAGTGGGGCAGTGTTACATCAGGGAAGTGAACATGCATAAGTAGGTCTGAGACAAAGTGTGTCAGTGTGTCAGGTCTCTCTGAGCTAACCTGACTCAGGGCTTTAGCATCTGCTTAAAGCTTTATCTGCCATAATGCTTTTTCTGATGAGGAATGCTGCCCTGTGGTAGTTTAGCCACATTCAACCACTGCTTAGTTGTTTGCTGAAATCAAGGGCACATTCCGTGTAATTAGAAACAGGTCTGAAATGCTGGAATGTTGTTGGAAGATATTTTTAACACTCTTGTTTGCATCAGTAGATGTGTTACATTATTTGTTTTTCTACATAAAAAGAGCAAAGTTATAAATCATAGTAAAAAGAAACTGAAGAACGGATCAACTCTCATAAAAGCAACATCTTTTTATTGTGTTCTTTTTCTTTCACTTTTTCAAATGCACCCATTGACTTTTTGACGGATATTAGTGTTGTAACATCGTGAATCCATTTCAAAACAGAAAGTGTGACAACAATGTCACTCCATAACACAAGTCTTGTTGAACCTTTGTTTCTTTTTCATGAAATTATGAACAGAAAACACAAAGATCACTGAATTTAATACACATAGATTGAATGAGGGAAAAGGCTTTGAAAGGGGGGGAAGGGGTGAAGATGATGGAGGGCAGTTTAAATACATGAAAACAGGACAACACGTTTCTCAAAAATCACACATAATTAAAAAAAAAGCACAGAATACAGTGTCATTCAGGGTAGAAGAAACTTTACATTTATACATTAATAAGTGCTGTATGCCAGACATGACATTTAGACTTGACTTAAAAATGAAAAACAAAAGACAGTGTGTCTAAATGAGGCACATTTAAAAAATTGTCATTAAAAATATCATTAAAATAAGTTAGATTGTTCCTGTACGATTATCGACTCTGACATGTACATGGAAATATTTAGGGCTGTGTCTATAACAGACTTAGAGATTCTGTGAGCGTCTGTGAGCTGAATGGCTTAAGTAAAGGTTGAAGGGCAGAACATAAAATCATGGCTGCAAACAGCAGCTTTTTAAAACTGATCTAACTCAGTTACCTATTTATTTATAAGAGGTTGGACCTTTTGAAACATTTTTGTTGGTTACAATTGATTTATTTCCAGTCATGTAATTGTTGTAATTCAACTATTTTTTTATTTATTTATGACATTCCACATACCTCAGCTTTGATTTTTGTTTAAACAATTTGGGGCATTTTGATTTGCTTTACTGAGAACTTTTCAAATAACAATTAAACAGTAAAAAAGGGTAGTTAAATGACACCTGAACAGTAAACACAATGATACTATACAGTATTTTTGACAAATTAGTGAGTCATCAAAATCCTTTTTGCCCTTGTATTTTTTTTTTTAATTTTTCCAAAAAGAAAACCCCAAAACAAAACTGGATTTTATTCTTAAAATATATATTTATATATAATAATTATATCACAGTAATATACAAACCAAGTGCTTGAACGAGAAAGTGGTGTCTGGGATTGTGAATATGTTGTTAGGAATAGGAATTGGAAAAATGAAATAGATATATGGCAGAGGTATGAAATGTAAAGCTATTGTCTTTCTTTGGTCAAGGGAATAATCCCAGAATGCTCAGATGTTTTGATATGTTTTGTGGTAAACAGCAACCTCTGATTTGGTATGAAAATGGACACAAACCAGTAGGTATTTACAGTTAGTGAGTAGGTTAGAATGCCTCACATGTGGTTGCTATTGCCATGTTTGCTGTTACCTTGACATCATGTTATGACAAATTGTGATTGGGAAAATGTGAATAGTTCGTTCACTCCTCTCATTTGCTGCACAAGTGCTTTTGTAATTATGGGATGAGATACAGAAACAAAGCAGTCTTTACAGTATAATACAGTTTACCCAGAAGCTATGTCTGCTTTTGAAGCCAACATTTCTATGTCTAAGTCTCTGCTCCCAAAGCATACCAATTCCAGGTGGGAAGAGATTAAGGATATGTCTGTTAGCATACTACCACAGTGGGTCCAATAGTGTCCTTTATTCTTAGTCTTCCCTCATACTCATTCTATTGCATACACCATGATTTTCTTTCCATAATCCATCCGTCTTTCCCCTGTTGAAGTGACCTGCTTGCAGAACTCTAGGGTTTGTTGGCCCTTAACCCCTGGCTCTCACTTTCTCAACCAACCTGAAGTTGCTGATTGGACTGTGGCAAAGCCAGGTAAGGATGCTGAGGTAATGGATGCACATGTGCTGGTGGTGTAGTTGGTGATTCTTGAGTTGCTGACCCAGCATTACTCAGGGATCTGTGCTTAAGGCGTAGTTTGTGCGGTAGTGCTGTACCTTTGACCTCTGCTTGACTGTCTCTGCTTTGGCTTTGTGGGGAGGAATTTGGTCCTCCAGCCAAAGGGGATTGCTGGTGATAACTGCCAGTTTCAGAACAGAATGAAGATGGGCACTCATCATCAGTGGATGCATCTTTGTCAGAATTGCGGGGATCACCTTCACTTAAGCAGGTGTCCTTTCCTGAGTGACCCTGATAGTATCCTTCTTTCCTGGGACCTCCTTCGTAACTCAATACTGGAGGCTCCTCATCCGGCTGGTTGTCATATTGGTATAGCTCTTCACCTCCTTGTCTGCAAAGGTCTGGTGCCATAGTCTCAGCCTTCTGACAACCAGCCACATGCTGCTGATGTTGGGCCCTGTATGCTTGTTTCATTGCTGCTTCTCCATCTGAGAATTCATAAGGCAGAGTTTCTAAAGTCTTACTTTCATGCTGACTGGTTGCCTCTGATAGGCTTTCAGTGCTTTTAGTAGATCCCTCTGAAGGTTGGATTAGGATCTGTGGCAGTTTCTGTTGAGTGATTTCCTGAGGTCTTGAACTTTCGACAGGATATGAGACACTGCTAGAGCGATACAGAATGACGCTTCTTTGAGCAGTCTGCACAGGAGGTGCCGCAGAATTGACTACAGTCTCTTGGTGTTGTCGCTGTTGATGGTGGCTGTGATATTCTGATTGAAAGGTGTGTTGGTGATGTGGAGTGGACAACTCACGACGGATGTTAAACATAATTGGTGTGGTCGTGCTGTTTGCAATGTCCAAATCTAAACCTGGCCCTTCCTGCTTTATGTCATAGTTCATCGGCTCTGGACTGTCGCGGGAAGAACCATCAGACATATCTGACAGGGAACCTCGAGGAGAGTACTTAACTAACTGGGAAAGTCCCTCACCCCGGACAGACTGCTCGGCCTCTGAAGAATCAGAGTTCATCACTTGGGAGCCACTGGAATAGCCATTAGGGTAGAAATGACTAGAAGAAGAAGAAGAACATGTAGAAGTTCCATTCATTGCCCCTCCAATTTGCTGGCTCTTCTCCATGTAGGAGGCTGCACTGATGAGGCCAAATCTGAGTTTCAGCTGCAGAAGTTCAGTTTTTAGGCGTACATTCTCATCATTCAGTGCAATAACTCTGTTCTCCAAAACCATGTCATTGAGTCTCCGTTTTTCGCGGGAGCGCTTAGCTGCTTCGTTGTTTTTGCGCCGTTTCTCCCAGTAGGAGGCATCTTTCTTCTCATCAGAGATAAACTCACGCTTGCGCCGGCAGGTCATGTTTGGCTTGGCTTTTAAAAGGCGGACAGAACGAGGGTTGTTCTTGGGTGAAGGAAGAGAGTTGTTATAGCCTGAGAAAGTTTCTTTATTCTCTACACTGGAATTTGCTGGGCTAGGTGAGTTTAAGCTTTCCATTATTTTTTAAAGATATCCAGTTTGGAATCTTCTTGCTACCACAAAAATGGTAAATGATGGGAATATAAGGGATGGGGTGGAGGGGAAAGGTGGTTATCAAAATGGCTGCAAGGTCTCCCTCCTTTTAGTAGTCTTGAATGTTGGACTAAGTAGCCGGATCAGCAAATATTTTATGAGGTATTTTAGCTGCAGTTGGGGTCAAACTCATTGATTTTGCTGAAGTTCCTATAATAATAATAATAATAATAATAATAATAATAATAATTGTTAAGTGCCCAGATTGGCTAAAAAGATCAAAAATAGTTGAGCCTCTGTGACACTTTCCTGCATTTAACTAGTGTTGATCATCTAATGCACTCCCAAAGTAGCCACTCCAATAGCCAATATGGTAAACAGGGCAGAAAACGTAGGAAATTCTTGAAGTCTCAAGAATGTGTAACTATTCGCCTCAGGGCCACTGTGACCTGTCCTTTTTTGTGTAATTTCAGGGTTTTTTTCCACTCGCTATTCAAAAAAGGCTATGTTAATAAGCTGGCAGTCAGAATCCAGTGCTCGAGGCGTATTGCAGGATGTAGGTCACTCAGTCTGTCTCAGCTTGTCAGACAGTGGGGAGGGGTGCAACCTCTATCTGAGCCTCCAGATGGCTATGTGCTAGAAGGCTGTGGACACAAAAACAAAAACATATATCTGTTAATCCCTCTGAGAAGAACACAAGCTCTCATTCTTCAACATGTTTTTTTTGCTTCTTTTTCAGTAAAAAAAATCTCTCTATCCCTCCCAGTACAGCTAGAAAATGTAAGGATTTGGGTATATATTTGTTACTGGGAGATCCTCACCTAATCCTGTGCTTAGCATGTCTGGCTTTAGTTGGACGGTCACCTATGGCAACGCTCAATTGTCTGTTCTGCAGTCCAACCACCGTCTGACCTTTTAGCCTTGCTATTGATCTCCTCTGTCTGTGACCCATGACCTCTGTTCTCTGCCTAAATTATGCCTATTATGAGGTAGTGCTAACAAAAGAAATGTTTAAATAATAAAAAATAGACAATGTTGTCTTACTAACGCCATTTTAATTCCTACAACTTGACATCCCTTAATTCCATTAGTTTGACTCACCAACTGTAAATGCTTACAGCATTAAACAGCAAAATTCCCCTACAGGATTGAGAGCTGTGACCATAACTGCATGTCTGGCAAGCATTAGCAATGAGCACATGATTTGTTTTTACATTCTGAAACACTAGCCTCTATTACATCACTGAGTGTGGGGAAATCAAAGCAAGGCTGAAGTAAATGCTTTTTAAAACATTACCATGTTACTGCTTCACTCTTTTGGACGCATAGCCGGAATAATCTGGTCAACAGATCAGTAATGTGTTTCCTACGTATGTATGGGTCAAGGAATAGATTCCAAAACAGCCAGGCAGGAAAAATTTTCTTTGGTTATTTTCTGGGGATAAATCACTAAATTGCTATCAGATGGCAGCTAATGAAGGGAAAGGTGTATTTGTTTAACAATGAACAGGCAAGAATCTCACTGATGGTCAGTTGAAAAGCATAGACAAGCCCCACCGCCTGTATTTGGAAAAATGTGACTAAGGAATGTTTTGTGAACTTAACTAATACACTAGGGAGGTAAAGTCCCACCTGGCCAGACGTACATAACATAATGACAGCATTCGATTTTGGCTAATGTCTTCTCAGAATATGATAGAAATACATTCAAGTGAAAGGATTTTTACAGTAGCAAATGAATTTAAGTCTAAAATCTTTCAAATTAAATGTGTCAAATGTGAATTTAGGAATTTTTTGTTAAACTTTTTTAAATATGTTAAAGATCACTAGAGTTCAGGGGTAATAGGGTTAAATAGATAGATGCCTCACAAGGATAATGCACTGGCTAATCTAATATTCAGAGTCTAGAGCCCTCGAACCACATAACTAAGGGTTAAAGAAACAGAGACTTTCTTCTTTGCTGGCCCACTAACCCAGAAAGTGGGCAGCATGTGAGACAAGGCTGTGCTCAAATATAGGTCAGGAATGCTTCAGCAAGAGCTGGAGCTAGGAAACGGGAGGGAGGGGTTAGATATTTAGCTAAAAATAGAGGGATGTGAGCAAAAGATTGAGGGAGACTGAGACTAAGAACGAGGCAGACAAAGAGGAAAAAAGGGAGGGGAAAAATAACGGTTCATAGATGATTGCAGTCAGAGACAAGTCTTGAATACTGGCAATGCTAACAAAGGGCCACCTCACTATCTCTGAAGCAGACTGAATGATAATACATTATGTTTAGAAACATTGCGATAAATAAATTCTAAAAAATAGTGTAAATAAATAAATACTGTGGCTATCTAACCCAATTTTTTATCGCCAATACTATGATTATTGCAAGTAACTACTTAACAATATGCCACTTTTAAACCAGGTTAGATGCAGATTAAATTAAGGATCACACATCATTTATAGTGAGACAAAGGATCTTGTGCTTCTTGATAATTTGGGGGGTAAATAACAGATAAATTGTATTAATGATGTGGTGATCACCTCTGACAACAACATTATGTTTACTTTTGTTTTTAGTGTAGATGTTCAGTGTCTAACAGACACAGTGAAAAGACACTGCTGTAGTCAAAGGTTGGGGCGAGGCATGGAAACTGCCTCGCACGTGTTGCTTTGGGGTTTCTTTAAAGTAATGGAAATAGCAACAGACAAGCTGCTGACCCCATGGGTCAAATTATAATTGTCATGTGGTGTGGGGGCTTAAATCCTGGGGTTGATCTCATCTTCTCTAAAAAAAAACAAAAAAAAAAAACAAAAAAAACCCTGCTGTTTTCAGATAAAAGGATTTGAGATTTATTGAGATCCAAGACATGCATTGTTATTTACATTACATTTTGCAAACTTAAATGAATCAATATTATATTTTGCCTTTTTATTTACTGACTCCCAAAACTGACCACACAAGAGGAGGTAATCAAGCTCAAATAAATTCGGCTGATTTGTGAAAAAAATAAAAAAAAATAAAAATTGCAGTCTTTATTTGGTGGTTAGTGTTTGATTCGATCAGAAAGTGAATACATTGCCGTTTTTTTGCCTTTCTGAGATAATTTCCTATGCAAATATACTTTCATCAAAATCCATGCAAATTTGCTTGGGGTCGGTACACTTACTCAGGCCGATTTGTAAAATTTCACAAACAAATTTTTAACGTATACCTATTTAATTATCTGCTGTCATAAGGATTGTTAGGGCAGAAGCTGTTCCCAAACTCACTGGTCCAAGGCTGAAGCTAGGCCACTGTAGGCTACACATTAGGTAAAGTGCACACTGCTAATAAGTTTATTACTTTCAATTATTAATAAAAGTATAACAACAAATTGATGCACAATAATACTAATGATAGTATACAAGGACGCGCCCTTTTCCCGTTGTGTGTGTCTCCTTTGTTATGACGATGAGCATTTCGGCACATGGAGGAGTCCTTATTCTGGTTTCCTCTGCTGTACTGTAGGACACGTTCCCTCCCTTTGACAAACATGACCTACATTCACAATTAGCGCGCGCGCATACACACACACACACACACACACACACACACACACACACAAAACCCATGCATCACGGGTGTTTCCGCCGATTGCATCATCTTTTGTCCGACTCAGGCCATTTAATTCATTCAAAACTGGAGAATCTTCCCCATATGTTTAGTCCTGATACTGCAAATGCATCAAGTGTAGTGTGTAGAGTAAACGAATTGCAGGAACAGCATGAGTACAGTGTGGTATAGTGATGAAAAATGGGGTTGACCGTCTGTCACGGTCACATGCAACATTCACCGTTTTTTGTGTCCATTTATCAGAGCCACGTTCGCAACCACAGACTCTGGAATATCCTACTAAGCATCCAAGTAGCACAAAATAATAAACCACCAGATGGTTCTTACAGTATGTGGTTTTTACGCACATCTGTGAAACGCAGCGCCCTTCGTGCTGCCTAAAGCAAACTGATCAGCTACATGTTGCAATGATGTTTCCGTTTTATTCCAAACACCAGGAATCGGATATCCTTGAGACAACACTTGAACTTGGCGAAAGTAGGTTATTAGGCTAGGTTTGGACACAAAGCACACACTCTGTAAGCTGTTCAGCTAACCGCACAACGTCACACAACGCATTTAACGCATGCAGGTATGTCCAGTGGTGTGTTATAGTTACTGTATAGAGTATAAAAAGATCTGGCGGAAAAAAACTGCGGTTAGTAAACACTGGCAGTTCAGTTAGTTATGGCTTTGAAGTCTGGTTCCTGTCTGTTTAGTTCAAAAGTTCCGGGCGGTCACTTCTCCTTCAGCCAAAGTCAACAGTCCTGTGCCATAAACAAGGACGCACAGGGGTGTAGGCTAATTTTTCCCCTCGGGCTGGTAGGAAAGGGTTAACGGGCTGATACTAACACCCGCATTAACCTTAATCTGGACTGCAGGTTACAGGTGACGGCCAGAAGCATGTCATCATCCCTACGGTTCTTAAACCGGAATCAGAAACTGCTTCACATTGGATCTGGTGCATCAGACCCAAGTCAATTCTACCACAATTTCATGTCAGAATGCAATTGTAACTATTTACTATTAACTAATTGCCAAGCACATCAGTCATGAAGCCTAAGTACAGCCCAAGCAACAGACATATGCACTGAATGCGTGGTCTAAGTGTCTCGTCCGTTCGTTTCTAGGCTCGTGTTGTTAGCAGCAATCCCGCACTGGAATATGGAGACTTGTCTATAAGCCTCGCCTTGACATTGAGAGAAATGCACCCAGACCATGAGCTGGATAGCTGGCTTACTGACCGCACGTTTTAAGGACACAGCATGAAACAAAAGCCTGTAGTATTCCACTCTGTTACGTGCGCGCACGTGCTCCTCGATGCAAGAACATGGAAGACGGGACATTTTAAACAATAACGTTAGACATATTACGTCACAATACGAATATTCCGACCCGCGTGTTTATTGTGTTGCCGCCGCTGACTGGTACAACAACTGGTACTGACTTCCAGCTGACCCTCCGAGCGCCATGCATGTACACAATGGATCCAAAATTAGAGCTAAATGATAAAAGAAAAAAAAAATTCCAACAGCACCAAAAGCTTACCTCTGATGATTTACACACGTATCCAAAACGAATCGCGACAACACAGACGCTGTGCAATGTATAGCCGGGGTCGGATAGGCAAAAACTGCTAAGACATGCAAAGTGTCACGATTCTCGTTCAGCGCTCTGCTCGTATGCGGGCACGCGTTCAGTGGTACGCGTATTTTGGTTCCTCGTGTTGTGTTGTTGAGGCGCACTCATGTCCTCCCTCCCTCGCTGTGCTGGAAATATATGTTAGTAGGTCACAGTTGCATAACTAGTTGCATAACATTCTCTCTCTCTCTCTCTCTCTCTCTCTCTCTCTCTCTCTCTCTCTCTCTTTCTCTCTCAGTCCATCCTCGAACCATGTTGCAGCCGCAGAGAAAGCAGGGAGGGACTAGGCACGTAGCCAGACGTGATCCATGCGTATAATAAGGTTACCAGAGGGAGACGCAGAGAGATCCTGAAACCTAGAGAACAGAAGACATTTTTAGAAACAAACCCTCACAGAGACGATATAAAAAGAAACTGCTTGGTATGAGAGGCTTGCAGGAGGGGAGCTATAATCCCTCTGACACTACACCCATTCCAACTTTTCTCATGTTCTGGAAATAGTGAACGCATATGCAAGTGTTTTTCTTACTGTTGTTACTCCAAATTGTAAAAGGATTGTCTACTTATGCACACAGATTAAAGCTGGGATCAGTGCACATGCTTTGCAAGTCAAGAGATGGCTATAATAATGTGGAGAAGAAATGGATGGCCACAAATAACAACCTCTGCTCTGTGCTTAGTTTCTGTACACACATGAGCTTGACTCACTGTACTGTTACCCCCTACGTGCAAGGTAAAATAGGTGGTTTAGTTTGTGAAACCATATTTTTTTTCATAGGTGAGTGCTATTTGCAAATGAACAACGTTATGTGTGTGAATGCAACGTGTGAACAGATGTATTTAACAGTCTGGAGTCTGTCTGGTGAAGCTAGTTTAATCACCATGGGGTTTTAATAGATAATTATATAACAAGCACCAACAAGACCTCCATTATTTTTGTAAGCAAGACACGGAACAATTAAATCTGCATCTGCAGAGAAATCCACTGGTGTGAGTCACAAATGTCTGGGAGGAAAATAAAAGATAAGAAGCGTCGCAGATGAGGTCTGGTGACACCTCAATACGAAGATGATGGATTTATTTTAATCTGCATGGGTCTGATAATTATAGCATCTTCTATATATATATATATATATATATATATATATATATATATATATATATATATATATATATATATATATATCACAGCTCAGCGCTACATTGTTATATAGATGTAAAAAAAAAAAAAAAAGCCCAACACTACATTTTTAATTTTTTAATCCTCAACTCCTGGGTTTTCAGTTCTTTTGTCTGTCAGTGGTGGCATTCATGACGGCATTGCGATGGCCTTGAACTTGCCAATTCTCTTTCTCCCCCTTCCTTCTCATTGGTCCCGCCCACTCCCCCTGTACCCCACCCTACCCCACCCAGCTTCGTGGGTAGGCGGTTTCCATGGTAACTGTCACCAAGCCTGCCTAGTAACAGCCATCGTCTCATGCTGCATAAAGGGTGAAGGGGGTCGGAGGAGAGAAGAGGCTCAGGATAGCGCGCGCGCGTGTGTGTGTATATGTATATGTATGTGCGTGTATGTATGTATGTGTGTGTGTGTGTGTATGTATGTATGTGTGTGTGTGAGTGTGTGTATGTATGTGTATGTATGTATGTGTGTGTGTGAGTGTGTGTGTATGTATGTGTGTGTATGTGTGTGTAATTATGTGTGTGTGTATGTGTGTGTATGTGTATGTGTGTGAGTGTGTATGTATGTGTGTGTGTGTGTGAGTGTGTGTGTGTCTGAGTGTGTGTGTGTGTCTATGGATGATGGGAGGCAAAACAAGCTCTTTTACCTAAGCTCAACTGTCACCCAATTCTAGGCCCTGCAGAATGACCTAATTTTACATGAAGCTGGGGTAACCCCCAAATGTAAGAAGTTAACAAAAAAAAAATGCTCGACAACATTGTGCACGTGTCTGCGTGTTTTAGATTGGCCCCCTGGGGTTTTCACGTATTTTGATAGAATCATAAGCTTGTCTAGTGTCTCACGTGTTCTTGTAAAGCTGTCTAATTATATGCTGATCTACTGATAAGAATGTGAGGAATGCTTTTTCATTTAAAGAACACATTAAAGAAGCAACGCGCAATTTCTCATTGAAATTAATGAATAAATTCAATAAACAAAATGTGCAAAGAAGAAAATGGTATTAGAACAAAATGGTGAATTTTACTGATTGATTATTTTTAAGGATTATATACAGAAACTAATTATTATTAGAATGAGATAACATGGGTTATAAGATAACATATAAGCAGTGCATTATATCAACTGTTAAAGACGCAGGAATAATGAATGAATTACGTAATTGCTGCCCTCTTGTGGATGAAGAATATATTTAAATTAATCCTGATTATGAAATAGCAGTTTCATAATGTACTGTACTGAGACATAATGGAGTTATGTTTAGGCCTTTCCTTTTTGTTTTAATCAGAGAAGTATCGCTGCATGGTGTATATTTGTCAAGAGTATGAAATTAGCTGTGAATATTTTATATTGTACAGCATTTTATACAGCAATTGTAAAGCTACAGTAAGACGAATAAGATGTTTTCTTACTGGTATTTCTTGGGGCAACAAACTGTGACAAGTTGTGACTCATTTCCAAACTATCTAGGTCCTACATCAAAAATTCCCAAGAATAATTGCAATTACTCAGCTGCAGTGGCTTCCAGTAAAATATTGTGTAAATGTAGGAATGCCTGGGTTTTGTTGGGTCCTGTAAGGGAGGTGTGAATGCCAAACTCGGGTAAGGAGCTCAGTCAGTTATAGACATGTTTCTACTACTAGTTAAAAGCCAGCTAGTGGGCTAGAGAACTTGTGCTATAAAAAATAGATCATAAAGTCACCAGGAAAAGTTTAGTTAAATGTTTTAAAAGACAGAGACAGACATAGAGAGAGAGAGAGAGAGAGAGAGAGAGAGAGAGAGAGAGAGAGAGAGAGAGAGAGAGAGAGAGAGAGAGAGATTGATTATATTATTATATTTCAATTGTACTAGTAATCTAATTCCATGAGCACTTTTTCACTGCAGTTCAATAGTTTCGGATATCGTTTGCTTATTTTAATATGTAATCCAGTGACATATATGCCATCATGGTTCCTAACTGTATATCCACCTACTGTGCAGCAAGTAATCGTAAAGATTATGTTATGAATCAGATCAGATTTATACATGAACAAGTTAGAAGAAGTTGCAAAGAAGAAAACTATATGTTGGCAAATATTTATTCACATATAAAAACACTGAAAACACACACATAAATACACAAGGCAACACAGGTTTTTACCACCATGATACACATTTTACAGTGTTTTAGTTACTAGTTACACACAATCCTGACCTCAAATGGCAGTAACAAGCAGTATAAAGGGGAAAGGCATTTATGTGATGTGTTGGGCTACAATACTATGATATTATGCGTTCAGCATTTTATCATGATACATAATATTTTATGAGTTTAAGGTATTATACAAAATAATTTTATGATTATGATTATTCATTCATTCATTCATCTTCTACCGCTTATCCGAACTACCTCGGGTCACTGGGAGCCTGTGCCTATCTCAGGCGTCATTGGGCATCAAGGCAGGATACACCCTGGACGGAGTGCCAACCCATCGCAGGGCACACACACACACTCTCATTCACTCACGCAATCACACACTAGGGACAATTTTCCAGAGACGCCAATCAACCTACCATGCATGTCTTTGGACCGGGGGAGGAAACCGGAGTACCCGGAGGAAACCCCCGAGGCACGGGGAGAACATGCAAACTCCACACACACAAGGTGGAGGCGGGAATCGAACCCCGATCCTGGAGGTGTGAGGCGAACGTGCTAACCACTAAGCCACCGTGACCGCCTGATTATGATTATGATGATTATTATTATGATGATGATTATTATTATTATTATTATTATTATTATTATTATTATTATTATTAAAAATGTCAATAAAATACTCCAGACTTATTGTGTTTTGTTTCCTAATTATATTCTCCATTCAGTAAAAGCTTGGAGTGGTCATTAGTATTTGCATACTGAGCAAAAACATTTATGTCTTCCCTTTTCAAATCTGCATGACATACATATAATGAAGTTAAACTATAAGAAACTATAATGGAATATTTTACCTGTAATCACAGTCAGCACCAAACTCATTTCCTATTCATTTTCAAATCCATAAATGTGACATATAACAGCAGAGCTGACAATTTATATGGGAATGTTGTGTTAAAACAATGATACACTTTGGTTTGGTGACCCACTGGAGTCTAGCAGTAATGTATGTTTGTGTAGAGTGACTGAAGTGCCTTAAGCCTTAAGAACCTGCTGGTAATTATTTCTCCTTGGTTTAAGGAGTTGCAGCACATACAGTATAGTGACATACATACTGTATATCCATAGCACACAACCTTCTTTTATTTGCTCTTCCTGTTACAAAGCTAGTTAAAGGAACTGAAGGACAGTATAGGAGTCTACTGGCTACTACTAGTCATGACAGTGACCTAAAATTTAGTTTCAACACTGGTCTGAATAAAAACCTTATGATTTATTGTTTATGGCTGGGTCTGGCTTAGAAAGACCAAGCTCCCTGTATTCAATTAGTTGTAGAATTTAAGATCTTTAGTTCATTTTGGAGAGTTGCTCAGAGAAGAGCTTCTTGAGCTGTGCCACTTCTTCGCCAAGGGAACTAAGTTGAGATTTGAGCATGCTGTTCTCAGCGTTGTAATATGCCTCACTGTGGTTCCCATGTGGCTGACCACTGCTGCTACCACCAATCGGGCCCCCGTGATGATGAGGGAGCATTTTTCGAGATTCATCTCCTTCATGCTGTGACCAGAGTCGAGCCCCTTCATTCATGCCAAACGCGAAATGATTTCTGGGGTTTTCCCGTCCTCCTGTATGCTCCAGAGGACTGCGTCTTTCACTTTGGTTCTCGCTTTCACTGCTGCCTGGACACTTGAAGCGTAATTTATGTGGGAGACTCTTCATACCTTCGACTGAGTCCACACTTCCATGCGCTATGGATGTGTGCCCTATTGGGACCTGTGCCACAACAATATCAGGGACAGGAGAGTGGTGATATTCGCAGCCCAACTCATCAGATCTGTTTGGAGACAGTTTGCCATGATCACTCAGCCGGTCCTCAAAAAACACAGGACTTCCAACACTGGAACCTCCAGGAGTTGAGAAGCCTGAGTCCTCTGACATGTTGCCATTCTCCCTGATACCACGTCCAATGTGGAATACAGCCTGAGTGGAATTTGGATGGGGCACCATAGAAGTACTGGGGTGAAGCCCATCTTCACGGACTAGGTAATAATGTGAGTTGGCAGGTTGTGAAACACATGGGGCTGTGGTGGTTAGTGGAAGAATGGCTGCATTTGAGGGTTCTTTGACCAAACCAAAGCGATATTTGAGTGCTAGTAGTTCTGCCCTGAGCCTTGCGTTCTCCTCAAGCAGCCCAAGTACACGGTTCTCTAGCACCATGTCATTGACCCGACGCTTCTCCCGCGAGCGCTTGGCTGCTTCATTGTTTTTCTTGCGCTTGTCCCAGTACCCTTCATCCTTCTTCTCCTGGGGGATGAACTCACGCTTGCGCCTTAGTGTGCCTCCACTCGGGCTCACCTCTTTGCGTTTCAATGCTGATGTTCGGCCTAACAGCGAGCGAGCCAGCAGACTGCTTGACGACAGGATGGAGACAGCCTCTTCTGTGAAAGACATTGTGTTGCTGTTGGTCGCCACATCTAACCCTAGCATTCCCGTGCTCACAGCCTCCACAGCCGGCAGCACCCCCGCACTCTGCTCTCTCATTTCTTGAGATCCCTCTTCAAACATTCTGAGAACAAAAGTGTCAAGTCACACAAGTTTCCTTTTTTAATTTAGGTCAGCTTCAGCTTCGTTTGTTTAACAGCTCCACCTAGAGGCCAAACAGAGAAACAACAAAAAACTCGCTTTATTAAATCGTTACGTAAGATCCATTACAACACAATGTTATGTAACTCAGAAGCTGTTTCCAGTAAGGCGTTTGTGCAACATGTCGTAATCGAGCCAAAAGACCTTCGGTTATATTTACTGTTTGCCTGCTACCTCTTAAAGGCACAGACATACTTTATCGCTTCGTTTTAAGAATTTTAAGCATATAATTTCTCGTTCTGTTTGGAAGAGTGATAGATTGTTTTTTTCTGCACATGATGCACTAGATTTATTACGCTTCATGTGTTAGAATTGGAATTTTAGAGCTAAAGATCAATCAGCCCGGACGTTGAACCGAGTGCATGACGTCACGCGATAACGCAGAAAAGTGATTTCTAGGAATTCTGCTGATCTTTACACAGAACACAGTGTGTCCCAGTGACTGGGTTACAGCTGAAACCTCGCTTTCTGCTTTCAGGAAATACAGAGACATAATAATAATAATAATAATAATAATAATAATAATAATAATAATAATCCCGATAATAACCACTGATTATCTGGTCCTAAGTGGCATTACAATACAGATAACTGAAGATACGCAAAGTTTTTTATTCCTTAAAACAAAAACAACGGCAGACAATGAATTATTGTCTAAATCCAGACATTCTTTTTTTTTTTTTTGGTAGAACGCTATCTCAGTGTCACATGACATTTCTGCACTAAATAATACGGTATTTTTTGTCATAATGTCATCAGCATGTTCGGGGAATTAGAATTAATGGATCTGCTTCAACACACATGGTGAACTTGTATCTGTTATATATTACATGCTTCATTTATTTGGTTAACACACTTCGTTATTTGGGTCCACAAAACAATAGTAAGATTAAAAAAAAAAACGCTTTTTTTTCCTGGCAATGGTTCAAAACTTGCTTTCTAGGAAATTGCCAGATGCTGTCTGTTGAAGTTCAGGAATAAAAACACAACAAAATCAGTGTCCAGTCTGTTAATATGTGTCCTTACCTTTAAAATGATCTCATGAGTGCTGACCAAAGGAAAATCGCGTCCAAGTGAAAGCAGCTATTTTCAGTGGATTACAGACTTTAAGATGTTAAATGTGTCATCTGGTGTAAAGTGCTAGAGAATGTCATCTACGTGCCGAAACCTATCCCGGTTCGTTTGTGCTCCGTTTGAACGCCGCAGCTCCTATTTGTAGCTTTGCATGTGGGGTTCAGCCGAGGACGCTCTCTATCCTTGCCTGAACTAGCGGCTCTCCAATGAGTCGGTTCCTTTTTAAACGAATCGTTTAAGTAAACACGGAGATTCGATTCGCAAAAACAAATGAATCGACAATTTCGTGTCTGTGCGCGTGTGTGTGTTTCTTTAAATGACCTATTTTCATATGAGTTCTTCTTCTTGTCTAAGCTTGTGGTTGTATTATTCATCATCGATAAAGTGGAACTTTGAAGTTCATAAATTCTCAGACCCAGGAGTTCTCAAGCCAGTTATTATGTGTAAAACATTGTTTAATAATAAAAAAAGTTAATGTTAAAGCTAATAATAATAATAATAATAATAATAATAATAATAATAATAATAACAACAGCAATACTACTATTACTACTAATAACAACAACAACAACAACAACAACAATAATAATAATAATAATAATAATAATAATAATAATCAATTTCAGCTAACTTCGGTCAAATGAGAATGGGAGTGTTTCTTAAGGCTTAATATATTACACCAGATTGGATTGTGACAAGCAAAATATATATAACTTGTCATGCTAGTGAAATAAGTGCACATTTTATTATCTTAAATGTTAAAATGTTTAGATATTATGGGCTTTATTCTGGGTCTTTACATTGGTTAAAATCAGGTAGCCTTTTTGATTTGAATGATCTGACAGTCAAAGTGAAAAACAAGACAACCAACCACATATTTTCCTACCATCATATTCATTCAAATAGTTCTGTATTCCTAAATAATTCACATACAAGACCCAAACCTGTTGCATTGTTTTAGAACATGTTTTTACTTCTACTTCTACTACTACTACTACTACTACTACTACTACTACTAATAATAATAATAGTAATAATAAAATATATGCTATGTAATAAACAAATAACATTAGAGCCTGCAGGGTCATAAAGCCTAAACTCAAATTTATTTTTTTTCTTCATTTGCATGAATGGAAACTAGATATATAAATTTCACAATTATCCTTAATTATTGCATGTGAAGCAGGCATGAGTTCAGAAAATGTAACAGCACCTTCGTTTTATAAGATGAACAATTCACTAGCAATTCACGGATGTAAAAAATAAGGTGTGTGGTGAGAAACATATTCAGAAGTTTTCATACTTTATCTTGACTGTTTTTTTAAACATTTGGAAGATTCCAGAAATGCAATTAGTGACTTTTAGAAGCATCTGATTTGCCCGCTGTTATAATCTGGAGTTCATTGAGAATGTACCTCTGGCTGTAAAAAGGCCTGCCTTTTTTTTGACCTTGATAACATAGCAAAATTCAAGCAACTCAGTCATGACATAAACATTTCTGGATAAATATGTGGACCCCATTAATCCTTCTTAGTTCAAAAATCAGAAAAAAACAAAACAAAGTCCATTCATGCCTGCCAGTTATTTTGTGCTTAATTTTATACCTTCAACTGTTCAGAAATTTCTCCTAAGGAGGAACTGGACATGTGGAGGTCCACAGATCTATTATGTTTCCGTCTTTTGTCTGTTTAAACAGACAGACAAGCTGAATTGGTTTGAAGTGTTCTGAAAGAGTTTTATTAATAAGTGTTTCATCTCATTAAAAGGAGCTCTTCAATACATTTTCTGAACTCAAGCATCCTTCACACTCAGTAACTAAGAATAACTGCAAAAGCCATATAGTTAGATTCCATTTATACACTTATATAAATAAATGAGTTTAGTCCCTTGACCCTGCTAGCTTTATTGTGTAACATCTTCACATTGAAAGAATATGATGGTAGGAAAACATGTGGTCAGATTCTTGTTTTCATTTTGCCTGTCAAATCATTTAAATCGAATATTCTTTTTTCACCAAATGGAAAGGAAGTCCAAATAATATTCCAGAAAAAAGAATGTACACTGTGCAATTATTTCTCTTGGACGATGAGTTATTATGTTTTGAATATGCATGTTGGTTGTCACATCCAGTCCGGTGTAATATATTACACATCAAGTGAACAGACAGTTCTCAAACATGATGTGCTGATGGAAGCAGGACAAACAGGCAAGCATAAGGATCTAAACACTTTCAACAAGGTCAGATTGTGATGGTTAGACAACCGGTCAGGGTTTTCCTGTATGCAGCGATTAGTACCAAAAGTATAGACTGGTCAGATTGCCCATACTGATCCATGTCCACTGCTGAAAACACATACAATCAGAAGGCAGTGTGGGTTTCTGAGCAAAGTAATAGTAAACCTTGAGTCCTAGCATTTATGTGGATGTTACTTTGATGTTATTGTCCAACGGTCGTGGCCTTTTCAGCAGGATAATTCTCTCTGCCACACTACAGAAATTGTTCAGGAACGGGTTTAGGAACATGACAAAGCTTTTGTGGACTTGGCCTCCAAATTCCCCAGATCACAATCTGATTGAGCATCCGCAAGATGTGCTGAAACCTGACTGAGTTACAACACTTCTATCAAGATGAATTTACAAATAGTTCAGTTTTGTGAGAAGTGTGTGAGAGGCTACCTCTAGAGTTTGATTCAAGATAAGCAATAAAAAGACACAGAATTCTAACAAAGACATTTGACCCACTGAAAATCTGATATAGTAAAGCTCCTATAAGTGTCTCTCGGCTATTATTTTGAAATGACCTCTCATGGAAAGACACTAATCTAATCTATACAGGTTAACACAGCAGATGCACACTAGCATGAAATTGAGTTTGAATGTCTTTAGCCTAGATGTAACTGTATATGACAAATTAAAACGAATGTACTAGAACATGATTGTCTCTGTCAAGAAGATCAGAAATGGTTAATAAAAAAAACACTGAAAACAATATTTTGCAATAACTGTTGCACTTTCTAGTTATGAAACTTCGTCGTGGCTCTTTATAAAAGTCTCAAGTGACTTTAGACATTACAGGAAGAGAGTTTAGATGAGCGCTGCTAATCTCTCCAGTGCCGTAATATGCCATAAAAAACATTTTATGAAAAAAAAACAACATAAACAAAACAAAACCCACATAGCATTAAAATAATTTGTGTTTTAATAAAACTATACACATGTTCCTGTATGTTTGAGATCAGATACATATGAGTTTAAATATGAATTCGATCTCATTTTTAATAATGCCACATCTTGTTTATGCCACATGATGTCCTTAATAGTATTATAGGATAGAGGTCAGAATTTCTGCACCTTTAATGTCTCAGGGTATCTCAACCATCAATATATTTACTAAGCTGGAATAACATCAGTTAAAGCTGCTCTAATTATTTTGTGACTGATGATTATGTGTGCATTACTTTATTTATTGAGGCCATTATGTGTGCTGGTACAGGGATTGGATACATGAGAGCGCTGTATTAGCTCACACTTGACTTAGTAACGGATATGCCTGCATTTATTTCACAACTTATTACACGTCTCTCAAGTTTCCTAATCTTAGCAGCACAAGCTGTTCCACGTACAAACTTGTCTTACGTAACACTTGATAAGACTCACAACTTCATGATATTGTGTTATATGGTGTGCCTACTACATGCATATATACAATTACATGCGATATATTAAAGGTGAAATGTGAAGATTGAAATTCTGAAATTCTGAGTACTAATTCGTGTCGTTCTTAAGATGTTTTGGTTTGATGTGTTATGTTTTAGTTTGTCTCATTTATCAGTCATGTCTCACCTGTATGTTAGTGGTTAAATATGTACTGATGTCAGAGCAAGTTATTTAAATGTGTGCGTGTGTATTAACTGTGATAATCCTCACTCTCAAGCACATTAACACGCTTAGACACCTCAGTAGACGCAGTAACAAGTGATATAACACCATGTACCTTTTCTGTAACACTGCTTTGTGGCATTATATTGTTAAAGTGCAACACAAATAAAATTGAATTCAAAAACAATTTAAAACAATTTAAACTGAAGGATCACTGAAGTGCTTTTTATTATGTATACTAATGGTTTTATGTTAGTGTTAATAACTCATCAATACATTAAGACAGAAGGTGGATGCTAAGTCAGGATGTGTTAAGTGTTAATGTATACATAAAATAAATCTACTGATGTTTTTGTATGAAAATATTTTTTTCATTAACATTTGAACCTCAACATTTTATCCGAAATACAAATCTAAGCAAGACAAAATAAACAGGCACCTAAACAGATCACCTTTAACGCTTTGTTTTCTAACCGTGCTTGTGAATGTTTTTCCAGCCTTCTGATCTAGTAAAGCAGACTGAATAGAGTTTGTCCCCATCTGCTCTCTAGCACGGGTTTACCAGTTCATGTGGGAAAACAGATAATCCCTATAAGCCTTCCTGCTCTCTTTCACCATCCCTAAGCTTTCACAAACCCTTTACAGTATTACTTTACTCACTCTGTTTTTTTTTGCCTTTTCACACTCATCAATATCTACATGCTTTTATTAAGCTTATATTCTTAGCCACTCAGTACAGCTTTTTGTTTTCTTCATATGTCTTTCTCATCTGACTGTCTTTCTTTCTCTCCGTTCACCTTCTGTGCCTGCATAATAAACATATGAGCAGAATCCAATTTTATTCTCAAGAGGAAATGCTGTGTGTCGTGCCAAAGTAAAATGTGTAAGTTAATGTGATCCGCAGTTAATGTGGAACGATCGTCTCGCAACAATTTTAACGAATAAAGGATTGAAGATTATTAAGTAAATATTTGAAGTACCTGTACATGTTAACCCATTTTCATCATTTCTTTTATAGATAGAAGAATTAATGTTTAGTGAAGGTCTTGGACTCTCAGTTAAAAGCATTATAAATGATTCCCAGACTTTTTGGGAATTATAACCTCAGTTTGTTTGATTTGGAGGATATGCAAAGATACCTTTCTTTCTTTACAGAGTTTGAAGAGGTATCTAGATATAAATAGTGTATGACTCACTTAGAGGAACCTAGTGTCCGGCATGCAGGATCCTCAGATGTTTTAAACGCACAGACACAGACACACACAGACACACACACGCACGCTTGCACGCGCACACACACACACACACACACACACACACACACACACACACACACACACACACACACACACACACACACACACACACACCCCTCTAGAAGCATGCTTCTGTAAATAATCAGTTCTTTAAGTACCAGAGCAATCATATAGATTAGAGTGAACTCACACAGGCAATTAAGAAAGAAAAAAGTGTGTGCAGCTGTTAGGAACATAAGACCTAGGACACCTCTTCCTTCCTCATCTTTCTATTCCTGGATCTGAAAGTACGTCAACATGTTGCTACGGCAACTGCTGCCAGTTGCTAGGAACTGGTTTCATGGAGCATTATGAAATAATCATAAAGCACTCAAAAGGGACATCAACAATAATCATTTCTGATTTTGAGTAGAGAAGTTCTAAAAAAAGATTAGAGCTACTCTGCATCCTTTAATAAAAAAAAGAGAGACACGAACAAATAAAGGTTGAGGATCTTATTTGATGTTCTCATATAACAAAGTTTTTGTTAAGGCTTTGACTCATGGATACCTGAGTGTTCTGTAGTTAAGCAGAGGTAAATGATATTATTGTGTGAGCTGGAGATGATGTGGAACAGTGTGTTCAGACATGAACCTATGCTCATGTTAAGGCTTTAATATAATAAACACTGCACGCTCCACAGACATGCAATGCTGATCATGGTTTTGCTCACAGATTATAATATTAGATTCTTAAATTGTGTAACTGAAATCTGAATAGAGTTAAAAGACTAATTTGCAAGGAATGTCTTTTTTTTTTTAATTTACTAGAGTTTTAATAACCAAGCATAGCAAGTGAGACTCGTTTAGTCTTTGAATTATGTAAACTTGATCAGATATGTGCCGGGATCTGACTGCAGTCTTCTGTGCTGATTTGTCCTCACATGGCAAGCTTCCTTAATCGGTGGCTTATGGCAGGAGAGGGTATTATGTGTGTTGTTCATGCATGAGGAGATCCGTGCGTGTGGACATGTTTTTATATCCTGGCAGTGTCCAAAAGGATCAGAATATCTGACCATTCTGACCTTGTGGGGACATATGACTGGTCCTCAGAAGGAAAACTGCTTTCTTTTCTAATACCCTTGCACTAAATTTAAAGTTTTCTTTTGCTTACTGAGGTTAAGTTTAGGGTTACATTTAGGAGTAAGCAGAACATTAATTAGCTGTGTTAATTATTACACCAGTGGAAGTTCCTTACAACGACAGTAAAACAAATGTGTGTCTGTATGAAGGAAAAAGGGGGAAAGTATAACAATGTGCATGCCAAGGCTTACATAAGCCCAGCTGTGTTGCTTGTGTAATGTGTTCATAATCTTTGGGATAGGACGGATATAGATGACCTACTTCTCCAGTTCATGCGTGTTTGGGGTTTAGTGTCAGAACATGTCAGCTTTCAGTGATGCCTGGAAGTGCACTGTGTGTTTCACTGGAAAATTTAATTCAAGCACTTGGCATTCAAAAATATGCCTCTAGTTTTGTAACTAGAGTCCGAACAAGAGCTGGAATGGAAAAGGACTGATTTTCTAATCGGGAAGAGATTTTATGGGCTTTAGGGCATTACAGCACTATAACACAACACAACACAACACAACACAACAGATATGCACCTGTGAATTAAAATGCATGTTTATAAACTTTGCAGTCTCATAATCTGTCATGCAGAACGAGTGTTACCATTTATGGATGTCGCACGTTGAAAAGCAGAGCACAAAATTTTCACTCCAGTAAAGAATTTCTCTTCTCCAGTCATGCCTAACCTTGAGAAGTAACCAAGGCCAAGTACTTTAAAACCGGCTGGACCTTCTGCCAGATAGACTCGGTTTATATTGAATTACTTAAATAGGGAAGTCAATTTGATTATAGGATTGCATCAGTGTACCTCACACAGTGTAGTATTTTATCTCCTCAAAGCCTGTCTGTTTAGAACCACCCAGAAAAAGTGAGGAAGGCTAATAAAGCAGCATGACTTTAATAAAATACAGGACGAATATAACGGGAATAATGTCATTAAACGGATAATCTAGTTAAATGCACCTATTTTAATTCAAATTTAAATAAAATAACAAATAGGTCCTTAACATAAAATCTCTTCAAATGGAATGTTAAAAAGAAAAAAGAAAAGAAGCTTTAATGGCTGTGACTTAGAAAATTTTAAAGGTATACTTAACATATATATTATAAAATATTTTTTAGAATTATATTACTTTGAAAGATATATTTTTATTGTATAACATATGAATCTAAAAGGTGTTAGCTATACTACAATGTCATGATGCATTTCTTTTATAGAATAAATAAATTACTGATAAATAATTGTATTATTTTATAAAAATGTTTTTACTACTAAGCAAAGTATATGTTGAAATTGCATCTACATTTATGTCAGTGATCTTACATTCATTCATTCATTCATTTTCTACCGCTTATCCGAACTACCTCGGAGCCGTCATCTCAGGCGCCATCGGGCATCAAGGCAGGATACACCCTGGACGGAGTGCCAACCCATCGCAGGGCACACACACACACTTTCATTCACTCACGCAATCACACACTAAGGACAATTTTCCAGATGTGCCAATCAACCTACCATGCATGTCTTTGGACCGGGGGAGGAAACCGGAGTACCCGGAGGAAACCCCCGAGGCACGGGGAGAACATGCAAACTCCACACACACAAGGTGGAGGCGGGAATCGAACCCCGACCCTGGAGGTGTGAGGCGAACGTGCTAACCACTAAGCCACCGTGTCCCCCTAGTGATCTTACAGTACATGTTTAATATGTTCAAAGTAATTCTGTATTAATCATTAGTGTGGTTTCAAGTACGTGTTGTTTATTGTAATCGTCATTGTTTTCACCAGCGCAGACAAACAGACACGCAGGATGCAGGGCTGTAATACGTATGTAATTCTATTTAGCAGATTAAACATACTGAGCCTGACACGAACATGAGATGATGTTCCCAGAGTTCACAGAAACAGCATAGAGCAGTCTGTTGTGTCCCTGAGTGCAGTAATTTGCTGATTTTTTATCTAAATCGATCATTCCTTTTCAGCGATGTACAGAAGCAGGAAGAGGAAGGGAGGGAGAGAGAGAGATGTTTTTTTTTCTGTTCATACACTTCTAATCTAAATTTGGCAAAGAAAAATAAGTTACACATTTAAAAGGGTGACGATTCCAGATTTTTTGCAAAGATTTCATTCATGCCATGATAATAATAATAATAATAATAATAATATATTAATATTATTAATAATAATAATAATACTTATAATAATAATAATAATAATAATAATAATAATAATAATAATAATAATAATAATAATCATAATAACAACAACTAAGCTGCAAACTGATTGCAGAATATTTCTGAGCATGTATTTATGTCCTAGCTGTTATTTCAGTTCTACTGTAGCTGCTGTTCTTATTGTGGCCTGCACTAGAGAGCTGTTTCATGCACTTCTATGACACCAGCTTAGTGAAGTGATGGTGTCTTTGCATCCATTGTCTGGCAAAATTCTGGGCCAGAGGAAATCCAGGACTGACTGGCATGTCTCACACTGAGAACAAATCCCACCATTTACAAATGCTGGAACCTGCTGTACCCGTCTCTTACTATCTGGCTACGAGCTAATAGAGTGTCATATGTTGGCATGTGAAAGTGACTGTTGGTTCTAGGAAAATTCTTTATTGCACACTTAAACAGCCTCATCTGTCTGTATGTCATATTTTGTGTTTCAGTCACTAATGTCTTTTCCATTAAGAAAATGCATGATATGTTTGCATATGACGCTGAGCACTCGCACATGCATAATGTCAGGAGTGAGGCACTGTCAATGAACAGGAGCTTAAAGAATTTAATCCAAAGAGACTTCCACAGCCAGACAAGATGCTTTCAGCCAAGTCATGCTCTGATTAGCCAATAGTAGTTTTTGTCCCAGAATGCTCCCTGCTCTGAGAGACTGACCTTACCTCACATAATCCCGCCTGCTTTGCTCTACTCCCTGGTTTAACAGTGTCTCTGCAGGAGAATACAGCTGCATTTAAAGCCATATATATCTGCTGTGACCTGCTACAACACAAACATACAAATTACTGACATTTTTATTTTTAAAATGCTTGAAAATAACATTTTAGAGAGAGATTTTAGAGAGACTGAATTACATTTGTCTTAAAGTGAAGATGACAAGGTCATTTAGCTCCGAACAAACCCTCGGATTTGAGCTTTGAGAGACGGAATGAATTCATAAAGAGATAATTAGGAGTTGGTGTTTTCAAACCGTGTTCATTAAGCGTAGGAGCAGGGTGTGGAATGAGGACACTACCCCGAGGTCGTGTGAGGACTGTTTACATGGAAATTTGACTTGATGTTTGTTAACATGCTGAGCTGTGCCATGCATTCACCTTCTCCACATGGAAAGATTCATTGGACAGGTGCTTTTAAATAACCTTAATGCACAGGGTCATGCACTGTATCCAGGGACAAAGGATAATATTTCTATATAACTATTGATTGTATGCAAAGTATAGTTTTAGTAATCCTGTTTTCTCGTAAGTTGGGGAGCAGGTGTAAGGATTATATGCATGCAATTGTTCCGGCTTGACGAAATGTTATAGTGTTTACACAAGCTGCACCTGCGCTGATTGTACAGTATGTGTGTCAAATAAGTTAAACAGATGGTTACCTGTTAACCTTTTACCCAGTGGCCCCAGGGGAACCCACTGTATGAGGGCCAAGTAGGATAATGCTGTTCATGTTATTACTCAGTCCTACATTCTCATATATGGGAGAATCTGGTAGCTTGTTAACACTTTCCAAGCTGAAAGCATTCACAAGTTGTCTTCTGTAGCAAGCTCATGATGATTATGAGCATGATTATGATTATCCCTATTATCTGATGAAAATGTGATTATATGATAAATAATCCATTAAATATTTTCTGGTGCTAACTAGAACCAAGAACCTAGAAAAAACCAGAACCAATCGCAAAATTCCGGTGCGTCCTTTCTTTAATTAAATAACAGAAAAGCTAACTAACAAATATAACAAGCATGGCAAACACACCAACAGACTGCACGACTACAACGACATTCACATCAATGTGACACGCATAAGGACAGAGCCAATGACTTAAGACCCAAGAGAACTAAACAGACATATATATAACAACTAATCAGGACTAACAAGGATCACAGGAACACAGGCAAGGGGTGTGGCACCGCCCACATGGAAATAATAAGACAAGTACATAAAAACACCTGCTAGCCTGCCCTCTAGTGGTATAGCAAGGAACTGACACATCTCCTGACACTAACAACTAAGTGACAAATTATTTTAACCAATGGAAAGTATTTATAAACTCAGGTTTAAGAGATTATTTCTGCCTTATTGAAATGGCTGGTTTAAAAAAAAAATAATGAAGACATAGCAAAAGCTATATGCTGTGCTTCTCACATGATCTGGAATATTGTTGCGGTAAAAGTTCACACTCACTCACTCCCTCATTCATCTTCTACCGCTTATCCGAACTACCTTGGGTCACGGGGTGCCTGTGCCTATCTCAGGCGTCATCGGGCATCAAGGCAGGATACACCCTGGACGGAGTGCCAACCCATCGCAGGGCACACACACACTCTCATTCACTCACGCACTCACACACTACGGACAATTTTCCAGAGATGCCAATCAACCTACCATGCATGTCTTTGGACCGGGGGAGGAAACCGGAATACCTGGAGGAAACCCCCGAGGCACGGGGAGAACATGCAAACTCCACACACACAAGGCGGAGGCGGGAATCGAACCCTCAACCTTGGAGGTATGAGGCGTCCGTGCTAACCACTAAGCCACCGTGTCCCCCCTAAAAGTTCAAACATCATCATAAAAAAAATCATATGAACTCCAGTGGGATGAATTTGATGGATCACTGAAAAACGCACATCCTGATTAAAATATTTGTTATGTTATAAATACCTGCTAAAGATTTCAGCAGACACCAGCTTGTCATTACAGCCAAATTAGCATATTTTGATTAAGAATTTGAAGTCAAATTAAGAATAGTCATTGAGCACTGATATATAATTAATGCTCTCTTTTGCATTTGCAATTGCAAACATGACTGCAGAATATTTAAATCATGTCAGAAAATGCTTGTAGTGTTTGGGCTGTTAAAAAAAATTGTCCCGAGCTTCTAGATATCCTCATGAGGGTCATCACATCATTACCCCATATTGTGGGGTGGAGGGAATGGCAGCAATGAATCATCTCCTGGGCCTGATGAAGGGGAACCTTCTCCTTTTTTATACCTGTTAGAGCTGCATAAAGGAAAGGGCTGAGCAAACACAAACATGATCTAAAGATGTGCCATGTACTGTATGACTCAGTCATGCTACTTCACAAAGATTACACAAGATGGCCCCGCACTTATTGTTCTGCTGACAAAGTCACAAATTCTCACTGCTTTTCTAAGAACATCAACATGCTCAGAGAAACGGGTTTCCTTGAATATGAGGATGAACTGTTTTGTTTTTTTCTGTGAAAATTGCAAAATTGCAAAGAATAGAAACAGCTTAGGGTTTGTGAACTACTATCATACTGAAAACTGCATATAAATTGTATTAATTTTTGTTAAAAATAGCTACTCCTTTAATATTTTTTCCTAATTGATTTTTTTTAAACTACAACTATTATGAATTTCTACAAGATGTTCACTTATATATTTGCCAGTAACTTATACCACATTTATCTAAATCAGAATGTTCTCTAAAGCAGCATGGCTTTGACTGTAATATTC
This sequence comes from Tachysurus vachellii, assembly GCF_030014155.1. NCBI lineage: Eukaryota > Metazoa > Chordata > Actinopteri > Siluriformes > Bagridae > Tachysurus > Tachysurus vachellii. Next base: position 11,717,662 of record NC_083477.1, read on the forward strand.
ATGAGCATTTATATTCAGTTTTACATGAATAATTAATTACTTTATTCCAATACTCTTTCCTTTCATTCAACATATACTGCATGAAACAAATGGATGCTTCAAATAAATTGAAACTATTAATACATTAATTTAAAATAAAATGTAACCATAAAAAGTGTGTAATCATTGAAATGGTGAAGATTTCTGTTAAAAGCCTTTTAATTTATCCAGGTTTTTCTATGTTAATATGTTTCCTGACACTGAAATTACTTTACTGTACTGTTTGTTTATTTATGTGTAGCTGTTTAACTTGTTTTATTTGTTCAGAACTTGAATGACTTCTGAAGGTTCCTTGCTAGGATGCAATTTTCCTTACTTTTTTTTCTTCCCTTGCTTCTGTACATGGCACAATGGAATAATCTTTAGTTGTATCATTTATTACCATGGCTTCACTTTTTTACTGATATGGAAGGACCATCTTACACCTGCAGTGGGTTCAGAGTCAATAAAACAACAGCTCACCCTAAAGGAGGATATGTGCAATTGCACCTTTTTGACATTCAAAGAATTCATCTAACCCTAACATGGATATTTTGTTTGACAAAAAAGTTTTATTTATGGTCCTTTATATCCTTTATATATAAAAGAGGAGCTTCCAGGAGCTGTGTTTTAGGCTTAGAACATTCTTGATATGAAGCATATGAAGCATATGATGTATCTACTCCAAAACATTTTGCCTCAACTCTTTTTTTTTTTTACCTCACTACACGAGTGCTGTGAGAAGACGCAAGCAAAACAAGATGGACTTTGGTGTAATCACTGGAGAAAAACTGCAGCTAAAATATGGGTTGTCTGCAGAAAGAGAACAGAGATAGTGAAGTGCTGATTTCTGTGGATCTTGTGAAGACAGACCATGATATTTTTACAGTAGCTGCAGCTCTTTCACTACATTTGAGGTCCACCTTTAAAGAGAGTGCTGATAGTCAACAGATCAACAGATCATTCTGTAATTTCAAATCCTCACCAATTTCTGACTCATTAAAAAAACTGTCAGTTTAACACAAGAAGTTCAGGCCCTTCAGTCAAGGTGCTCGACTCCTATTCTATTCTCCTCTTCTAGATATAAAAGGACAGAGAATGTCAACCACAACGGATGACATATTTACCTTTAATACATTTAGAATACAGTCCATGGTATCCAATCATTGGTGTTAACATCATTTACAGAACAGTTTTCACCCAGGAGCACACTAGGGACTCTTGAACACTATTCAAGAGTGTTGTCTGGACTATATAACAACAGATTTAAAAAAAAAACAAAACAAAACAAAAAAACAGATGTCACACATAACTTTGTGATGTTTTAAAGAGCCACATTATGTGTTTGCACATACACCAAAAGGCATCCAAGTGAGTTTCATCCTCAATGGTTAGAAGGAATTTTTCATCCACATCCATTAGCCAGAAACAGGACAGATGTCTCTGGTTTGTGTTAAGCATGCTAAATATCAAGAGCTTCTCCTCATAGTCATGGCACATTTCCCACTTGGAGCAATTATTTTAAGTGTTTAGAAGAGATTCTTTATGCTATGTGGTCCAAAATCTTGAGTCCACTACCTAAAACCTGTTAATATCTCATCATTTATTATAAATAAATCCAGAAATAAGCAGCTGACAATGCCCAAAAATACATTAAACCGAGACATACAGTATCTAGTGGATTTTGGCAGCAAAAAAACTATTAATTAAAGAAATATTTATTTAAATATGCTGTTTTGCATGTTTGCTTCTCTTATTCTGATGCCATATGGAAACAACAGTAACACAAATAACTACAGCTGAGGCCAAAGTTTTACATACACTTAGGTTAATTGCAATTTTTTAGAATTCCACACATTTCACACACACACACACAGACACACACATACACTATTGCTGATTCCTCCTGAAAGAAATGGTATAACACAATCAGGGTTGCAGGCTAACATGCTTCATTTTAGTCCACAAAGGTTCTCTAGGTTTAGCTTCAGTTTTTCGTAGAGGTCTTGGCTTAGCTGCTTGAATTTTTACTATGGTGTTAAAGACAAAAATATAATTTACATTTATCTCATTTATACAACTGAGCTGGGGAGTTAAGGGCCCCACATGCCAATCAGTATCACAAGGTTGTACCACTGACCACCAGCTCACTATGTGCTTTGTGTTCATTGTGCATTGATTTTTTATCAATAAAAACAACTTCTTATAAATAAAACAAGCATTTAATATCTGTCATTGGTGATATCAGAAAAACAGTCTTTCATACAGAGATAAAAAGGACAGAGAAAAATATAAACAGTAACAAGATAGTTTCTGCCATAACTAACCATATGGAACACCATATTATTTAGTTTAACAATCGAGCAATAATATAATAAAGGCAACTTTGCACATATTCTCTATATCTCATGTCACATTACACAATGCCTCTTACATAATACTAAGATATGTTTGGCACAGATTTGCTTTGGCAAACTTCACAACAGATCTGATATATTTTTATATCACAGATGTGACAACTCATATATATGTATATGTGTTTACACTGGTGTCGATAACAAAAGAAAAACAATTAGTTTACAATTCAATATAAACTTTTTTGCCATTCAGTCATCTTCAGTACATGTTTTAAGATGCTAAGGGTTACGGTTGATCCAGAGGATGATGGTGATGAAGAATAAACTTGCTTGTCAACTTTAGAATTCATATTTCAATACAAAGTCTGTGCAGCAGGGGGCAACAAAGCTAACTGTAAAAAGCACACATCTCTACGCAGATATTTTTGGGATATTTGCCTCCCAACACGCCGATTATTGAAGATGGGAGAAAACTGTTCTCACACAATATAATTCAGAATGCACAGTGAAATAGGGAAACTAAGATGGGAAATCTAATAAAAGAGAAAACATATGCTACTCGTGTGAATGCTTGCTTACATGACAGTGCAACAGTGGCAAGTCTTTCTTTTTGTTTCAGCTCTCTTTGGAGTTCCACTGTGAGGCATCAGTATTTGTATTTCTGACTCTGGCTCAGTGCCGTGTGCAACCATCTTCCCCTTCTTCAAAGCTGGAGATTTCTCTCTTTCTCTATCTAATGGGATATAATGATGCACTTCGTCTTCAGGACCTGATGTGTCCTTCCATTCAACTTTTACTATCCTGCTTATAGGTAAACTTTGGTCCTCTTTGTATTCAGTATTAGCTCTAAGAATTTCTCCAGGAGCATGTGCTGTATGTGCTGGAAGGTGTGGCATATTCTGTTTACATTCTACTGAAGATTCTTCAGAGATGATACCTGACACATTACTCAGCTCCTTCAGAGGGGCAGATGTGCTTGCATGTGCCACCTTTTCTAAATAAAGAGTCTGTAATTCATGCTCAGGAGGTTTTTCACAGGATGTGTCTTCAAGATCAGACTTCTTCTCAGACACAACAAGGCTCAGCACCTCAGCTGTACCGACCTCTACGTCCTCTTCTTCGTCCATGATGAAGACCTGCTCCACCTTCAGAATAGCATCATGACCTTTTTGTTCCAAGCCTGTGTTTGACTGAACCTGTATCAAGTCAGATGTCAGCACAAGGTCCAGATCTTCTTCTGGACCACAATTCACCATCTCCCATTCTTCATCCTCAGCAACATCTTCTGCCATAATTAGCTCAGTTTTTTTACCAGCTAAAGAAAAATGGGCCTCATCTGGTGTCGTAATTTGCGTTAATAAATGGTGGGGTAGATCTACGGGTTCTACTGCATCCATTTCTAACTGCTCAGTCTCTTGCTCTTCTGTTTTTGCTTTTCTCTTTTCCTCTGTATACTTCTGTGCTGATTCTGAAACCAGGTTTCTCTCCGCTTCAACCTCCAACACCCCAAGCACTGCAATGATACGGTGAAATCCTTAGTAATGAAGTGATCATGTATAAATTCACAGCACCTCTGTATATTGGGCCGCAGATGAATTCTGTGTAATAAAACGAGTTTCTGTAACAATAAAGTTGCCCAATTAAATGCTACAAAAACGGTACATCTGAACTTCTACAGTGACAAAGATGTCGAATCACATCTGATTCAGATTCTTCAAATTAGCTTTTTTAAAAACTTTGAACACTTTTCTGTTCTAACAGATGTTTTCTCTCACACAGAACACTTACATTTATCACACACATTATATTCTACTAGCAAATACAGTATAATACTAAATGTCTCTGAAGGTTCATTCATTTTGTAGCCATTCACAATTTTATTTCTAATGAAATCAACAACAACAACAACCCTGTTTAACAAGATTTGACAACTGCACTGCAAGCTGATGAGCACTATTCTGTGCATGCATCAGTCAGCAAGCAGTCTCTCCAAAAAATTATTTAATTTGTCTTTATTTAAAATCATCAATGCCCCCATTAAGCAGAAAAATGTAACTTCACACCATCTGTGCTTTAATTAAGCATTTTGCATAAACACATTACACTTGATGATTTTTTAGTGGCAAGGGTATAGTGTTATTTTATCGTGCTCAAATTTTAGTGACAGCAGCCAATATACACACACGCACACATGCATACACACAGATGAACTGGGACCAAATAAGCCCTTCTATACATTGTGGGAAAGGGTTTTATCAGAATCCATGTAAAAACCTGGACATCTGAACTAACTACAACTACACTTCTGTAGTTGTACACTTCTACACTTTCCCCGTATTTTTTCTTGACTCCATGAGTCCATGAGGTCTTAAAATACTACACTGCAATATTATTTCTGCTCAACATCACAAATTCCCTTTATATCAACTAATCTTTCTGTTCTGAAATACTCCTCATAAATATGCTGTACTTAAATAAAAAAAGGAAGCAATTACATATATTAACAAATCAAAAGTGTGTGATGTACAAAAACAGAAGAATAAATATATATGGTTGTAGTACTAACCATTTCTCTTGTCCTCTCTCAGGTAGGCCTAGAGAGAGAGAGAGAAAGCACATAGATAAATATACTTACAGTAATATGCTTGTACCACTCTCATCAATTACCTGGCCACTAAGAACTGTGCATGTTTTACACACACATTGAGGCTAGAGTGAGTAGCGGTTATAATTCAGAAGATTGCCTTGACAGCAAGTGTGTGAAAGAGTGGATGCTGATGGAGTCTGTATTTTCATGAACTAATATGTTATAATGATGCTGAACTACATTTTTCTTTGCAATATAACAGTAATACACATGATAGTTCCCTTAATGTGCTGAAGAAGTGCTAGTGAACTATTGAACACAGCTTCATACTGTAGACATTTAACACCAAGATGTCTGGTGTGTAACACTGTAAGGCTCGTAGGACTAAAGCTGATGGTTAAGCCGATATGTATGAACTTTCCACCCACCTGCGTAGGCTCCTCCGGGTTGTCTGCAGAAAGGATTAAAGGCTCATTCTCCCCAATCTGTGAAGAGTTGTCATTTATGACCTCAGTCTTTTCCACTTCTTTCTTCATCTGTCTCTCTGAGCTTTGTGTACACACACAACAATGTCATTTTCTTTCTTTTCTTTTTAACTGTGTAATATTTTTATTATGTACGTACAGCTGTATTGATATTGATGTGACATTTTAATTTCTCTAAAAACATTGGAAGCTTATTGGCTTAAACTTAATAATATCTAAAAGAAATGTGGAAAACATATCTGTCAAAGCACTGAAAGTCAAAGTAATTTTCTTTTTTTTGGCTATGAATATTCAACCAAAGTGTATCACTTGAAACTTCAAGTGTAATTTTGTCATACTGTACACATACAAGCAAATGCAGGTCTTACTAAAACACAGATGCGTTGTAAAGGCAAACAGACACAAGTTAGGTGATTAGCAAACAAAGTAATCTGGCTATGGGCAGAACCAACAACCAAACGGATTCAAAGCCGGAATAACAATAACAGATCAAACAGGATCAGCAACACTAGAATGTATTTGTGGCAAGATGAACGAGTGAAAGTCTTTAATTACGGCTGTGTTTGCAATTCAATGAGGTAAGGCTTCTCAGATGTCCAGGGAATGGTGGTATGGATCATATAACAAGTCATGTGATTTGGTTTGTAGTTTGCTGTCATGCTGAGAATCTTAAGGAAGGATATTTTTTTTTTCACAAATTTCAACTGAAACCTATACCTCCAACTACAAGCGCAGTTCTGTTTGTGGTCTGATAAAACCAAAATAAAATATTAGTAGTTATGAACATCATCGGTTTGTTTGACACTAAATGGGCCTCATGCAAGGTAAAGCACCTGATGCACAGCAGAATATGTGGCACATATCTTGGTACAGTCAACAGTTGGCATCAGGTGCTTTTTCTTTTATGTAGATCCATTATTATGCAAAATATATGCATGGATATGCAACAGTTATCCCACAACTTGACTGCCTCTGCCAGATGATTAAGTCTTGGTCATTAATAAAGACAATTTTGCAATGGTCATCTTAATCATTGGTCTAAAGAAGGCAGTCCATGTGTGCCTGCATAGGAATATCACTGTGTTCTGTACTGGGGAAGGTTCAACATTCCTTTGCAGATGTACTAATTAGTGTTGAGCACAAAATAATACATAGAAAAACGATTCGATTCAATTCAATTTTTGTCTTTAGTGCTTTTAACAATTTACATTGTCTCAAATAAGCTTTACAGAAGTATAGAAACAGAATAATATATATATATATATATATACACACACATAAATAAATAAAACAATGATCCCTAATAAACAAGCTGGAGGTGACTGGCAAGGAAAAACTCCCTAAGACGATATGAGGAAGAAACCTTGAGAGGAACCAGACTCAGAAGGAAACCTAATCCTCATTTGGGTGACACTGGACAGCAAATAATGTCAATGTAAATAATGTCCTTTCTACAATGGTTTATAGTTAAGTGGAATAAAGCAACCAAGTGGAACTTTTGCAGGGTACAAATAATTCTGGGGTTAACCGTAGGCTTTAAATGCCTTACTAATCTCTGTCTTACTTTTCTGCACTCTGCTCTGTTGACTGCAAAGCAGGAATCACGGAATGCAGGTTAGGATCCTCAGGAGTGCTGGGGGTTGATTCCATCAGCCACTGCTCTCTCAGATACTTCCTCTATCAGAGAGACAGAACACATGTCCACTGAACACCATAACGCCGATTTCATTAATCACTCTTCAAATTCTACACATAACGCTGTTTATGGGCCATTCTGTTATCTGGGAGTCTCTAGCCAAACACCATCTGGCTGTAAATGTGCAAGCAGAATGGGCACATAACAAAGCAAAACAGTCTCCTCTTAGACTTGCTCTAGTGCTCCGAATCAATTTGAATCAGAATGGTACCTTAAAAAAAAAAAAAAAAAAAAAAAATGCTATGGAATATTATGACTCATATAGAACCTTGCATAAATATTCACTGGAAAACTTTTTATTGAAATATATTTGCTGTCCTCTACTGTATGTACGCTCCACATAAGTCATTACTGAAGAAAAGCATCCACACAACGTAGTGCTAACATCACTATGCTTCACTGTGGGCCTGGTGTTCTCAGGATGATCAGCAGTGTAGAGTTTTTGCCAAAAATGTTCTCATAAAGTTTAGCTCTCATCAGATATTCCATGTTTTGTGAGTCTCCAACATACAATTTGGCATTGTGCCTAACTAATGGGTTTAATGGTGCTTTGTTCAACGTTTGGGATTTTTTTTCTTTATAACCAAAACCTGATTTATACCTTACTAATCCACAGCTTTGTCCAGGACTTCATTTAATAGCTCCTGTGTCTTCATGGTCCTGTCTCTATAAGTATATTCTCTAAAAAACTCTGGGGCCTTCAAGAAACAGGTGCACATCAAATTATATACAGCAAGACTCCATTCATTTATTTATGTGCATTCTGATGGCAGTTGGTTGCACCAGAACTATAAAATATGGAAAACTACAACATATAAAAAATGAGGAACTGTGATTTGAGGAGGCACAAAAAGCAGTCACTGCAAGAAGCTTAACTCTATGGTCTCTCCAACCCGACTATTTCCTCCTCTCATCATTTCACAAAAAGCAGACCAGTCAGAAAAGTGAGGAGCAGAAGTATCTACACATGCTCGACAGAAGGAACAGTGCAGGAGGCCACTCATTCAGTCAATGTGAGACTGTTATAACTCAGAGGGCTCCTTCACTTTTTTCTGCTTTTCCAATTTATCACCGCTTCCTCAGTGTGATAGCATACTTAGCATGCTCATGCTATAAATGGACCACATGCTGATAGAGAGAGCTGCTGCATTGCCTTATGGATCTGAAAATAAGGTTAGATAGTAGTGTATGATGTGCAATGGTTTGTCATTCTAAATGGGCAAGTTCTCTGTAATTTTGGGGGCTTCGTGGAGTTGCTCTCATGAAATGATTTCAAAATTCTCGCTATTGCCAAGATCCTGTCCTTTAAAAATGTTAGAATGACACTGCTACACAAAAATGATTAAAAAAAAAACTAACATGTCAGACCTTGTGTTGAGCATGTTTCAGCGACTCCTTCTCCATCTCCCTCCTGACTTTCTCCTCCTCTTCCTGCACAAGCCTTTTTTCCTGAGAGTGGGAAAATGCGGGGTGTTAAAATGGATGTTGTCTCAGTAACCAGAGAAGTTACAGCAAAGCAAAATGACATCATCTACAGCTTTCTTATATCTTCTCTTGACCAAAGTCAACATAAAGTGCATTCACATGTCTTCGCTTTTCCATCATTTTGTTACATTAAACCTGGATTTTTTATTCGTTTTTTTTCTGCAAAAACCTGAAAATGTAGCTGTAGTACAGAAATTTTGTAAATCTCTTCAAAACAAAAAACTGAGATATCAAATGTACTCATGTATATTATCTTTGCTATGACACTAAATTGATCCCAGGTACATCTAATTTCCTTCATCATCTTTCATCAGTAAGTGATCTTACTATGACTTTTTATCCCTCCCTTTCAATCTCCAGATAAGAATTAATAATATTATTAGCTATTTTTGGATAGTTAATTGCTCTTGAATGGTTAATGCCTTTAGTTTGTTAAAAATGTCTATTTGCAATTAGTTGTGAAAGGCAAACCTGTGTTGTACCGTTCCGCACAGAATTTTTAAGGGTTCTCCAACAGGTTTGAGGCAAAGAACACTTTGCAGGTAGTAAAAAAAAAAAAAGATCAGCAGTAAAATAAAAAATGCTAATTTTTTTGTTGTAGTTGTAGCTTGTTTTGATTTACATCCAGCATATTTTGTATTATGAATGCCTCAGGATAATTTCTATCAAGGGATATAAAACAGCACCTGCTCTGTGAGTGCATGTGAAGATACCCAAGTGTTTTGTTGTGATCTTTTACTTACTGCAATGGCCTGCAGCCTCTGCTGATACTTTTCTGCCTCATCCATTCCGAGCCTGCGATGACAAAATGGAGCATTTCATTCACTGTGGTGTAAAAAGCTGTTACATGGTGTAGAAATTATAGCATTGATGAATGAAGACTTTGATGAGTCACTGAGAAGAGACCTGCTCCTACGCACACACTCACGTTCTCTTAAATGAACAAACGCTGGTTTAAATGATAAGAGCACTTGTTTTTATACTTTACGTTTACTGACACAGCTGTTGCCATGGTGATTCTCATTTTCACTAGCACACTGAAATGATAGGAGCATTTTTGTCTCAGATATCCTTAAAAAAAAAAATGCTAACATAGTCTGGCAAATGTGTCTCTGACAAAAGACACTCAACAGGAGGGCTATTTAGGAAAAGCCTGGCCATAAAAGCATAGCATAAAGAGAAAAGGATATGTCTGGAAGAGAGTAGGAGAGAATGAGTGTAAAAGAGAATAAGTGCAGGGAGAAAAGTAGACAGAATGGTTTCATGCATAATTTAGTGTTTTCGCAGCAAAATTCTTCATGTTTCTTTTTTCCTCTGGGAACTAGGCAAGATATAAAGTGTTATGTTGTACAAAACATGAAGTACAAACTCATGTTTTAGTCACATAAAACAGTAAAATGACTGGTGATGTAAGCTCTGCTCAATATTGATAAGAAAAAAAAAAAGACCACTGTCATAATTCAAAGGATTATCAACAGAAATGTAGATATGCACATATTGTTTGCATTCAATAGCTAACTGTCATGGCACTGCATCCATCAAAAGCAATGTAAATTATGTGTTAGTAAGTCGGGTCAGAGTGGGAAGAGGAGGATTCCAGTCACTCATTAGAGCTGATGGTGTGCTGGAGAGATTTAAAAGGTGCTGTTGGAACAAGGACACCTTGTATGCTAGAGGTTCTGTGATACTGTCACTGTGATGGATCCTATGCTGCTGGATCAGTGTGTAATGTAGGAACCCCTTTTCCTCTCTTAACCAACTCCTTGCCTCACTACACAAGGCATTTCCATATGGCACACATTTGTGGCACTATAGAAAACACAAAAAGGTTGCTCAAGGGCTCTTTATTATGTTCTTCATTTCCTGAAAATAGTACACCAGGGTACATCATCAGCAATACCACCAACAACCTTCCAGAAGTTCAGTGGTTTGTTTGACCGGGTAAGCAAACCTGCAGTGGCCAAATGAAAGCGTTATGACTCAGGCAGAGCCTTTTCAAAACTATGTTACTCAGAACATCACTGCACAATAAGTGAGCGATAATGCCTAATCTTTTGCAACACTAGACCAGACAAATGTGTAGATCTTCATCTGTTTATTCAAAATAACTTACAGCATTTGAGGATTAAGGGTCAACAGGCACAAGGTACCTGTGGCTAACTGGCAGTCCTTGGATTTGAACTCAAACATTTCACATCACACAATCTTAACAACACCGCCACAATATCTGAGTGACATAGGGTTGCAAAGGGGCAGAAAGTTTCCGGTAAATTTATGGAAACGTTCCACGGGAACTTAATCTGGGGAATTTTGGAAATATTCAAAATTGGAAACTTTACGGAAATTTATGGGAATTTAAGGAAATTTACGGGAATTTATGGAAATTAATTGGGAAACAAATTTATATACATTATATAAATCAAATTATCTGTGCACGTGGTAACGCTAATTTACCGCTTATTAAGAGTTAGTAAGGTAGTTATTAAGTTTAGGTATTGGGTACAACTAAGAATGTAGAGTAAGGTCATGCAGAATAAGGCATTAATATGTGCTTAATAAGTACTAATAAATAGCCAATATTCTATTATTATTCATGCTAATAAGCAGCTAGTTAAATGACCCTAAAATAAAGTGTTACTGTGCATGTTATGGAAGAACACAAGTACATGCAGTGGGTTTGGCCTCGATGGCCCTCCAGTAAGCAGTGTGCTGTGTGCAAGTGACCGTGGGAATGCAGGGTACAAATTCAACTTAAATTGCATTAAATCTTGTTGTTTTAAACAAAACTATGCTGCAAGATTTTTTTTAACTACATTTAAGTTCCTTGTTATAAGCAACTCTGCATTTTTTTAAAAATTCCCAGTTTATTCCCATATATTCCTGTTAATTCCCATATATTCCCGTTAATTCTCATATATTCCCGTTAATTCTCATATATTCCCGTTAATTCCCATGGAAAGTTTCCAGCCTTGAAAATTCCTGGAATTTTACAACCCTGGAGTGACATAATAATTATTCTGTCCCAAACAGCAATTAACAGCTCAGGATGACAGACAGATGCAGATCTAAAGCTTATGAATATATAACTTAATGTTTTCAGTATCTAAAGAGCTAAGAGGTCTGTGCGTAAAAGTCTCTGCAATGCTAAAACTGGCTCTATTACAGAACACGAGTAATATATATAGACCTTCATTCATGGCCTAATTTTCAGAGAATCTCTTGCATGAATTTATATCAGATTTACCATATACAGTAGCAACGCCTGCATCTTCATATGAAAAGAAAAAAAAAAAAGGCCGTAATACTAAATAAAGGCCATTTTATTAAGAAATGCAAAAACAGACTGAGAGGGATGGAGAGAGAATAAGAATACTGCTTCTCTTTTAGTGATCTGTGAATGGACCACACTGCAGCATGTATCTTTGTTATAAGGCACTAGACAGAATCACTCATGCCCCTGGGATACGGAGCTGTTGCTTAAGCAAATTAATCATAGCATTCTAAACATTACTACTTTACAAAAATGTGATTTTAGACAACACAACAAATGATGTACTAGGGGGGACTTATGTGGAATAGTTTTCACACTATTCTCTCTCTCTCTCTCTCTCTCTCTTCCTTTTCGCACATACTAAAAGAGCTCTTACAAAATTCACACAACAGAGTTCTCAGTCATGTAGACTTGAAGGGTCCCCAGCTATGTGTACAATACAGACATGTACAGCGACTGTCAAAACAACTTTCTGAAGTGAATGCAGTACTGCAGAAATTACATTTTCTGTCTGTCAAGAAAATTAACTTTCATAGATAAATGTATACTAAGGCTACGAGACCTGAAGAGATTTAATGATGATAAAACTACTTCTCCACACAGTCATGACACTTGTGAAAAGGGTTTTATCAAAAGCATGTTTACTTGTGAACGTAGATGCACTGTGCAACGGTAATGTTTAGTCAGTAACAAAGTAAATAAATAAAATGGACTGTGTCTATGTATTGCTGCCATTATTATCAGTAGACATCTCTAACACCATTATTACATTTTAATTTAATTTTAAAACAATGTTTGGAAAACATACATATATTCTGCAGCTGAAAGTGAGAAATGTCTTTACTTAGGTTTTTTCCTAGCTTGCTATGGTTATTTCCTGTAAAGATCAGATAAATAACCAATTTAACAAACACCAGCAGTAAATGAGCCCAGTCTGCTTGAATACGTCTAAAATCTTACTAGCTTTGTGTGCTTTTTACACATTTTAATGAGCTTTTTGTATTGTCACATGTCGTACTGTAGCAAAATAGACATAAACCTATTCAATTCATTTTGCAATCAGATTTCTGTCAGATATAGTAATCAATCCGAGCTGTGACATTACCTAATGCAAAGTATCATTAAAAAAAAGACATTTTGACAACTTTACCAAACTGACTAAGTGAATCAGTGATTATTATTTTAAGAGAACAGCTGAGTGAAGAAACAGCATTGAGGTTTGTGTTTAAACCTCAGGTGATGAGACAGTGGCATGTAGGGAAAGTCAGAAATACTATATATACTAGAATATTTCACAATTTTACCATGTGTAGATTTTTTCCAAGCCAGCACACATATAATACATAATTTAGCTGTAAAAGATTTGAGGCACTCCAGGCCATCCTGTTATAAACATCACTCTCCTTCCCCTATTGAACTTCATCTCATCCTGAAACTTAGTTGAGTTTATTTTAGAGCATGCTCAGTTATAAAGTCTGCACAGATATGTTTTTTGTTCAGGTAGCGTAAAGCTGATATTAAAAAACGGACTGTTTTAAAATTGACAAGGTTTTAATTTATGTAAATCTAGTCACTTATGTACTGTATAACTGATGTGTAGTGTCACATTCTGAAAGTGTGCATAATACAAAACGCTCAAGCAAATCAAATCCAGTTAAATCATATTCATTATATTATAGCTTCATCTCTTATTGATGACTTGTGTAAACACAACCAACTTGAAAACTGTTGAAACACACATGATGCAAATAATGTAAATAATAAAGAATAAATTCCTTGATGTGGGCCTTCAGCTGGCATTACACACATCAACACACAGACATATATATATACACACACATGGGATGTGGTAGCTCAGTGTTTAAGGTGTTCGACTACTGATCGGATCGACTACTGAACTGATTGGTTCGAATCCCAGGTCCACCAAGTTGGCACTGCAGGGCCCCTGAACAAGGCCCTTAACCCTCAATTGCTCAGGTGTATAAACTGAAATAAGACAATGTAAGTCACTCTGGATAAGAGTGTCTGCTAAATGATGTAAATGTAAATGTACACATGCTCCGTGCAGTGAAATATATCAGACGTCAGCTTTGACTCAGGACCTCATACCCTCAAGCTGTGTGTGAGTGTGTGTGTTTGTGAGCAGTGATATGGAGAGTGAAAGAGAGATGCCCAGGAGGAGATGCAAATCACTGAGCAAACATCTCTTCACCTCCTCCACTCCATCATGCCAGCTGTACAGATGCTGCCAAGCAGCACAAATATACAGGCCACACTAGGGTAATTTTTCTTTATCCCATAACTCATACTTCAGAGAAAGCTATTTCTCTCAGAAAAGACTCAAAATAGTGGAGAGGTGTTCACTCTCTCTATCTTCAGTGATTTTCAGAATGCCAGATCAGCTGACAGTGTATATATTTTTGTGTGTGCAGTATTTGTCATTCTGTATGCCCAACTCTATGTAATTACCTTAACAGAAAAAGCCCTTTTGGGAACACACATTATCGTAATTCAACCTCTCACTGTTGCACTGTTCCAAACATGTCCTCCCTTTAGTCCACCCTTGTTTTCATCTAGTATCTGAATGAGGGCAGGATGTACTAAAGAAAGAGCTGAAGGAATATTTGCCTTAGTAAAAAACAGTCTTAGCAAATAATACATTCCATCTCCACTGCTGACGGTACCTGGGCTACAGCATCAGCCAGGGCCTGCTGAAACCCCACGAGAAACAAATTCAGGCAGTTATCTTCGAATAGCCACGACCATTTCCAAGACTCAGATATGTCCATTATTGGGGTCGACAGGATATCTCTAACTTCTCTCTAGCCTGCTCCTAACAAAAATGGACAACCACACTGAGTATGATGGTTAGAGGAAGAACTGGCATTCCAGGCTCTGAAGCAAGTGCTCACAAGCTCGCCGGTGCTAAGTAAACCAGATTTGGCCCATCTCTTCACTGTGCACTATGCAGAGACAGGAATGGGTACCATCTGCTCCCAGACCTTCACAGTCAAACTAGCTGCTCTAGGCATAAAATTAGACAGTGAATTGAAATACTACTCCTAAAATAGACATTTTACCTTGTAAAAGTGTGTAAGGCAAAGGATGGTAATGCTTGTAGGTACAACATTGATTGGGGGCCACTACAGCAATACAGACATGTTTAAATACAAGTAGCCTTAATATTGGAGCTGAGGGGGTTACTGTGATGCACAAAATGTGACTTTCCAGAAGCTTCCACACAGCTCAAAACAGAAAAGAAAAATTTCATAATTTCATATCATGGTCTTGATCACAAGGTAGGACTAAATCCTGGATATGACAGCAGAGCAACAACAAACGCAGTTTCGCAATACCAAAATTTTGGTATTTTTATTCTGGATCAGATTTGAAACTTGCCAATGCCACCGGGTAAAAATAGCTTGGAAGTCACACCCAGGCTCAAAAAGGAGAACAAGAAGCCCAAATAAACATTCTGAATTACTCTCTAGATGAATAAATGACTTGGAAACAAACAAGACTCAGCTGAAAATTTACAACCTTAAGGCCTATATTTCTTAGACAGGTACCAACTTTACTGACAAGTTCAACAAATCCATTACAAACACCCAAAAACCTAGAAAAAAGCAATGTGGCACAAAAAAAGAACACATCCTGAAGCAAGGGAATCTATCAAGCCCTAGGTCCTTTCCCAATAATGAATTGGTATTTCTGCCAAGCAAACTGTATTTGCAGTTGGTCTGACCTCTGCTTTAGTAGCCTAAAAAGTCACTAACTGTAAATGCTATAGATAAAATATTGATTTTGGCTTGTGTACTCTGATCTCTTTTTGGGCCTGTAGGTTTCAGAATCATGTAGACAAAATATCCTTTAAGACACAACTTCTGTTCGAAGATCACAGAGAGGTTTGGTAAGGCACAGGTGGACCACTCTGCCTGACAGCCCATTGGGACAGAATCTCCTGGCCCACAACTGACTACACCAATTTTATATGACTTTAACCCACTATAGAATTTCACAAGTGGGTCAGGCTTGTGGCCCAGGATGGCAAACAAAACCATAATTCCCACTGCTATATCCACTAGTCATTGGCACACTTTTGTGGCTTCCTTGGCAAGTAGATCTGGTCTACTTTTGGGTGATCTGAATCTAGCAGTCAAGGAAACAATTCTGAACATAAGAGCTCCTATGAGTCTTGCATGTCCTTAAGTTGACGTTCTCCTGCCAATGGTGAGACTGGCATGACCTTGAAGAGGGTAATGAAGTTTATATTTGTTAACAGATACAGGATGACGCTTGACTTTGTTGAACTATTTAATCATTGACCATGTTTTCCGTTGCCTTGGAGTAACACACACATACACAAACTAAGCAAGGTTACAGGAAAACTCAAGAAAGGTTTTACAAAAAAAGTAGTACACTATACAACACATGCCTGACTTCTATCTAAAATTGTAATTATAGTAATAATTCATTAGAATGGCAAAAATGGAAAATATTTGTACATTAATATAAAGAAGCTTTGTGGAAATATCCAAAAATCCAAACTAACTGGACTTGGATTCAACCTGCAGAGAGAGATGTAGGTGGACATAGCTCAACCTGACACCAAATGGCAACCAAAAAGACAACACTATTGTTTCAGTACAAGCCCATTCCATACAACCCTGCCACACAAAGTGCATAAACTGACAACAAATAAAAATAAATGCAATTCCACTGTATCACATTCAATTCTACTATATTCAAGCTTTAGGAATGATTTGCAGTGCCAGCCTTACCTTGTGAGTCTTACCTTGTTCCCCTTCCCCAGGCTTTCTCATTACTGTTTACCTTAAGTTGTGTTCAGTTTAAACATTTTGCATTCCCTGTAATGTTTTTTGTTATATAAGTGTGTTTACAGTGAACACTTCCATTACCATTTCCACTGTGTCATTGCTCTACAGAGGGTCAAAGTTTCTAGAGCGGAACCATAACCTGGCTTTTCCATTATGTTTGTGTGTTTTAGTTAAACGAGCATAGTGTACAACAGATTCTACGAGAATGTCAATACTATTCTCATGCTCATGCAGACGGTTTGAGAAGTATGCATATTGAATATAGATTCAATGCACTTTTTTTGGACATCAGTAAATACACAATAACCTGTACAACAATTTTTGTTTACAAATTTGTATAAATCAAAATGTAAACATCTAAACTAAAACATCTCATTTTGATCAGTATTTATTCAGTACTTTAGTGAAGCACCATTGGCATTAATTTATGCTTTTAGTCTTTCTGAATAAGCCTAAACCAACAGTGGGTTGACGGGAATGCTATGTGCCTAATTTTTCAATCAAACTATTTTTATGTCAGTCACTGTTTTATAAAATTAAATAATTCAGGAGTATGAATGTTTAGAATACAGTATATTAGCTGACTTGTAAATATTCTGTCACCATTGTTTCTTTCTTCTATTGTGGCTTTTTCCTGACCCTTTCTCTTGTTTTTGCCCTTCTTTTTTCATATAGCAATTCAGCAAATATAAATAATATAAAATAAAATTGTGTTAATAGTGAATTTCAACTGAGAGCATTCAAAAGCTGCTTTGAGGATACAACAGAGATCATAATTTATAAAGTCAAAGGGCTTAAGTTATTTAACGTGTTCATTTGACCCAGAATACAGAAACTTTTGTACCTGATACTATAATACGTCAAACTGCTAGCTGTGATGTTTTTACGAAAGCAGTGTGTGTGTGGAACACAAAGGACACCTGAGACACCTATAAGTCATAAACAAGCTAGAAGCAGAGTTTTGACTGCACATTGGAGTTACTGACACAACTTGCAGCTAACCTTTCATCAGACTCAACACAGTCATCGCTCTGCTGTCAACGACAGTTATGAGTCACACATTAACGACGTATCTTGAGCCAAACATTCCCAGTAAGAGTTCAGTGACTGTTTCATCCTGGTCAGGGTTGTGGTGGATTTGGAACCCATCCTGGGAACAATAGGGGTGAAGAGGGAATGCACCTTTACTGGGACACCAGTGGACACCTTAGGGCACCTTAGGACAAAAAACTCTATGCAATCCCCACACAGATAGTAACTCGACACTGAAGCAGTGAGATGGCAATGCGGCCATAAACTCAACAGAATATCACTGTGCTCTTGAAATAAGTCAAATTAATATAAACCTCAACCTGACAGCCTTCAAATCATATAATTATGCAAATTATACATTACTACAATTATATATGAAAATAATGTTAAGTTTAAGTTGCTTCCATTTTATTAATTGTACAGTATTTAGCAGACTCCTTCACCCAGAGTGACTTTCAGAAGCACTTTTAGGAGCTTCCTTCCACTTTTAGGGACATCCTCATGGGCGTTCACTAGGACAGGGACTAAATCCAGTTGTTTTATGTTATTGCCGTTATTTAAAGAGCATAAAAAATACAGAAAGACAGCCTACATAAACCCATAAATGAAGGTAAATAAAACTAATGATTTGATTATGACAACATAAATGCCTCTATATAAACAGAGGATGTGGAGGAGTGTCTGCATATTGCCAGGAGCTGTAAAATAATTATCTCACCAGACCAAAGATTTAGAGTTTGCGTACTCTTATCACTTAATTAATAATAACATCTATTATGTAGAATATAATACTTTTCAGTGATTGTTTAGTTTAAATAAAAAATACCTTTCACTTTGTTTTTTCAGGCTTTTCCCCTCATTGCTCTAATCACTTTGTGGGTGATCGGCATATAAAGACAAGGACTAAGAAACTCAGCGTTTCTGAATCTTTTGTAAACGGAAGTGAAAACTTGGCTTATGCAAACTTTTATACACAACTATTATGAGGAATTCTTCCCGGTTGCCAGGTCGGTTCTCGGATAAGCAAGGAAAACAAATTCATAATAAACTTCATTACAAAGGAAAACCTAACAATAAAGGAGGTTGGTCTTGTGAGCAAACACTGAAGAGCTGCCCAACATGAATGATCGTTAATACCCAAAAAAAGAGGGACATACTAAAATATTTACAATTTAGCCCCAGTGTAAATAGTTTGGTTAAATGTATATTTCTGTATATAATATTTTCATCGCCAGCCTTACAAATCCACATTTCTTTAATGCAATTTACATTAATCCGGGTTACAACTGAAGCTGCAATGAGCTTCTGAATGTCTCACACAAAATTGCATCCCATTGCATTCCCTGATAACAGCAAATGATGCTGTGCTCCAAACTGATCCGAGTTTAATTTATTATCGACTTATTTGCATTCAATTTTTATTTTTTTTTTTACAACTTAAATAGCGCTTCACTTACACAGCTATAGTTTAATGGCCATTCATTTTAATCTAAGACAGTCAAATGGAGCTTTGTTATAAGTTTGTCATAAGGCTGAACAAATTTAGAGTTTTAGAGACTTTGTCTTCATAATGCTTACATTTATTATGCATTTCTACACTTTATTACAGACATGTGATGGCCTTAATGAGAAAGTGTATATAACATAGCAGGAATCATTTGTCAATCATTTTTTTGTATACACAAAACCATTATAAAAACACTATAAAGTTCACCTTTAATTGGTTTGTTATTCATATCTAAAATCTGCATTGCTTACTAACTTGAATAACTGTTTTGCTCATTTCTTAGCTATTTTGGTGGGATTCAGTGCATTCATTCTGTTTATATTTACCTGTTGAACTGCTTATAGACCTAAACTGGATTTTTCTGGTCTGAATGATTTTAAAATATCTGAACTTGGGGACGTTGCTGTGTGTTCATAAATGAATCTAATATAGAGTTTTGTGTTTCTAAAGTGCATAAATTTGTCCCTGGATGACAGAGAGTGCATTCACACTCATGAACATGTAACTTTTAATGAGAATAACCGTTAAATAGTCTCAATTAAGGTAGAACGAACACCGACACCAAGTTGGGCTAACAGCGTTTAGCAATATATGACATTATCTAATATTATAAGCGAATATAAAGAAGGTTGGGGAAACGTTTAGGCAGTACACGGTATTCTTACCTGACGTGTGCGAGCTATAACTCCAGGTTTTGTTGAAGACAGGAGCAAATATGTCGTAAAACACTCGAAGTAACCCGAATTAATTTTAAAACCAGTTTACCTGAATGAGGGCAGGACGCGACGTCCTTAAGTTTTAACAGGAGTGACGGTTGAAAAAGGCCACGCCCACTTTCAAAATAAGCGCGTGCACCCGTCTCACTCTTCTCACATAGTCTTTTTGTGAAAATACCTGTAATGTTCAGCTGCTGTTTTTACATTTCCTGCTATGACTAATCCATCGACATAGGTCTTCCCTGGGTACAACGTAGAATGGCACTTAAAAATAACACCACAAACAAAAAAATAGAGAAACAACATAGGTTTGTGGACACCTGACCATCAAATCCATATGAGGGCCTTCAGCAAACAGCCCCAAATGCCTTTGTATAATGTGGCATTACAGTTTCCTTTTACTGGAACTAAGAGGCCTAGCATAGCCTATTTCAGCATGACAATGTCCGTGTGCACAACACAAGATCCAATAACATTTGCAGCATTTCACAGACAGTATTATACAGAGTGACTAACATTTTTATCTCATTTTGTACAACAACATTGCTTAGTAGCCCAGCATAGGCAACTTGGTGGACCTAGGATTCAAGCTCACAACCTTCTGATTAATAAATTGATAAGCCAGTGCCTTAACCACAAAGCTACCATACCGCCAAGTAAGACATGGGATGCCAACTTTGGAGTGGAAGAACATAAGTGGCCTTCAAAAAAGCACTGACCTCATCCCCGCTGATCACCTTTGGGATGAATTGGTATGGTAACTGAGTGTCAGGTCTTCTCGCATTACATCAGGGCCTGACCTCACTAATGCTCTTGCTGCTGAATGGGCTAAATCCCCACAGCCACACTCCACACAAGTGGAAAGTCTTCCAAGAAGAGTAGAAATTATTATAACATCTGGAACGAAATGTTCAACAAACACATATGGCTGTGATGGTCAAATGTCTACATTCTTCTGGCCCTATAATGTTTGTGAAAATGTTACTCATTTGTTTTAAAGCAAATATTAAGAAATTGAAACTATAGAAATTGTAACTTTATATGTACAGTGGATGCAGAGCAAATATCTTGTGCTTCACACTTTAAATGACTCACTGCTACAGTCAAAAATGGGCCCCATAATATTTTAAAGATTACAACCATCACAATTAAACTGTTAGATCCATTTAAACTGCCACACCTATTCAGAAGTGTACATACACAGAAAGTTTACATACACCCTCAGGTGGCAAAATACTCCTTCGAAAAAATACCTGGAAATTTGGTGGAAGCAAATCTCTCGGTGCAAGCGTACAACCTGTTCCTGGTAACTTTTGTCTGCTCTGACCCACACAACCTTGCCGCCTTGCTGTGTCATGAATTTTAATGAGTCATAGACGGAATTGATTTGCATGTTATTAATATAATAGCTCACGCTGTGCATTATACTTCAGTTCTCCATCTGGCTTTTCGTATAAAATAGCATGCATTATTTCTCGTGGGCAGAAGAAAACGAAAAATATTTATAGCATTTTTTGGCGGAACAAAAAAAAAATCTTCAAGATGATTTCAGCTAAAATTAAACAAGCCATAGTGTAAAAACATGCACATAATGTGAACTGCTGTAGCTGTGAACACAGTGGTGTTTGAGAGATGTACTGTAAGAGGGAAATGGTCACATGATTCCTGGCTGAATTCAGTGAGGTGCAAATGATTTGAAGGTGAGTGAATAATTTAGAATCTGTTGAAATATACTTAGCTTTTCCATTTGTATTGCATTAAGCATGACTAGACATGGTTCCTTCTTGTGTCTTCGTCTTGTGTATCTCCTTGTTGTTAGATGCTATTTTATATGTTTTATACATTTTGTATTATTCTATATACAGTAGCTTTGATATAGCAACATAATTCTGGTTTAAAAAGATACCATTAATGTATTATTAAAATACAATTAGAATTTTAATGTAAAAAATACAGGACATGTTTTAAACTTATATATCTTGATGTGTGTTAACTATACTTAAAAAGGATAATAAAGGAAACGTTGCACCAGTGCAGAGGAAGAATACCTTAAACTGTGTTGTGAGAGTGAAAACTGAATGAATGAACACTTGAAAACCCATCCATCTTATCCATTTTCTTTTCATTCTACTATACAGTAGCTGTCTGTCTAGACTGCAGAATATTTATGACTAAACTGAATATGCTTTGATACGCTTTACAGCCAGAGCATGTCTAGACCTTGTAAACGTGTGGGTATTCAGATGCTATTAGTCTTATTATACTGTTACTAGATGGCATAAATAGATTATGGGCATTAAGAAAAAAATATATAATAAGTGTGTTGAGTCACATAGGTGTTAAGATAATAGTGGTTATAAATGTGTCCATCATTTAGATTTTCATAATTATATTCAAGTTTTATCACTGTATTTCATTTGGATCTGTGTAACCTAAAGCTTGTATCGGCCTCAGAGGACACAAGGTTGCCGTAGTAACAGAAAATCACATTCTACGCCCCTTTCTCAAAACCCCCATCTATAATAGTGTTTCAGTAGTGCTCAAGCTGTCTGAAAGCAGAGAGGTGCTCTGGGGACACTAGCTGTACACACACACACACACACACACACACACACACACACACACACACACACACACACACACACACACATCTGCTACATAGAGCCCTAAGGTCACAAGGGTTGTTACATAGTAATTTACACAATGCTCCATACTGGACTATTACCAGATCTAGAGAGTCAGAGAGTCAGACTCAGCTTTATTGTCAATTCTGCTATATGTACAGTACAGGACATACAGAGGATCGAAATTGCTATCGTCTCAGTAATGGTGCAGAAACAAGAAAAAATACGGCCAAAAATATATATATACACATATATGTTTACATACTATCTATCTATGTATAAATACAATATATCTATATGTAAATACAGATCATTTATAGATTTATAGTTCTTATTTATTCATAATTTCATATAAATATCTAAAACGTTGTAGAAAAAAATATGTTCATTAGACATTTAATCCATTTTATGATTTTTAAAACTATTGTGAATAATTGTGAGCCAAATATCTCTCTTTAACAGGTCAAGTAGCCCGGTTACCAGTAGGCGCATCACAGATAAAGGCTTTTCTGGAGCTCTTTTCTCAGCTGCTGCCACATGGTACGAATGGAAAAATGTATTAGGCAGTAAAAATTTACCAGATCTGCAAAGCACCATAGTCCTATTGGTCTCAAGTCAACCAATAAAAATCAGGGATGTTGTTGATGATGATGATGATGATGATGATGATGATGTAGATGCTGCTGCTGATTATTATTATTAGTAGCAGTAGTAGGAATAGTAATACTTTTGTAAACAAATGTAAGTAAACCCATATGTAGAGTTGTACATTATAATGATGAAAAATATGTCTTGTGAAAGTACAGTATATTATTTTTATTACAGTATTTATTTATAGTAGCATGTACCAACTAGTAATAACAGTCGGTCAGTTATGCAAATTCTTGTGTAAAATTTCAGCAAAAACTTGCAACAACTACTGTTACTGACCCTCTTTTTCTTAATAAAAACAATAAAAACTCTTTTTTTTTTTGATTATTTGTCTCCACTTTCCATAATCTAGCTTTTTATTTGTCCAATTGTGAGAATGCTTGTAAGCACTACTAGAACAGGAGGTGGGAATTATCATAGCACAAAAGGTGTGAATTTGTCAGAATATGAGTGATGGAGTTTCTGCTACTCTTCTTCTCCCAGTTGCTCAGTACTGTATATACAGTATGTATTGGTAAAATTTGAAATATAAACATACATTATGGCATTATTAAAATATACACTGTTCCATTATATTTCATCATACTGAATGTATGTATTTATATAAATTATATATATATATTTTTAAACCATATTATGTTTCTTTTTGCAATTTTAGTGGGCATGAGGAGATGTAAATCTACATTATTCACTAAACTTATTATTTACATAAACATTATTGTTCAGTATAAGGCAAATACATATTTAACCAATGCAGGGACGCAGTCATTCAGTCAGTGAGAAGAAATGTGTGTCCTAAATTTCACTGCATGATCTCCAGTAAGATGTGAAAAAAGTGAAATGGGCTCATGCATGCTTTTAAGTTTCTCACACAGTGACCTGTACGATTTTCCCTTTCTCTCACACAAACACACAGACTTAGTGAAAGATGACCAGCTTCAGATCAATACTGATGAACCTACTTTCACTACAGTGAGGGCGGTCGTACCTGTATCCCCAGAGAATGTAGATGGAGGGAGGGGTGGAGGGTAGAGGGGGACGTTCTTTCTTCAAACACAAATGAGATCCTCCCATGCCCTGCCCTAGCTTCCCTCGCCTGCACTCATTTTCACACACATGCACTAACACACACACATACATTCCCCTCCTCTCTGCAGCTGTGCTGGAGAGCTGCAGCAGCCCCTGTGGTTTCCCAGTTCATCTGTCGCTGTCTGGATAGTCTCATTAAGGAAGGACAAGCGTGCATGCCACAAACGAGTGTGCATGCTGCTTAGTGAGCAAGAGAAGAGTGGTTGTGCACCATTATTCAGAGCCAGCCTGTGTGGGCAGAGCAGAGAAAGAGAACTGCAAGGGAAGGAAAGAAGAGGAAAAAGAGCAAGAGGAGAGCAAGGGAAGCTTGTGTGGTGGTGCTGGATTCAGTCGTGAGACCCTCCTCCACCATGGCTGCTGCATAGGAATCCATCACCACGGCAGCGGTGTGCATGAGGTGAGGGGGGCTGTCTGAGCGAGCATGTGTGTGTTTGTCTGCATGTGTATCTGTGCACAATGCATTGTATCTATCCTGCAGCAGTTTGCTTACTATTGTTCTGTGAGTGAGTTTAATGTGTGTGCATATAACCTACATATGAAATTGAGCTAGACATGGGGAGACAGGGAGGCAGAAAGATGGAGTAACAGGGCACGGTATTCCCTATATGCCCATTCTAATTACCCTGCTTGGCAAAATCTTATTATGTACTTTTTCCTCTCTCTCTCTCTCTCTCTCTCTCTCTCTCTCTCTCTCTCTCTCTCTCTCTCTCTCACTCTCTCTCTCTCTCTCTCTCATGCTCTTTTCTCTCTGTGTCTTTTGTATCATATAGCTAATAATAGATAGCAATTTAGGTAGTATGCTTCTACTCTGTGTGTGTGTGTGTGTGTGTGTGTGTGTGTGTGATTGCCTGATAAATGTAAATTTTACATTATGACAGACACAGCATTCTCCAATCAAATTTTAAGGAAATGGTACAACAGACAACACTTCATCCAATCCAGAGACTGCAGCCAAGGAAATTACAAGCTCCATCTGGCACCCTGCAGATTATATTTGAAAGAGAGAGGGAGATAAATGCATGGGTTTACGAGGTGTTAAGTAAAGGATAGGAAGATGAAAGGCACTACTTAAGGGTACTGGTACGAAAGTAAGTCTATTGTACTTGTCTGTCTGCATGAGGTACAACATAATTCTAGCTATAATCAGTGACATGGAAGATGTTTTTTTCTGTAATATCAATATATTTTTCTCTTCTCTGAGCCCATAACCGTCCCTCCTATTTCCCTGTGTCTTTCTCTTCTTTTTTTATTCAGTAATGCTAGTGAGGTTAATGTGATGTTGATGTGATGTGGTTTGTTAATGTGGCTGCGTGCTCTCTGTCTGTGTTGTAGGTCCTGATGGATGGAATGATCAATTAGATTAGTGGCACCTCTACTCAGAAAAACACACACACACACACACACACACACACACACACACACACACACACACACACACACATACATAGAGAGAGAGAGAGAGAGAGAGAGAGAGAGAGAGAGAGATAAATCAATGGTTGAAAACAGTTTCTTCTTCTCAATGTTACAGTCATATTGTCAGCTATAAAAATGTGAATCCAGCACTGAGAAAAATGATTTTGATGGGATATTGTTTAAAGATGAATTCTTCTTCTTTTTAGTCTATTGCCAAAACTCCAGCTGTATATAAAATAAGACGGAAAGTAAATGTGGACAAATAATTGTGTGAAATCTCTGATAGAGATTTCACACAATTATTTGTCCACATTTACTTTCCGTCTTATTTTATATACACACACAAACACACACACACATGCACACGCACACTCACACTCACACACACACACACACACACACACACAAGAAAAAGGTTTGGGAATTCCTTGGATTTTTAGGAGCAATGATAACATATAAGGCCCATGTAGCCACAAATCTCAAATCTTTTTACATCTTTTGCAGTACATAAATAAATCATACTGGCAAAAGTCTTTGACCTGATCTGATTTCCTGTCTATAAATGAGAGCAAAATTCACTGGTGAACATCCTGGTTCTTGAAATAGCCATTCAGCAGTCAAGTCTGTAATTCATACAGCAGCTGGTTGTAAATTAATTTTTGCTGGTGATGACACTTGAGTTATCCTGTAAGCTACCATCTTGAATACTGTAGTCATTAATAATCATCCACCAGAAAAACAGTCTAAAAGCTTGTTTTAAGCAGATTTATGTTAAGATACTTATATTCAGCAGGTGTGTTGCCAAAGAGCTAATATCATTATCATGGTTGCCAGGTTTCAGCAATTGTATTGGATAATGGGATTGGAACAGAAAGACACATTTTTGAGAGTCACTATGGGGCAAACACATTTCTAATTATCTCCAAACCATAATCTCAATCTTTGCAATATCTCACAATATCTCACAATTCCGTACATCATAGACAGACTGTATGCATTTAGCCTTTGTAATTGTTGCTTGCAATAATTTATTAGATTTAATTACAATCTATTTGCTGTAAAACATAGTCTTGGCACCTGCAGTGTATTTTAAATCTAGCCCAACTTCAGCAAACCTGAGCACAATTTCACAACATACAGTATCAAGAAAATCAATGGAACATCGACTTATAGCAATTAATGTCCAATAGGAACATTTTTGTTTATTGGATTCATGACAAATTTAATATTATTATTTTTATTATTTCTATCACCATCCCAATCTTATTTTATTTTATTTATTTAATAAACCATAAAAATACTCAAACAGTTCTTTATTAACATTTTTTAATGGAAACAAAGCAAGTGACTTTTTTTAAATACCTAAGAAAAGTCATTTGACCTGTTTGTAGACCAAGCCCTGTAAATATGAGGCAGATTTCAGTGATTTCATTCTACAGTTCAGCCAGGCGCTTAATTCAAATCAATAGACGTCTCACTGGAGATTTTTCATGTAAAGCATATTGCATGAGATGTTCCAGGACATTTGACACACGAGTGGCAATGGTATATTTAGCAATGATGCTTCTTGGGTCATACAATGTTTATTTTACAGATTTTTTATAAAATGTGTTATGTTGCTTTTAGGCTAACATTGCTTTCCTCTCTCTTAGGTGTAAGACGTAGGAGAGAAAGCAGAATCTGTACAGAGAAAGAGTAAAAGCAATACAGCATGGCAGCTGATGAAAAGCCTGGTGTTAAAAGCAGTACCTCCATTCTGCCATGCTTTCTTTTCGTGGAGGTGAGTCAGCATTCATGGACCTGGAGATCATTTTTACACCTCTGATGCTGCAAATGTGTTTACTGTTTGTTGTGGAACACAAATGGCCCCATGGCTAGAAACACACTTCACAGGAACTGGTAACTGGTGCTTGGTTCTCTGAATCACAACACAAGTATTGATTTGGTTATGGGTTAATGGGAAAAATATCAACAAATGGTCATAGGTTGACTTAGTTAGTCCATAATGCTGAGCCTTATTTAACTAATTTAGAGATCATTACTTTGGGTATTATCAGACCTAAAGCCACATCATCCCCACTGTTTTTGTTTAATAGCTTTCTTTCACAAATGTTTGGCACTATACACTACACATTTGTTTACATGTCACAACATCTTGAAAGCTGTCTGAAATTTTGAACTAATAAGTGACTAATAAGTATGGTGTTAATCCAGTGGTGAACATTCTAAGAAAGTGATCAGGAGGTTGTGAAGAAGTCTAAAGAAATCTGAGGAAGTCTACAGAATCAGTGCTGAGACCTTGAGCTTAATGACCTTTGGGCATTAAATGTATTTATGATCAATTGGCAGTTGCTTTGAAAAAAATGTCTGCAAAATAATAAAACAAATGAAAAATCTTGGTTATGCTTTTGTAGGTATTATATAGCCTTATAAGTTATCTACATTAAATAAGAAAGCAATTAATTTTTCTTGAACCTATGGCCAAGGATGACATCAGGCTATTTAATTTTATGCCTGCGTTGCTCAGTAATACACAAATTATATATTGTTTGCATGTGTCTACTGTGAAAGCAAAGCACTGTGGGGAAAAAAACAGTTAATAGGTTACTCTATTATTACCCAGTAATCAAAGTGTTCATTTAATACAGGTTGTTTTTCAGCATGATTGAAGGTTCCTCTCTTTACTCTGTTTACTCTCTAGAGCTATTTGGGTGCTGTAATTACCAAGTATTTGTATAAAGCAGTGTGTCTTGTCTTGATTGGAAAATAGATCTGCTGACTAGTCATGTATTCCAAGACGTACAGAAGGCAGATCTGGTGTATATTTCAAGACAGTATGCATGTAGTTTGTGAGATGTGCTGTTTTTTTTATATCTCCTTCTGCCTCCTTGTTCACATTTTTGTGAGAGGATCTGGCTGAAATCAACTGTACTTCTAAACACAAATGCTTCACTCGTCACACCTCTTAAAACCGCAGATTTAGAATTTGGAACTTGAAATATGGAAATGTGACAAGGTTTAATGATCTAATCTTTCTGTTTTCAGTATTTATTGTTTGTTAGCTTTTTGCTTTTATAAACTCTCCCCATGTTAATCCCTGCAGCAGTAGAGATTCATTCCATTTGATTTAGAAAACAGAGTACTAGAATAGACATTGTTAAACTGATCTAAGTGCAAGCTGAGATAAATAGACCTTTTTAGCATTTAGAGCTACACTGCCCAAGTGCTTAGTAATTAAAGTGAAGTGTTGAATAAAATATGGCAGGAATCTCCAAACTTTCTACAACCATGCAAATTCATTTGGCAGACAGTTTTAATCAGGATGATGTACATGAGGCAGGATTTAATCATGCCAGCTAAGCAGTGTAGGATAAAAAAATTGGTACTTCTTGGCAATGAACTATAACCTTCTATTCACCAGCACAGAGCTTTAACCATGAAGCAACCCTGAGAGGTCAAGATCCAAAAAAACATGGGTGATTTGGAAAATCAATTTGAAATGGAGTTCATGTGCAAGCTGCAAATTGATTAAACTGGATCGGGATGTGATATGATATACATACTGCATGTAGAGAGCTACAAGAATGCTATATACAGTACGCTATGTGTATGGATATAGTGAATATAGTGTTTCTGAGTGACATTATGAAAATGCTGTACAGATACTGTATCATAAAAGTGATGTTAATACTATATTATCTGTACATAATAATAATAATAATAATAATAATAATAATAATAATAATAGTAATAATAATATGACCGTTATAGACGGAAAACCTTCAAAAATGCCTTTTTGAAAATGTTTAGATTTTTATCTAGTTCCCACTTTACTCATGCAACGTTTGGTTATATGATCAGTAGAGTGTCATGTCAAATCTATCCAGATGTTAGATTTTTCTGATGTTGATGGTCAGTGCACATCTAAGGTAATCAAAGTGCCAGTATCAACCATAATGTTTTTATTCAGTGAGCTGCTGTATGGAATTTAACAGTGTCTTGATCACACCAAACATTACCAGTGAAGACACCTTCAGAAATAGCTTTTCAAACATACTGAAAATGTCATGACATTTAAAAGTTGCGCACGACAGCCTGGAAAATGATTTTACGGAACAATTTCATATTGAGACTCTACCTTGTTTCCTTGCTTGTTGTGGAGGCAGAATAGTATAACATGATTGCCTTCTATGGGTTTATGTCTTGGAGAAACACTTCCTATACTGTACATACCTTCTTGAGGTTCAGTACTTTAGGGTTAGGTACCAGGGTTTTACTAGTACTTCATAGTAACTATATGATGCCATTATCAAATCATGTACAATGTCATATCAAATGCAATATTATCTTAGTTCTCTAGCACCTACTCTACTCTATAGAGATCAACAGGTGCCATCTACCCAGTAAACTTGAAATATCAGGTAAGATATGATTTTCCCTAGCATTTTCTGTTTTCTGGCTAGCTAGCATTTAGTATAAACATCGCACTTATCATGTCACTAATAGTAAGTTAGCGAAAAAACATATTAGATAGTCATTTGAATCTCATGGTGCAGGTTTGCCAACTGTAGCATACTAACTAGTGAGCAATAGTTGTTTTAACATAAAGGCTGCATCAGCATCCTAAAATTTTCCTAAGCTTGAGAGGAAGAGAGAGAACTGTTTAAAGATTAAATGACACACACACAAAAAAAAAGAAATTGCAGTTTGCAAAAGTTATTGTGGTTTTATGAATGCTAGACATTAATGACCTAGAATGCTAGATTTTCAATATTCATTATGCTCTTGTTTGATATACAGTACAATATTCTCTTGTATATGTATGCACCATGCCAAGACCTTCAACAGTGATGAGGAGTAAAACTGTAAATACCTTCTCCACTGCCATTTATTTTTCTGGAGCCTCCTCACTGAGTGTCAACCTAGTTATCTGGTGTTCATAGAACCGTTGTTATGGCATTGTAGGGATTAGACAGCCAGCCTGATTATAGGTGGTGGTGACCTTTGTCACCCAGTGGGCCAATCTCTGCTTAGATTCATCACACTTTAATAGATGAATATCTAACCAACAAATAAATAGTTGTTATGTAGTTCAAACAGCACCAGTCTTCACTTGCCTTGTTCACAAACTTGGGAGGCAGGAGCCAGGTTCAGCCACAAGGTTACTCTGAGGTCTCTGGCTAATAATGCAGGTTGGGGAGATTATTGTGAAGCTCTGAATTCTTCTACCTTCCTTGATGAGGTTACTTTTAGTTCAGCTATGCCCACAAATTCTCATCTTGGGCTCTTGGGGGAACATGGTGGATGGAACTGCCTAGCTCAGTATAGAAATGCTGGTGTGGTCTTATAAGTAGCTAGTAAGGTGCCACTCACTGTGCTCTGATGGGCTAAAAAACTGCCACCTTCAGAATGGAGGGCCTTGCACTTATCCATGTCCGTGCAAACAGTCTGTCACTGGGCTGGTTTTAATTGGCTAGGCATACATAATTTCCAGAACAGTTCTCACCTGATCACATATACTGTAAGGCCCATGTACTAGGGGCTCTAGTATTGCAGCCATTGAGTTGTTTACTGCTCCAATGGGCCAACCAATGGACTCAGTCTTGCTTGTATTACAAAACTTCTCTTCTTATCTAAGATAATATGTCTGTCCAGGAAGAAATTTGCCAAGTTGTTCCAGTCACTAGCAACAGTAAAAGTAGGAACCAGGGTCTTGCTGGCCATTTTGGGGACATGAGTAGAGCTCTGAGGTTTGACTGCTGGATTCTGTGCAATGTGGGTAAAAATGAAAGAAAGAGGTAGAAATGCATTTATGGCTAGCTAGTCATCCCCTCCTAGAAGGCTGGACAGCTCTGCTATGAGAATGACCCTTGACAGTGAGTTGTCTTCATCTGCAAAAAGGTCTATTGTCTCTTGTCTTTCCCAAATCTGGTTCCAATTTCAGGTGCCATTCTCCTGGATGTAAGCACTGAGCCAACTTCTTTACATTTCACTTGTGTGTGAAAAGGACACCTTTGTGAAATTGAGGGATTCTCTGGACATCAGTGGTGGCAAGACAGTCTGGATGCATTTTTAGAAAAACCCATGGGGCTACAGACTGCCTGAAGGTTACAACCTCCAACTGGTACACCTGTCCCAGGGAGGAAAACCTCAAGAAGCAGGGTTTGAGCCCAGAGAAAGTTAGAGGCTAATGGTGTACTTAGAGTATAATCATTTCTTGTTACACAGTATGTTCAGGCAAGTCTAACTTGTTTGTGTCAATTTACACAATGTGATTTTGTGTATGCATAGTAATCTGATATGTTTGTTGTTTTTGTCAAAGGACTGGAGAAAAGGGCAAGTTAATAGAAAATAAGACTGTACTCAGCATTCTGTCTGAGGCAGGTGTATTTATTTCATGCAGAACATTAGACTGTGTGATGTGACTGGGGTTGTAAAACCATGGTTAATTTTACTAAAGATATTCTGTTTGTGCTTACAGTATGTAGCAAATAAACACCCATTATTATCAAATAACTAAAAAAATTATTAAAATATTGCATGAGTAAAATAAGAATTAGATAAATGAAAGAAAAAAAAGGTGAGAAGTTAAAAAAAATTAAAGCTATTTTGTTTTTATCATCAGGGAAATGATTAAAAACACTCACTCCTAGCAGGTTTTGTATTGTTTTATCTATTGATTCACTTTTCAGGTTGATGCAATGGGTTTCTTTCTCTAAATATATTTTTTTTATTTGTTAAAATAAATGTTTATGTGCTAAAACAATTTTTTGTTCCTTATTAGTTAGTAATTAGCAGAAAATGTAACATCACTCATGGATGTAGCTCAGCTAATTTCACCATGCTGCTTAGCGTAGCATGCTAACTGAATGTTTAAATGATCTTCTACTTGTATCCTCTACATGAGGTAGTACATGATTTGAATTCATTTTGCAGGTATGGCATGTGAAACATTCAAACCCACACACTTGTATTTTTATGTTTGTAGGGTAATTTTACTGAGTCTTTCATTGCAAGTAAATTATAACCAAAAGAACCCAGAACATCTCATGGCCCTTTTAATTTAGGAGAACTGCCAAATGTCCCTCAGAATTCTCATCATTTGGATTTTTTTTTTTGCCCACAAGGAAGAGCTACATATAGCCCCTGATACACACACACACTCACACACACACACACACACACACACACACACACACACACACACACACACACACACACACAACTTTCACTAAGCTAAATTAAGCTACACTAAAGCTAAATTATTGACATAGACACACAGAAACAGACAGATATTCACACACACACACACACACACACACACACACACACACACACACACACACACACACACACACACACACACAAGCACTAAAATCCCTGCTAAAGTGCTGCTGTTACTATGGAGACCAATTGGGCATATTATTCACAGTCTATCGATCTACAGTATACATCTTCTCACTTTTTGCTTTATTTGTCCTTAGACTTTTATTAGTCTCTAATTATTTCTCCATGCACAATGAACAATGTTTATACATTATTCTGTGTGCTTGGGGATTTCATAACCCAAAGAGTTTTAATTTTATTTATTTATTTTGTGCTTGCAGCATCATTGTTATTGCGCATGCATGTGTGTGTGTGTGTGTGTGTGTGTGTGTGTGTGTGTGTGTGTTTAATTCGCAATAGCATTTCTAAACACTCAGTAGTATGCTAATCTTATACTGAAGTCTTAAGTGTGTTGCCATTGTCTATTTTCAGTGTGGTGGTTTTGCAGAGATTCAGAGTGTTTGTAATACTTAAACTGATGCATAAACTACACTCTCTGTGCTTAATTACAAAAGTTGTAGCATGCATTTCTCATAAAGGTTAATCTCCATAAAGTAACAACAATCTCTCAGGTGTTTTATTCAAAATAGGGTTCAACACACTAGAGGAAACATACTTGTCAATACCATTGGAGGGCACTGTTGGAATAATGTCTGTTTTCTTATTTTATTGGTGCAATACTGTTTATGTCCACTGTGATGTATTAACTTTGTCTTAAATACAGAGAAAGACATTTACATAAAGTTGGAATTTTTATCACTAAGAATGTAAAAACTTCTTAAAAACTGATAGACATAACTCCAGACACACACACACACACACACACACACACAAGCAGAAATAGAGGGAAACACACACACAAACACCACACACACACACACACACACACACACACACACACACACACACACACACACACACACACACACACACACACACACACAAGCTTATTAGCACCATACTGTGGGATCAAACACCTTGCGCCATGGTTGTCTGGCTACCGTCCTCATCTCTAAAAATATATTTCTACTGTGTGCAAGAGAACATGTGTTCACTGACACATGTCTTTCCAATGAAAACACACAAAACCACCCTGCTATTTAATCAGTCTGGCAATCCTGAATGTCTTTTAGTGCCATTTTATGTGCGGAGTGGGAGAGAAAAGAGATTAGACAAAGAGAATATAAACTCCTACTTAGAGATAATAAAGAAAGAAATAAAGAACACACCTCACAGATCCTGCATGTACTGTTACACTGTAGAAATCAGCCAAGATCTTGAAGGAGGATCAAATCTGTTTCAGTCAGTCCTTAGGCTAACCCCCTCCCCCCCAACCACCACCACCACCACCACCACCACCACACACACACACACACACACACACACACACACACACACACACACACACACACACACACACACACACACACACATACACAAAGCCTCCAAACAAATTCATCTCACTCCAATACAACAAAATGAAGGCCTTTGTATGCCAGCATCCCACTCTTCTTCCTTCTCTCTCTCTCTCTCTCTCTCTCTCTCTCTCTCTCTCTCTCTCTCTCTCTCTCTCTGTGCACTGGCCTCCAATTCTGAGCTTTTCAATCATTCTACTAGAGCTGCATTCCTCCTCCGCCTTCCCCATGCTCTCCCTTTCTTCTTCCTACTGAAGCGTCCTGTCCAGCGCACAGCCAAATGCTGCACTCCGAGTCCCAGCATCCCACTTCCCAAAATCGATTTCAGCTTTTTTCAAATCATTTCATCCAGAAGCAATTTCAGTGAGAGCACAAGAAAAGATCTTTATCGTTTTATCTTTAAGTTTAATGCTAGGTTAGAAATCTCCACAGCAATTAA
The DNA here is from genome assembly GCF_030014155.1 of Tachysurus vachellii. Lineage (NCBI taxonomy): Eukaryota > Metazoa > Chordata > Actinopteri > Siluriformes > Bagridae > Tachysurus > Tachysurus vachellii. The sequence continues at coordinate 11,752,611 of NC_083477.1, forward strand.
AGATATATTTTAAATAGTTTGTATATTTGTACTCTTTAGATGGATAAGTGATGTAATTAATAGTGGCAGTATTTCATCTCTACTCTAAGCCATTCTGGAAAACCACATTTACATGAAAAACAACAAGCTAACTAGTCATCTGCTTAGAAAACAGGTTAAATTCTATCAGTTTGTCAGACACTCGAAATTCTGTGTAGGGTGATTGCCTCTTGTTACATCACATAGAATGGAAAACAGAACTCTTGCGTACATTTTAATATCCTGTTCAATATTGTATACTCTGCACAGCCAAGCTAACACAAGTTTGGCACCTGCTAGTAAATGACAAATCCTCCAAACTGAGCACCAATTGCTCAAGCATCTTGCTTGCCAAAAATGTCGAGAGCTAATTTTACGTTCATTTTCTGGCATACAGATTCTTTTTAAATCCATTATCACTCATTGCCTTTTCATTATACAATACAATAAATACAGAGAACCTTGTAGATTGTGACAAAGTATTGTACAGATTTTCAGCTACATACTTTATCATGAGCTGAATATTATAAGCTTCTATCTGGGATTTTGCTGTTTATTTAATTTAGTCTCTGGTAAATTTTCTTATCATTTTGTGTAAAGTGTCCAGGGCTCCGTGTAAGACATTCAAATTCTTAGCCATATGTCTGTATGGAGCTTTCCTTGTGTACAGAGGCATTGTCATTTTTGAACAAGTTTGTGCCTCTTAGTTCCAATGAAGAGACTTCCTATGCAATCGTGTGCTTCCAAGTTGTGGCAAGAGATTGGTGAAAAACCTCACATACTGTATGTGTGTGATGGTCAGGTGTTCACATACTTGTGGTTATGTAGTTTATATACTGTGAATAAATTATCCCTGAGTTAACAATATATTTTGAACAGGTAAAATTGCAAGTTCTGCAAGTGCAGAAGAAATCTAATATTATGACATCAGATCCTATCAGCATGATGTATTAATGACATTACCTAGCTACAGTACATGCAATCTGCTTAACCTGTTCAATCCTAGGCCTATTTTTGAGCCTCTTGCTTAAAAAAGATGACATGCTCAATTTAAAATTAGTGTATCGTAAAAACTACAAGAAAAACTATTTGAATAATTCTGGTACTTGTCAGGAAGTTAGAGTAAGAGAAAAAAAATAATTAGTTGTTAACAAAAAAGTGTTCATCCCCTTGGGATTTGCAGAATCTGTGTTTGTATCGTGTAATGGCCGATTGCTTGTGTTAGTTTTGTTGCATGCATTTTTCCTGTCTGTTCATTTAGACGCTTAGGTGTTGGAATTGTGTTTTGTTTAGGTGGAAATGGTCTTTGTAGTTTTATAGCTAAGCTTCATCCCGAACTTCTCGTATGCCTCAGGATTTGTATGTTTACGAAAAGGAATTGGGTGGAAAGGGTTTATAAACTCCAGCTTAATCAGGGACTCAGGGTTATCTCGAAGAAGTGTGGGTCGTATTTTTGCACGGAATAATAAATTGTATGTTCTAATTTTATTATTATAAAATATATGATACTTCAGATTTCCATCAGTGTATTATAAGTCTTAAATTCTATTCTGAAAAATACAATTCTACTGAGTTTAATACCATTTATTACTTATTCAGTAAGATTTAGTTTACGTTTAAAGATTACGTTTAAAAACCAGTCTGACAGAAACATAAGACTAAGCGTTGGTCAATTGCAATAAAGTCAGTTTGAAGTAAAAATTGAATATAAGCCTTGTTGTACTTTTGATTTTTAATAGCAAGACTGTAAATGGGTGATGTGGTACCTTAGTAGTTAAGGTGTTGGACTAATGATCAGAAGGTTGTGAGCTCAAATCCCAGGCCCTGTCACTGTTGCCACTGTTGGGGTCCTGAAGGAGGCCCTTAACCCTCAATTGCTCAGTGGCATAAAAGGTGTTAAAAATGGTTTCTGCCATATGCTGTAAAGGTGTGGCAGCATAAAGACTAATGATAATTATAGTGGCCTTCAGGTATAGGTCTGTGAATACTGGAATATTTGGCCAGTCATTTTTGTATCAGTACAGTCCATTCACAGTCCATGAAAAGTGTCTTCTTGTAGTTAACTCCAAAATGACATTTCAAAATGATTTCGTAAAACAAGCTCCAGACTGATGGTCATCATCTATTTTTTTCACCTCCTTTGTTTATTGTCCCTAAGATGACAGCTGACATGACAGGATACACTATACAGTGTCATAACAGAAGAAGAAAGCTGGCTGTATTCCAAAAGAAATAATAACCTAGATGCAGTAAACAGAGCACCATATAAAAACTGCAGGAAAGATAACTGTTTAAAGGCATCCAAGGGCTGGTCTGATGTGTCTGGACCATGACTACATTAGTCACCTGATTCCCTGCTGTTATCTGAATGGTCACTATCAGGGTTTGCTGCTCGTGTGTAAACGGCAAACTTGATGATATGAATCGAGATGAAACTTGTTCAGACTTCATTTGTCAAGACATTGCAGTTACAAATTTGGCCAAACCTACCCTGTCAGATTCTCTGGTATTATTGTGAACATGTCAGTGAACATGATTCTCACACACATGTCTTTTTACTCTAGATTGGTCAGAAATATGTGAAAAGCACTTAATAGTACTTAATTGTGACTAAATTTGCCATCACAGAAAGAAAACCCCAAAAGACAACCAAACATTTGAGAAATATAAAATTTAAAAATATAAAACTACTGTATGAGTAAAGGATATACATTTCAAACCTGTCAGGTATCAATTATTTATTCATTTTCTGGGTTCCCCAAGTACAGTAGATCATACAAATCACAGCCAGCATTGCCAGATTTTTGCCAGATTAGTTTAACATTTTCAGCTTTACTGTACATGTATATGCTCACTATGTTTGCTTTATTATACTCTGTATACACTGCATATACTATGGTAAGGATAAAATACATTTAATTGAATGGTGTTATTGATCAGTGTTATGATCAACTCACTAGTGTTATATATATATATATATATATATATATATATATATATATATATATATATATATATATATATATATATAGATAGATAGATAGATAGATAGATAGATAGATAGATAGATATCTTATTGATCCTGGAGGAAATTCAAGCATCTAATAGCTACATAGAGAGAAATAAGATGATTACAATCTCAGTGACCCAAACATGTTCAAATTAGATTTTATTTATTTATTCTTTTTTTATATGATATATTAAAATGTAAAATGTCCAGTAGCAGCAAGTAAAGACAAGGTACACAGGCAATAAATAACAGTATTTGACTGTATTACTTGTTATTGTTATTAGCATAGGCACTTCTTTAATATTTAAAGCATAACAAAAGTTCATCTTTGTGTGTTACAGAATGTTTTTGTGTTTCTTTCAAAAAGATTTGTAGGATTAACTTGTTCCACCATACAACCATGTGTGTTCCAGTCATGCAGCAAATTCAACTGTGGCAGCTCTATGAAACATTTAGCAAAGCTAAAACCTACAAGTTTGATGTGAGAGAAGGGAAGAGGGCCAGCACTACAGGGACAGAAAGCACATACAGACAAAAAAAACGATAAAGGAGAACAAACATGGTAACACAGGAGGCTGTGGTGGCTCAGCTCAAGAGGTGTGGCTCAGTTTTCAAGCAGACAACAAAAACAAATTATTTCTGACAATGTAAGAAAGAATTTTATGTGTATTTTTTTTAATCTTCCTTTTGATTCGTCTTTCTTCTTGGTATAGTCAGTGGGATATTTATTAGCAGGAATCTGCTTTGAAAAGGAACCATAAATTTGACCAAAATAGCAAATTAAAATACATGGAATTTATTCTACAACATCCTATAACACCGAGCTACAGCAGTTTTCCTTTGCTACAACCTGCAGACACTTAATCCATGGTTGTCTTGTAAAGTATCCCCTGCTTTCACATAAAAAAAGCCATCAAATAAACAATAAAAAAAACACAATAAAAATAATTAACTTATTTTGTATACCATCATTATTTCTTGAAATTGTCTTGACTCATTTGTAAGCAATATTTCTGCTGCTGAAAGATTTTAATGCAGGGCTCAGAATTAGATTTCTTCAGGTAGCATTTGTGCTTGAATTTCAGAAAGCAGCTAAAGTGTCTGGGTCCTTAATATTTAGTATGCACAGTCTGATTATAATATGTGAGCAAAACCATGAAGTGTTGCATATAGGCATGTTAGCTATTATTAATATTAACTATCAAACGACCGCCATTGCTGCGCTAATTTTGCTAACTAGTCACCTGACAGTCCAGAAAGCAATTTTGTTAGTAATTTTTTCTAAAAGACAAAACAACCACTTATAAATTTGCTTTGACCTCCCATTATGAACTTTCAAAAATCAGCATGATTAAATTCTTTACAGATTCTTTCTTATGTGCAACACTGGCACAAAAGAACATGCTGCATCTGTGCTCTGGTTGGTGTTTTATTTTATGTATCTCTCTCTTGTAGCGTTATATTGTTTGCACTGTTTGCACTAGGTTGCATACTATGCACTTTACTGTTTAGTCCTCATCTCTGTGCTGTTGTTTTTTTGTTTTATGTAGCTCTGTGTTGTCTTATGTAGCCCTCTGTTGTTCTACTGTATGTAGCACCATGGTCCCGGAGAAACATTTCAATTCACTATGTAATGCGTCAGCTATATTTTGTTGAAATGACAATAAAACCATCTTGACTTCAGTGTTAGCACCAGGCCAGTTAGATACCATGAATTGCTCTAAGTACTGTAAGGTGGTCCAAATGCATCTGTATGACACTTTCCAGCAGTTTCCAGCAGGCTGTACTGACTGCTCTGTTAGTGCCACAGCACACTGTTAATGTTAATAAGAAACCGAGCATTCCCCCGGTCCAACTGCAACAGACTGATAAGGCTAGTCATTCTTCATTCAGTTTGCATTAGACAGACAGTTAGGACTGGGTGCTGTCAGCATGGAGCACATATTAAACTGAAAAACAAATAGAATAATAATGGCCACTATTTTGAGGTGAACTGTCATTACTATTTCATTATTGTTTTAAGCTCTGCTTGTCATTCACAGTTAAGGACTTCACTGAGCTGTATATGAATAGAAAAGTCTGTCAGTCAAATTATTGCATAAGCTACCATGTCTGCGGGCTGTGGTTTGTTCTAAAGGTCAACTGAAAAGACCACAAGATACATGTGGGGGTAGAAACGAATTTAGGTAGAAATGAATAAATAATCGTGTTTGTCTTGTATCGTTTTCGAAATCCTATCATGATAAGCAAAGCTCTGGAGTTTTATTAAAATGATTTCTTTTATTAGAATATTTTGCACAATATGCTCTCATTTGAAAAAAATTGTCAGTGCTCTAAGGTTCATTACAGACCAGAATGCAAGAATTGGCACCGTGTCCTTATACACGCTCATCCAAAATAAATCAAGGAGGCCAAAAAGTGTAAAGAAGGTTAGAAGCCATTACATATAGCTGTAAAGCTTCATATTGTATTGATGATGTATTTGACAAAAACTTCAACTAAACATAAGCAAATTAACAAACAAATTAATTTCATTGATCAGATGGAAAAATATCTATTGGCCAGAAAAAAAATATAATCCAGAATTGAAATGCATCATGTGAGACATGAAGACTATATTCATACAATTTGTAGAGTAATTGAATTTAGTAAAAGTGTAAATTTAAAAAGTGTGTATTGATTAGCATCCATTTCTTAATCCAAAAAAAGAAAAAAAAAAGATTCTGTGAGTCTAAAATATTCTTCTTATAACTCTTTATTAAAAATGTAGACTTTCTTTATTTAGTCATTAAAAATAGCTCAATCACTTTAGAATGCATAAAATATTTACTGTATCTAAATTCAGGGCCATGTCAGATTTAGTGCTCTGTGTTCAGATTCTTACATCATCATGGATTTACTCCACAGTCCTATGCATAAACAAAAGCCCAGTTACCATCAGGAACAGTCTGTAGAGCCAAGATGAATCAGACTTATTATACAGTATGAGGAAGTTGATCATGGACCATACCCCAACACCACATCATCCATCTGAAAAGCATCAGAAAAGGCCCAGGTTTTTGGCAAAAAAGGAAACTTTCCAGACATTGAGCTACTGTAAAACAAGGATATAATGGGCCCACATCCAGGAAAACACCTAGAGCTCTGACTTTTCTGGACTTGTCTGAACAAAATGCACTACCTTAACTGGACTTGCTTGACACTTTGCATTTTATGCACTAAAAACGGCACACACATTGTACACATTTGCACTTTTTTTTCAGTCATTCTATATTCATATCACAAATATCCTCAATCACTGTATTGTTTTTATATGTTGTATTTTTTATATTGTGAATATTTATTTTTCCTTTGTTCTATACAACTAATTAAATTAAATTTAACTTAATTTTAAAATTCCATTTTGACTTTATTCTTATTTTGAATCTTTTGAGTATTTTTTAGAATAAAGCATTTCACTGCATGTCATATTGTTTATGATTGTGCATGTGAACCGAAAATATTTTTGGTTCACAAAATTTTTTTATTTATTTATTTTTGTTTTATTAATTTCACATTTTAGTGCTGACTATTCAGTAATGTAAGCCAATAGTTGTTGTTTTTTTTAAACAGGAGCACAAATGAAATAGTTCACTAACAAAATACAAGCTATGAATATGTTCACTGCATCTTATCTAGCTAACTGCTCAGACTGTTAGACTGTGAGACTGTGTCTTTCCCACACTTATAGCTAATGTTAGGCTTTTTCACAAAGAGTTTAATAAGCCATGCATTCTACTAGAAACATCTCATTATAAAAATTAAAATGAGAACTTTTACAATCTAATATACTGTATTTACCTTAGTGTTTAGTGAACTTAGTGTTTTTACAATGCCACTAATTACAGCTTAAGCTGGAACTCCAAGGAAATCCCTTCCCTAATTACACTAAAGATAAATACATGAGAAAAAGAAACAAATTCTTAACAGACTCTAACAAAAAAAAAAAATCCAATTTACAAACATCTCATGTGACCAAATTGAACAACAATAAACCCTCCAGATTAATATAGCCTTTTGATGGAAAAAAAAAGGTGTGGAAAATAGACAGTGCCATATGGAATCACAGCCCCTCCTTTCTGAATGAGCAGAGACCCACATCGTGATTCTAGCCCCATGGGACACAGGACCATTTGGGCCTTGCACGCCTGCCAAATTTCTATAGCATGCTTGAGTGCCTCCTCCATAACTGAAGTCTGTTCATGCAGTACCTGACACAATATCTGAACAATGTGGATGCTGTTCATGTGTAACCAGGAAATGGGATACAAATTGATTATGCTGTTGTTTTACTCAACTGGTAAATAGAATACAAACAGTGTGTATCTTACTTTCGATTATTTTGAACAGGAAAACGTTGGAATAAATACGCCCTAAATATTTTGTTTTTAATCTCATTGTCAAGAGCTGACTAATCGAAAAATCAAGTCTACACCTCTGAGGCTGAGAGAATCTGCTCTGTTACATGTATCATCAGTGTCATCCTGAGTCATCGTGTCTTGCTTTTGTATGGTTTTAAGCATCAAGGCTTGTGCTTGCAGGCTCAGCATATGCCTTGATCACCCTGATGATTCCTGCTGTGATTAGAAAAGAGTGAATATGAATATGCGAATTCTGAGATGCCTCTTGACCCGGTGAACCCAGAGAAAGTCCAGTGATGTGTAAGGTTCAGCTGTAACATTACACAAATAATATTCTTGTAGTATTTAAAAAAAAAATGGTTGTATGGGTTGGCATTTTGATAATCTTTGAACGCAACCTACAAAAATGAACGTTATGGAAAACCAGTGTTAACTTTCCTACAAGTAGAAAGTGTTGCTGCTGTGTTGTATGAATGTGTTTTTCACTGTGTAAATAGTAAGACACTGGAAACTAAAATGTGCCAAAATATGTGCTAGAACCATTTTAAAAACAATCTGAAGAAACTAACTAATGTAAAAGTGCACTAGTATTTACAGTATTTACAGCTTTAACAGTGTTTAAATAATGAATCCTTCAATGTTTGTCTCATGCTGTTAAAATCTGAACATGCTACGAGTTAATATGAAACTACCGTATATGACAGAATGTAGTTGAACAACTGTTCAGACATTAATCCTGGATTTGATTTTGGCTCAATCGTGATGTGCCATGTTTATTTTTTCTCTTTATAAGTATTCTCATTTTTACCAGTGCATTGTCATTTTTGTTATTTATGGAGTGATAAACTGTGATAAGCTTTGATTAAGATAAAGAAGCCCAGACATATTAGATTCCTACCTCCTGAACATAATAGTTCCAGCGCAATCTTTCAAACACAAACATGTCAATAAACTGTCATTCATCACCAGAAGACATTTCAGTCAAGCTGATTGTCACAGTGTGTTTCTGTTAGAGAGAGAGAGAGAGAGAGAGAGTGTGTGTGTGTGTGTGTGTGTGTGTGTGTGTGTGTGTGTGTGTGTGTGTGTGTGTGTGTTTGTCTATATGTGTGTGTTGAAGATGAGGGAAATCCTGAAGAGCTTATGTTCACACACACACACACACACACACACACACACACACACACACACACACACACACACACACACACACACACACACAGACAGAGTTAGAAATGGCCTTTAAATAGCAGTTCTTGCTTCACATTTTTTCGTCAGTCAGAACTCAGTGAGTGTGTTGTTCTAATCAGAAGCTGAGTTGAGGGAAAGCAGCATCAATTTGAAATGTGTTAATGATCACATTCGCACATGGCTTCTACTCACACTGCAGTTTACACACAGCCAAAAAAAATATGCACACACACACACACACACACACATCCACAGGGTTCACACTGCCAGAGTAATATGTGCCAACTTACACACATTCCCTCTCTCGCAGCCTCCCTCCCTCCCTCTCTCTCTCAATCCCACCTCTTTTTGGCTCAACCTCCTTCTTTCTCTTTTCCCTGGCAGATATTCCCACCTTGTCTGTTTCTCATCACATGCTTTTCTCTTTTCTCTCATATTTTTTTACACTGTGCTCTTTAGATATACTAAAAATCATCCTTCTTCTGTAAGACCTTCTCTTTTATTCCATCTCTCTCTTTTATATTTCTCTCTTTCCCTCTCTCCCTCCTATGCCGGTTTGTGTAGTTGTAAGAGTGCAGGGTTGGAGTATTCCTCCTGCTTCTCGGTTCTAAGGACCATGTTCTATTTCCAGCTGGTGATCATGGCAGGAACAGTTCTCCTGGCGTACTACTTTGAGTACACAGACACCTTCCCTGTGCATATCCAAGGTTTCTTCTGCTACGACAAGACGTTTTCCAAACCTTACCCAGGTCCGGAGGAGAAGAGCAAAGTGCCGCCTGTGCTCGTGTACTCACTGGTTACTGCTATCCCTACCATAACGGTGAGTGCTGGGTTTCTATTTCTTTCTCTCTTTCTCTTACTGTGTGTACATGTGTGTGTGAGATTGAATTTGTGCATGGGTGTAAGTTGTTGAGCATAGATCAGTGTGGGTGCGTGGGAGGGATGTTTCAGAGAGGGAGGGCAGGTTTTCACTCTGTGTTTGATTTATCACTTACACATGCACTGGGATGATGAAAATATAAGAGCTTATGTAGAAATTTAAAGATAAATGGATATGAATGAGATGGTGGTTTTGTTGTTCTCTGGTTTTATAGTAAATTAAAGGCAACAGATTGCAGAACCACATGAATTTACCCCCCTCCCTATTCAGAGAGATTGCTGGACTTATGTGTGAAATTAAGTGCCAGAGAAAAATAGCTAAAATATGTACACTTACTGTGTGAAACAACCAAAACACCTCCCAGGCTTTGGTGCTTGCTTTGTTTTTTTTTAATGCAATTCTTTGAAACAAAGCACTGATCAGTTTTAATGAAACACCTGAAAAACGGACCAAAATGACATAATAAATCCTGTCTAGATTTAGACTCAATCAAAGTCAGCACACAATCCCAACCTGACTCACTCTCAAGTATTCAAGCATACTGTAGCACACTCAAAACCTGACTCATACTGAATCGAAGACAGAACAGCAGAACAACCTGCCCCAGACTTATCTAACATCACACTAAGCTCAAACACAAAACATAGCTGCAACTTGACAATTTCAGAGCACATAAATGCTTCCAACTGACAAAAATGTCTTTTGAAAAGCCTGTTTCTGGGCAAAATGCTCCTGGATCTATTAAGTACTGATGCGCCAGTCTACCGTGGGTCAGCGAGCTGCACTGATGCTCAATTTTACTACAGAACTCAGGCTCTGTGACAGATCAACCTCAAAGGCAACCCTTCCATGATAATTAATTTCATAGCTTTTAGTCTTAAAGGCTGAGCTCTCTGCTTCTGTCCTGAATAGCACGCTAAGCCCAGCGCTCATACTCTAAATCTGCACGTGTCCTCAGAGGTATACACAAGTGTATAAGAAGCTAGCATTTATGACATTCATAACCAGTTAAGAAATCCAAACACACTATCATTCCTCAATGAAACACGTGATGATATAAGAATGGAAAGTAAAGGGCAGCACAGTGGCATAGTATTTAGTATTGCTACTTCACAGCTCCAAAGTCCACTGGTTCAGTTCAGCTCAAGATCTCATGTACAGTCTTTCTCATGTTCTTCCTCCATCCTGAGCTTTTTCTCAAGGTTCCCCAATTTCCTCCTTCCTTCCAAATACATGCTGAATAAGTGTGTAAATGTATGTGTATGTGTGTATAATGTCTTGTGATGGACTTACTGAAGATGAATGAATGAGTCATTACACTAAAATACTGTAGATCATGTGACAAAAACAAAAGATGGGCCATGGCGGAATCGGCTACTTGTACACAATAGCTCCAATTTAAATGATGGGTAGTTACTGTAGGCTATAGATAAAATCAGGTAATCAGTCCACATATTCTCTGCTTTCATCCAAATCCAATGTGATTTATAGCTAAATTCAGTCTGGGTAAGAGGAATCTGTTAAGCTGTATCCAGGCATGTTTTAAATGTCCACAGATGGCATTTGTGAATACGTTCTTGTACCTGCATGTCGTAGGTTTATAGAAATAAAAATGATTTTTTTCTAAATTTAATGAATCATTTCTATATAAACAATAGTAAACATTGACTAACAGTGAAATCAATCTGTTTCAGATGAAAATAAAAATAGGTGTGAACATACTTCACCTATAAAACTGAATTACATCTTTTAGACACACTGTATTGCAGCTTTATTTAACTAAATTTCTCTACTAAATTGTTTTCACACACTATCATTTACTTAATAAGTTCAATCTTGTGTAGTTTCATTGTTTTACTGTAACTCTTTTTTGGAAAAATACATGTTTGGAAAACTAATGGCTGCTCTTCAATGCCAACACACTAATCCAAAAAAAAACAAAACATAAAATTACATGATATATCACTGAAGATGAGAATTAATTAATTTCCTTAATCTTAAAACAATCATTAAAACACTTATTAACTTACTTTTGTATAATATTAAACTTTTTGTACTTTATTTCTTATGTTCTGTAAATGTTCTGGCTTTGATACAATGTCCATTGTTAAAGCGCTATACAAATAAAATTAAATTGAACTGAATAACATTTCTAGTTATTTCACTGTTATGTTGCACTATAATTTGTAAATTGGATTAGCTGGATTTTGTTCATTATTATCCACTGATTCCATATACAAAACTTTGTGATTAATGTCTAACATGCCATTATACCTTTTTAAACTCCAGTTTACTTCCCAAGTCAGTATCTGTAAATAAAATCTACTTTAACTCATAAATGTTCAGATTTGTGCAAAATGTCCAATCGTAAATGAGCCTAAATCCAACATTGCATCTATGTCAGTATGTATAATATTACGTATATTGTCATATTTTATTGGAATGTTTGTGGTCTTAATGATAGACTTTACATTTGATCTCTGTGTACTGTAGACTTACTGTACTCTCTCTGTAATTGATGGTCATAGCTTCATTTCAGGTCTACAGTGTAAGAATAGAGAGAATGAATAACAAAATATTACTGTCTAATAACCCACACCTGATTTGTCTACATGTGTTACTTATATATTTTTCCATACGCGATCATTCAGTTCAAATGCTTTTTTGTGCTGTGCCTGTACACGGAGTGTGTAGTGTTTAATGTTTGACTGAGTGTTAAACAGTCCATCAGGATACATTGACACCCTAATATAAACAGGAGATGTAGACTCTGGTTATTGCGATCTTAATATATTTGACTTTCATTTGAATTCTAGTACTGTACTGTATATACATCAGATGCTTCCTAAATGAATTCTAGTGACATTAATCCTAGGCTCTGTAGAAAATCTGTTTGTCTTCTAACAGAGAAAACTGGGTTTGGGCTAAATTATAATGATATATAGCAGAAATCATGATGCATTTAGTCTTCAGCAGACAAGTAGCTGCGAAACATGAAGCACGAAACATTTATCATGTGCAATTTTACATGTATTCACTCGCACTTTTCACTAAATAGTCAGATTTTAGTCTTAGTCGCACCGTTTTAACTGCTTGTACCAACTGTCTCTGTGGTGTTAAAAGCTTTTTGCTTTTCCCAAGAGTGATTGATGTGAAAGCATTCTTTATATGTATGCAAGCTCATGGTGACGTAGACAAAGGATTTCTTTTTGAAAACCTAAAGGATAGTCTGTCTTTCCAACCCATTTTATTTAACACATGCAGTGCAAATTTTACACGAACAAGTACAGAAATAGTAAGGTATATATGGTATAATAATACATAGTGAAAGAATAATGTACATCAAGTTAGTGACACAGAGATAATGCCATTTACCATTCATTTAATTCCTAATTTAATGCCCCGCTCGCTCTGCTTTCACAACTACAGAACACAATATCCCCTGAGTGATGTGTGTACATGCACTTGACTGACTCACGCTAGCTGTCGTGCTGTAATGACAGCAAAGCAGATTTATTCTTGACACACATCTGACAGAGAGGAATTGGATTTGGGAAGAAAAGATATAGTAAAGGGAGGCATGTACAATCAGCCTGAAAATTACTCCTTCTCTCATCAACTTTCATAATACAGCTCTGTGAATGTGCCAATATGAGGGTTAACGGGCAGAATGGAGGGGAAGACAAAGAAAGCATGAGGAATTGCAAGAGAAAAAAATATGTAGGATAGGATAGAGAGAAAGAGAGAGAGAGAGAGAGAGAGAGAGAGAGAGAGAGAGAGAGAGAGAGAGAGAGAGAGAGAGAATGTGTAGGAGGAAGATAAGGGAGAGATGTTACCTATCTTTCTATTGTGGGATTTATAAGAAAGAATACAGGACAATGGAAAATAGATAGATAGATAGATAGATAGATAGATAGATAGATAGATAGATAGATAGATAGATAGATAGATAGCAGCATCATCAACTATGTGGTTCACTGGAACAATCAGGACGAACAAACTCCTTTACTTACACAACATATAGCTTGTAGTTGCATTCCATAAAATTCCCTCTCGACTGCACTGACTATGTGTTTACTCACACACACACACACACACACACACACACACACACACACACACACACACACACACACGTTAAGCATGACACCAGAAACTGACATTCACATTACTGACAAAAACTAGGTCCAAAATAAATAATGGTCAGGCTGAGATAGAGAAAATGTTTCAATTAATTTTGTTATTGAACTCTGTTAGGGGCAATAACATTACTACAAGTAGTTATTATATTTGTGGGATTCATTTCCTCCATTTGCATTCCTTTTTACCCGCAGGGACCTCTTTTGTTTATCATTAAAAATGACTTTCAAAGGAAAAGAACCTTCAGGAACAGGTATATCCAATTTTTGAGACAGAAGCTGGGGGCTTGAGCTCATATCCTGATTGCAGGCAGCTGTAACGGATCTTTCTTTAGAGCTCTGCAATGGAGACATGGCCTTGATCATCCATTAGCTGTCTTAAAACGATGGATCTGATCATCTTTCACATTATTCATACTTATGATGACATTAACACACACGTACATGTACAGCTTTCCTGACACTTCCATTAATGCACATACATTACAGAAAGCTTTTTGCAGTGACATGTGCAAACACACAAACACACACACACACACACACACACATACTGTATACATTAATGCGTATGTCAAAACCATTCACAGACCTGTACGTATTACACATCCAGGACTGGAATATTGTGAAGGGTTTATTAGGCTGGTGAAATTTGGAATGCTTTGATTACACTGTCATTTGAGGAACTAAAAGAATGATGAGACACAGTACAGGAAATCTAACAAAGGTTAGTGGCATCAGGGTGGCTTTTTGATTAAGACATTTGGACACTGATTGGAAGGTCATGAGTTCAACAATTTGCCCCTGTTAAGCTCTTGAGTGAGAATGTTAAATGATAAAATTAAATTATTGATTGAGAAACTGTTGCAACCAAATTGTTTGGAGATCTGGAACATACAGTATATAGAAAATAGAAAGTAAATAGAAAGTAAAATAGTCTGATATCACATTAAAAATGTGTCTTTCATTTAAAGAGAAAGAGAAATAAAGAGAAAGAAACTTGCTTTTCTTACAAAGTCATATGTGCAGCAGAACAGGGAGGTTTTTAATGATTTATTTATTTTTCATTCAAATCTTTGGGGTGAACTATGATACGAAATGTGCTTGTTTACATTAAAATGCTACATTCCTTAATCAGATCATGTTTTAAATCATATTTAAAAAACAGAAAGTAAATATCCAGTATCTTGCTAATTTAATAATACAGATTGTGGAAGCAATTTTATCTGATTAGTAAAATGCATCAGATTTTCCTCAAGCCTAATCTCTTCTATTAAAACACGTGATAAGATGACATGCTGATTGATTTGATCTAAAATGGTTAATATGGTTTTGTGGCTTTGTGGTTTTGTAGGCTTGTGGCTCAATAATATTCATCCTGATATAATAAGAGTTTATATTCTGGTATTTTTCATGGTTTGATGCACTGATTGCATTTCTCATCGAGCTGAGGGGGTGGACACTGAAAATTGCAAATATTGATTTATTTTCATGACTCCATTCTTCTGAAATACTAAAAAATAAAACAGTGGCATATTATCTTATATTTCTTTTGTTTGACTGGTTGGAGTTCATATGTACAAGTGGCTTTGGAATATAGACAAAGACATTAAAACTTTACAGGCAACTGAAACAGATCAAAGCTGAATGAGAAATTATATATGTATATATATATATATATATATATATATATATATATATATATATATATATATATATATATATATATATATATATATATATATATATATATATACCCTATGTACCCTATATATGTATAGGGTATATACTGTGTGTATATATATATATATATATATATATATATATATATATATATATATATATATATATATATATATATATATATATATAATTTCTCATTCAGCTTTGATTGAGCAGCCAAGGTCTGACAGCTGATTCAGGGGAAGCTGCCATGCACTAACATACCCTTACAGGTTGTGCTACAGTATAAAATAAATTGTGTTCCCAACATTTGTTTTATGTGTCATATGGACATTAACTATAAAAATGTGCAGAATCTAGATTTTATTATAGTTTGGAATTATACTCATCCTTCATTGCCTATTACTTATAATATTCACAGACGTGTTTTAGTAATATGAAATATGTATGTGCTCCAAGAGCGGCCCTTACTATAGAATATGTAAGCTAGGGGCTCTGAATAAAACACATTAAATGATTTTTCCTAATTGTATGTATTTTTTGTAATAAAACAACCAACACATAGCATCTAATTAATCAGTTCAGTGTTGTGTGAGTATTTCCGAGTCTGTATGCAAAACTTTGATATTCTCTTTGATATTCATATTTGCCAATTGAAGGCTAATGCATTCTGTCAGTGGCACCTTACAATTGATTGAATATTTAAAAGAGAGAGAGAGAGATTATCAGGGAGGAAAACTGAGACATGCTGACAAATAGACACACAAGTACTGAATATGAGAGGTCCTTAAATGTACAGCCTCTGTACACTTACTCTCATGATTGCTTAGTCTCTGACTAACTGCATCTGATTGATGAAGTGGTAGAGCATGAGTAAGATGACAGGCCATGCTCTATCTCTCTGAATAACACTCTCTCTGACCTTCTCAACTCGTCTGTTTCACTACCTTTGGTTCCTTGTGACAGTAATTCCATTGCCTGTCAGTCCATGTCATTGGTAATCCTCTATTCCTGGTGTGTGTGTGTGTGAGAGTGTGTGTGTGTGTGTTTCCAAACACAGTGCCCTGTCTCTCTCTCTCTTGCTGTCTCATCTCTGACACCAGAATACTTTTCTCATTGCTGCAGCATTTGTAGTCAGTGTAGTTCATGTAGATGATTATAAGTGACAGAAATTCGTATGCCATCAGCTGCCAAATTATAAATAGTCTAATTAATGCGGCCAAGTATAATTATTATATAACAAGAACCCACAAATGTTTTAAACTCAAACTAATTCTGGACACCTTTAAGTGATATCACATCAAGCAGGTGACGGTAACACTTTCTATTCATGTTATAATGCATTCATAAGGCAATATCAAGGCTGTGATGTTCAGGTGTTCACATACTTTTGACTACATTGTGTAGCTTTACATTTTTTCCAACTGGAAAATAGGTTTATAGCTTTGTCCTTTTTCATAACTGAATTATTCTTTTTTTAATGATTTTATGATAACATATGACTATATAACCTTTATATCCCTTTATAGTAATGAATTTCAGCCTAAATGCACATTATGGTGAACAAAACACATCACATTTATGTCTAGAAATAAATTGTAACTGGCATAAAGAAAACCTGCTAAGTGTCCTTTACACTACAGGTTGTGTGAGACAAATTATAGTAACACAGTGAGATGTTCCAGCCATCTACATGGTGTGAACCATCTAGCATGACAACACATCATCTAGCCAAGCTATAGTGACCAGACAGACACATTCTCTACATTATGTCACCTAAATTTAGTCTCATTAATGAGCTGCCATAATGAGGAACTGACAGGATGTTATTAGCATGTAAGCAGCGTGGACTTTTATGGACAACTTTCAAAAATCGCATTCTGGATAAAATTAATGAAGCCTGCTTATCATGTTCTGTGTTTTGTGTGTGTATGTGTGTGTGTGTGTGTGTGTGTGTATGTGATTCACAGCTACACCATCTACAACTGCAAGAATAACGGATTTAATCGATGTTTCATCATATATCTGATCATGCTGTGGTTGTTTGTTTCTTGGTTTGTTTCTTTTTTAAATTTATTTGAAGATTCTGGCTGGGGAGTTGATGGCATTCTTCATGAAGTCAGAAGGAACACAAGAGAAGACTATAGTTACGGCAGACTGCTGCTACTTCAGTCCTTTGCTGAGACGCATCATACGTTTTCTAGGTAATGGACCATAATGAAAAGCGGGCAATAATCTCAGGTCAGGAATAAGGAATGTTTTTTAGCAAAGGTTTATGTATCGTTTAGCTTTTCTGTACATTATGGCAACTTTGATTCATTTTGGGGGGAATTATAATTACATGTAGTGTGCACAATGCTTTTCCATCACATAAAAATAATGAAGCTGGTAGATCCATCAGGCACTGATGTCGAGGAGGTCTGGAGTGCAGTCAATGTTTCAGTTCACTATGAAGGTGTTCAGTGGAATTAAGGTTAAGGCTTTACTAAGATGACTCCACTTGAAACTCTGCAAACCCTGTCTTCATGGACTTCAGTTTATACACAGGAGCTTTGTCATGTTAGAACAAGTTTGGGCCACTTAGATCCAGTGAAGGTAAATTATAATGCTATAACAGAACATAGCTATGCTATAACAAACTTGCTATACAATTGTTTACTTCTAAGTTTGGGGAAGACTCAAAAATAGGTGTGATCTTAAGTTGTCCACAAACATTTGGCCATATAGTGTAATATGACTGACAGTAATTAACAGCAAAAACAGCTCTAGTCATCTTTGAATACATTTAATGGACTTAATCGATCTTGGTTTTCAAATAAACTGGTTAACACCTTTATCGCACAATGATGTGTATCCTCTCTCTTAGGTGTCTACTCCTTTGGCCTCTTCACCACCACTATCTTTGCCAACGCTGGACAGGTGGTCACAGGAAACCAGACACCTCACTTCTTGTCAGCATGTAAGCCTAACTACACAGCTCTTGGCTGCCACTCCAATCTCCAGTACATCACAGAGCGTCGAGCTTGCACAGGGAACCCACTCATAGTGGCATCTGCCCGTAAATCCTTCCCTTCAAAGGATGCAGCTCTGAGCGTCTACTCTGCTGTGTACACTGTGGTAAGTGCTGTGTGTGTGATTCATTATTAGTGTTACCAACAGAGTTAATGAGTAGCAAATTAAAAACAAGTGAAATAAATAGACTATGAGGTATTTTCATGGCACCAAAAGGAATTTTTGATCACAAAATTAGTAGGTTAATGCTGAGTCTTTAAAATATGTTAATGAAATGGAGAATTGTTCTTATCCCAGGCATTTTTTGTTCCCTTGGGCTTTTATTCTACCGTAATTATGAGGTTTTTTTTTAATTATAACATTCTTGGATGCCAGTGGGCACAAAACCTTGAAGCACATGTCCAAATCTGTGTGCCTGTTGTCTTAGATGTATGTGACGCTGGTGTTCAGGACAAAGGGAACGCGTCTGACAAAGCCGACAGTCAGTCTGACCCTGCTGTGCCTGGCCATGCTGGTAGGAGTAGTGAGGGTGGCAGAGTACCGCAATCACTGGGCAGACGTCCTTGCTGGGTTCTTTACTGGAGGAGCCATCGCTGTGTTTTTGGTGAGAGCAGGTGTACGCATAACAGTATGTTGAGAAGGGAAAGGATGAGTGGAATTAATCTGCACATAAGTGTAGGTCTCTCATTAGTTTTTTATTTTTTATTTTGCCCAACTACCCATGTTTCTCTCCTCTTACTCAAACACCCTTTTTAATCCTCAGGTGACCTGCGTGATCAACAACTTTCAGCAAGCGAAGTCCTCTCCTCCACCTATGCGAACCCAACGTCCAGAATCCATGCTGGGCATGCCCATGGTGGCTCTGCCTTGTGTGGAGAGTCCACTTGAAAAGTTAAGTGGCACTCAGGTAAGGGGTGGGGGCAGGTGAGAGGCAGGGCTGCACACATAGGTGGCACACACCTGTCCCCTCTATTCTTGACCCAGTGGACCTCCAAAGTGACCCGCTAACCCTTCCTGCACACCAGTGCCCCTGCCTGACCACCAACATACCCCAGAACCCCAACACCAACCTATTGTTCACCCTGGACTACCCCTTGTTGTTCTCTCGCAGAGGGAGAATATTCTAAGCCTTAAGTGACTTTGCCCTTGAGTGAGTAATACACTGAAAAGTTTGAGGCCAAGGTGGGCCACCACTGAGCTCTAATCATGACTACCATTGAATACATCCTTCATTCTGCCCTCTGAGGCTCTGAGGCTATACATTAAACCCCCATATCATAGCAACCTGAAAAATTAGTGGACTTTGAAAATGGAGTTTTGATCAGTCTGTCAGTCATGGCTGCCTAATTTAGATAGAGTCAGGCCGTATTGGGTGCCTGGAGGCCAACTGCTTTAAATCAAAAAGATATAAGAAGATTAGTGTCTCCTACAGTTTGTCACCGCCATAATATCTTCTGCTCATATGTTCATTGTCTGTTCTTCACCATTATATTTCCATATGTTCATCACTGTCCCTCTGCACCACACCTTTTCCATTGACCTGATCATCTTGCCACACCATATTACAACACCATCACACTCTTTCCTCACAGATCTTGTTTCTGTCTGCCCACAAACTCTATTATTTGTCATGCTTTGCTCGATCTGTCTGTCTTTCTCTCTTCCCACCTTGTCCTTTCTCTCACACTCTCTCTTTCCATCCTTACAGACTCCAAGGGGATCTCCATTCACTGAGATCACATGACCATCAGCCTTATCGGTTCCCCGCCACTCCCGATGTCCTCATACCGTCTCGCTCCATTTCCAGCGAAGTCTAGACCAGCCATCTGACCAATGCACCGCAGCCCACACCACTGGACGTTACACCACCCTCTACCGCTCCTACTCGACGCAGGTCTAGACATTGTCCTCCTTGCTTCACTCTTCATCTCCATGCCCCCTTCATGCTGCCCTCAGGTCTCTGGCACACTTCTCAAACAAACGAGAGGATACTTTTTTGCTTCTGAAATCTCAATTATCAAGACTTGTCCAGGAGTTTAAATTGTTTAAAAAATGTCTAAAATTTCCAGACATACAGGCTTGACATTGGCAAGATCTTTGAATTCGTTACAGTTTGCTTGAGTAGTGCGTAATAGCCTTTGGACCACCCAATGATATTTGGCCCTAAATCCATCCAACCTTTTCCCAGGGGAACCGATATGGAGTCCATGTACTGGACTTCTGAGAACAAAACAAAAAAAAGACTAGTCCTGTGTCTGATAGGCCTCTTTTTTTGTTTCATTATAGTGCGTTTTTAATGAAGAGGCATGTTTAAATAGTGTTTTCTGTATAGCATTCGGTGTAAATAATGTATTTAAGGTTGGAATTTAACAACCGTGCCAGCAAATCCTACTGAAATCTAACAAAAGGTTACCCAGACTCTTTCTAATTCATCAGCGTGTATGTTGTGAAAAACGGAAGTTTATTCTGGTGGACAGAACATTTTTTATTAACCTATTTCAGTATGCTTTGGTTCAGTTTTTGCAACAA
This sequence comes from Tachysurus vachellii, assembly GCF_030014155.1. Lineage (NCBI taxonomy): Eukaryota > Metazoa > Chordata > Actinopteri > Siluriformes > Bagridae > Tachysurus > Tachysurus vachellii. The sequence goes on from NC_083477.1 coordinate 11,773,467, forward strand.
TTTTCAAATCAGTGCACATGTCCTTTCTCTCATAAATAATAGGCAGCTTAAAACAGTGAATTCAACACATTTATAATTGACAAACCTCAGCAGCTGGACAGCGATCTCCTCCTGTCACAGTAAATATTCATTGCTTGGTTCTTTTTCGAGGATTTTCCCACCAGCTCCTAGAGTGTGGCAGATTTAGCTTGTTAACAGCGATGACACCATTCTGACGCAATGGCATTTTCATCACCCTTGTTCCCGGGAAGAGCTTGTCTCAGACACAACAGCGCTCTGTCAGATTCAACACCCACCACAGTTTTGAGAGTTCAAAGCCAACACATGTCTGTTTCTCAGAAAAGCCCAAACCCAGGACCAACATGGCATTTGTGTCAGTTCAATGTGCTGTGGTTAAAATGCATTGAGCTGTCACTCTCACACAATTTTATTATTATTTTTTTTGTACATTTAATTACAGTTCTCTCTCACTAGCTTGTTTACTCTTGGATGCTCTGATCTGATACAGGTTGATGTGGAATGGACATCAGCTGGTTAGCACAATTTCCCAGCATTCCTTCTTTAAAAGGGATTTTCATGACAGCTTCGATTAATTATTGAGTTGGATTCATTCGTTTTTTGTAAATTACGTGTTATGAACAGCACTAGTTTTCACTTAGAGTGACAGTTTTGCTGCTTTTAATTTGCACAATGCTTTATGCACCTGTATTACTGTATTTTCCTGAAATTCCTTTGTATCTGCTCTCTTTTTGACTACGTACATTTTCTTCACTGTGCTGTGTAAGGTAATATATATTCTGGCCCAACACTACCACCATGCTTACAAACACAACCGCACACACTTTGCACACTTTGTCAAACCTTTATTCTAATACTTTATCCAGCTGTCATCCTTTCTTACATATAATGATTGTACAGTTTTGTAAATATATCTTTTTGTTAAGAAAAAAACAAGAGAAAGCAGAAATTTGTGTGTTTACACTGGCACCTATGTGCACCCATAGTTACTGTAGTATTCTAGTTAGCGTTTTAACCATGGAACTAATCATCATCTGTATTTTGGGAAATAAAAATGGAATGGATCAGTTTATAGGGTGTTTGGACAGTGAAGCCATTTTCAACGCAGATGTGTATGGTAGCACCTGACCAATAACCTGTGAAGTACAATTAACCTCAAATTTTATTATGGGAGAAACGGGTAAGATGAGCCATTTTTACTTCTTTATTTGTCAATCTAATCAATTATGATCTAGTGGCAATGCACAAAGCTTAATGCAAGTATTACTAACTTCAGCTGTGAGCATTTGTATTTAACTAAAATACATTTTATGGATACACAGTTCACTTTTTTATGGTTTACCCCAGGTGAGAGGTCACGTGAGTCAATGAGTGGTTAAGGTGTTAAATTATTGTACTTAACATGGACTCGTGTCTTTACTGATATTGGTGCTTTTCTGCTCTTGGTGCTTTTAGCTCCACCTTGTGTAAAATGTCCAGTCTACAATTTCTATACAAATCCAGGATGCACAAAGCATTTTTTTTATAGAAAATTACTCATATGTTAACAGGACATAACTTGCATTGAATCCATAATTGTATAATAAAACACTGATTTGTATCTTAACATCCAGACAGAGTGAACAAAGAAATGTAATCTATAAATGTTTTCATAGTGTGACATTACTACTACTGCATAACCTATGAGCTAAAGTGCATGTTCATTTGTACAATACACATAATGTATTGTGTAGTGTGTCAGTGAATCATTTTACCCCAAGCCTGAACGATCATCTTATTACCAACATTCTGTTAAACTGAAGAGGGCTAACTTGCCTTTTTTTTTTTTTGCCTTGCCAGTGTCTTTCTGTCACATCACAGATTTGAAACAGAAGCAACAATTATTTATTTGAAAATAACACATTTCTTTTCAAATTTTCTTCAATTTCAGAGCAAGACAAAATCACATTTTGAACATAAATCGCTTGCTACTTTCTCCATGTATTCTTTTGTACGTTGAGTGGCTCATCTTACCCATTGTCTCAACTGCCTTGCTAAGGTTTATTGGATAAACATACCTGCCATCTACTGTAACATTTAATCACTATAGAAAAATACTATTAAAAAAACAGTCATTATGATATGAACATCAAAGCTGATGATGGTTGTGATTTGTCAACCTGAATTTGACATGCAGTCAAGAAGACACGATATTGGAAGTGATTTTGTGCCACAATTTTGTACTGGTTTTGAGAATCTGCTGTGATGGGACCTTCTCTGAATAATGTGGATCAGGTGAGGTTTTAAGCTTAGCTGAGGTGTTCTGGTTTCAAGGTTTCATATTCACACTCTTCACCATTTTGTATACTGTATGTCTGTCTGAAGAGAACAATAAATGGATCTTTCAATACACTGCCTTGGATATTTCTCTCATTTCTCCCACCGCTTCCTCACACAACAAAGAGATCTCACTCAAACGAATTGACTAATGTGTTCTTGAAGTATTTCAATAAGTTCAATTAATTTGTTCATGAATTATTAAAAACCAGTAATAATGAATTTCTTCGTTTCTAATTTTCATAGAAAGCAGGAACTCACTGAGTGTCTTTTCCTGATTTAATAAATGCCTATATATAAAGATTGAGATTGTGTATTCTTTATATTTAAAATACAGCTCCACCATGTGGAAATCAACAAACTAGCATGATTATACTATATGTAGTAAACAATTAAAAATTTCTGGCCTTATATTGGGCAAGAAATGATATAAACACATCCTATAGGTAATATTTTAAGATTTATTATAATATGTATACAGTCATGTACATACATTTTTAAATATTGACAAATTTATTAGTTTTACTGTCTACCACAGTACACTGGAGTTTGCAATTATTTGTAATATGAGTTTAAATGTGAGAATAAATTGACTTAATTTAACCATAATTTAACCTCCAGATTTTTCATACAAATTATATGTGGTCCTTTTTAAAAGAGACCAAAAGTAATTCATCAAACAAACCATGATAAATTAACAATTATTTTTAATACTTGGTTGCAAAGCCTTTGTAGGCGATATCCTCGGTTCCTGCCTGAAATCTGGACCCCAGAGACATCACTAGATGTTGGGTTTATTCCCTTGTGATGACCTGCCAAGCTTGTACAGCAGCTGACTTCACTTCCTGCTTGTTCTTTTGGGCATTTTAAAATGCATGCTGAATTGAATTCAGGTCCAGTAATTCACTTTGTGCCATCCACACTTTGTCTTTAAAAAGTCTGGGGTTGCATTTTTTAAAAAAAAAAAAACATTCTAGATCCATCAAATTGTAGGAGCATCTCCAGTGCACAGCCTGCTGTACATTAGGTACCCTTGTGATGCTAACTATTTTGCTAAGCAATTATAATTAATGTTCACAATTTATAGCTTATATTATCTTAGCTACTAGAGCTGAATTCATCGGGATGAGATGGCATGTAAAAAAAATTTTTTTATTTCTTCTGATTACAAAAATGAACATAAAAAAAATTGTTGAATATGTTTAACATTTTCTAGCTCTATTTAAAGCTCTTAAATGCTAAAACATCCTAGTTTACTATCTTATGGTGTTAAGGTGTATAACTTATCCAACTGATAAAGGGCACACAGATTTTATCTCACTGTTTTGTAAGCTACATTTTAGACGATTGCTGTCACTCTTGTAAATTTGTATTTGTGCACATTATTCCTAGATCTTTTTCTGTCATTACATCATCAAACAGGACTCACTGAGAAAAGGATATGTTTCTATCTATGGTATTTGCTAAAGACTGTCGCAGCTGTAGTAACTGATATTAAACAGGAGCCCCTGACCTGTCTGAATTCGATTGACAGGTTTGATGTCTGCCGCACTGACATGATGAAGTGGCTAGCATTCTAAATTAATCTAGCATCATGCACACTAATGTGGTGTGGTCTGGAGTGTTAAGTCTGAGACAAGGCAACACACTGCGTGCAAGAATTATGGACACTTGCATATAGAAAAGCACAAGAAATCATTCAGGATTAACTTCTGTGTGCACTGGAACAATGAGAACCAAGCTGGAGCAAACTCAGGCTGCCATACGGATATAGTTTGTAGATGTATCTTCGTATTCAACATTTACATTTAACATTTAGATTTATTTTTAACATTTTAATACATGTAACATTTGTAATTAACGTTAAGCCTTATACAGTATTTGGTCAGAGTATTTAGCATTTTAAATTTGAATAACTAGTAGTTATTAGTCATTTATGCTTTTATTTCTACAGTTTGATGTCTGGCCAATATGGTTGCCAGGTCTGTTCTATCAAATCTGCCTAATTAGTCAAGCCTAAAAATTCACTATGGTGTATTTACATTCCACAACTTTTTAATTCCAACTCCACTGCGATGCATTAGAATATTTATGAAAATATTATATAATTAGCAGTAATAAGCAGTAACACTGTTGCTGTGAGTTAAAAAGTCACATAGAGTTAGAAACCTGATCTGTTTTTTTTTTTGGTAATGGTTTGAGCTAATAGTGTTAATAGTCTTTAATCCTGTAACTATACATTAGTTCATGTTCCGAACACAGCAGTGACATGACTGCTCGATGGGTCCCACCATCTGGGGTGGAACAGCTGAGTCAATGGCTATCTTCAAATGATGGGTGAAGAACTACCTCTGACTGAAACACTTAAACTAGCTCCTATTTTTTTTTCTGGTTGATGGTATCCTAAGAACCAGTGTTAATGTATTCATAGATAGAGACTTAAAAGCACTTTTGTACTTTGCTCTGGATAAGGATGTCTCCCAAATGCCATAAATGTAAATGTAAATGTAAATGTAAATGACAATGAGATAATTGTTAAACCTTATTTGAAATACTGAAACCTGTACCAGTTACTTAATGCCAGAAACGTGTCCATTTCAGTAACTAAATATTTCCAGGAGTGACACACAAAGCATCATGCTGTTTGAAAGGCTGCCACTGGAGGGAGCTAGTCCTTAAGTCCATTACAGGCCCTATACCTTAGGTCTTGCTGGTTTAATAATCAAAATGAATATTTATTACTATGAAGTTTCTGAAGTAGAGGGTTAGTATCTTATATTAGTTGCTCATCTGGTTTATGTTACTCATACAATGGTTTGACCAATTAATTTTATATGATTTAGATATAATCTAAATATTGGTGACAAAAGGCAGGATGTTTTCTTCAATTACTGTATAGAATCTGGTGAAAATAATTACTCTCGACTTTAGTTAATTAAATAAAACTATGTGTATTACTGCAATATTTTGATCTCAGAGCTAAGTCATTTAAATTCCAAGCCATGTGCTACGAGTGGAGCTGTTTTTAATAGTTAATGACTTATTGTCTTTGGTCCATACACATAAACGGCTAAACATCACGGCACCACTGGGACACACATGCACACACTCATTAGTCTTCGACAGTCTTTGACAGGATTGCAATATAATTATAGTTTTCATCCATTTTAGGAAGGAAATTTTCATCCATTTGATGTAATGACTTTGTAGTCAATGAACTCACCTTTTAGCTTTTGTAGCTCTTGTTATTTATAATAAAATACATGCTTCTTTTGGCTAAGTGAGAAAAAAGAGAAAGTGAGAAATGTCAAGAGAGCTATCAAGTCTTTCTGTTCGAGCTGATATGGATATGGATACGGATATAAATATGGATATGGATATGTTTTCCTAAATTAAATTGATTCCTTTTTATATGTACTATGACTAAATGTGTCTCAGGCAGTCACACCAGTCGAGTGATTACTCTTCAGGACTTCCTTTAACTCCTGTGATTACAACAAATTTGCAATATTCATACAGACCAGGTGCTTAATTTTACGGCATGTCATTCTCTCTTTTATATCACAATCAATGTTGATCCACAGTACTTCACTAGTGATTTATACAAATATCATCTGCAGCCTTTAGTACTGGGTAAATACATTTTCCACCTCCAGGGTAGAACTTAAGTGTGACTACGCCTGCAGGATTAATCAGCTTCCATGGAAGTGAGTAGGGGTGAGCCATAGGGCTCAGTGTTTGGATCGGGGCACAGCCAAAGTATTGGATGATGCAGAAAGACAAGTGCTTTATTCAAACAGATGCAATGTGGATGACTCACATCCTAGTTGCTTTTCCCCTAAACTTGAGTGACGTTATATCAATTAACCATGAGCTCACCACTTTCGGTCAGGGTTGTGGCATTGGTCATAGGTCATAATCATGAGAAAAGATGGACAAAATATATTTAATGTCAGAAATCTCTAGTTAGTTGCTATGTTAATTATCAGGTTCTCTTATCTCTCTCTCTCTCTCTCTCTCTCTCTCTCTCTCTCTCTCTCTCTCTCTCTCTCTCCCTCGCTCTCTCTCTCTCTCTTACTACTCAAGACCCACCTCTCACTCCAACATTATCTTTCCCGGAAATTGCATTTCCAGCGCAGGCAGGGCCCCATTATGAGAGCAGAGAGACATGCTGTAACCTTTTTAAAAAGCCATTAGAGCTGCACCTGCCCCTCCCCCATTATCCAACAACTATATGCTCCTTCCCCCATCAGTCCTCCCTCTTTCTTTAAAGCCTCTGTAATGTTATTAGTCCTCCTCAACATTGACCATTATCCTGATCTCCAGCAGGTCCCTGGCCTCCAACTGCCCTCCATCTAATGGAGAAGAGAGGACAGAGAAAAACAAAAATTACAGACAAGAGAAGAGGAGAAGATGAGAGGATGTGTAAGAAAAGGGAGAGGAGATAAGAGGATGTAAAAGAAAAGGGAGCGGAGAGGAGTGGAGAGGAGATGACAGGAGAAGAGAGGAGAAGATGTGAAAGAAAAGGAAGAGGAAAGGAGTGGAGAGGAGATGACAGGAGCAGAGTGGAGAAGAGAGGAAAAGATATGAAAGAAAGGGAGTGAAGAAAAGAGGAGAGGAGAGGTAACTAGAGGAGAGGAGAAGAGAGGAGATGATGTAAAGGAAAAGGCAGAAGAGAGGAGATGATAGGAAAGAAGAGTATGTGAAATAAAAAAGAGGAGTGGAGAGGAGTGCAGAGGACAGAAGAGAGCAGGATGTGACAGAAAGGGAGGGGAGGAGGTAAAATGACAGAAGAGGACAGGACAGGACAGGACAGGACAGTATGGGAAAGGACGGGTCATAAAAGAACAGAAAAGGGCAGGACATTAGAAAAGAGGAGAGGACAAAATAGAGGATGAAAAGAAAAGAGGAGATGAAAGGAAAGAAGAGATCCATAACAACTCCCTGACAATCAAAGAGAGCAAATAGTCTTCATATATACAAAGACAGATCAAGGAAAAAAGCATCAGTATCTTGGATGAGATCAGAGCAAACAGACAGCCATCCAGTCTTGTGTGTACAGTACAGTACACACACACACACACACACACACACACACACATTTGTAGAGGGAGGGACTGAGTGAAACTGAATTGTTAGGGCCAAAGTTCCAGATGGACATCCTACATCCCAGAGCTTAGACTGGTTACAAGAAGTAAGATGGGTGGACACAAAGGCCACAGAGAAGAAGGGAGAGGGAGAGAAAGTAACATTTATACATATTTACATACACACTTTCATTTTACTTGCCGTCACCTTTGCTTCTGACTTTCCCTTGTGTAGAATTCTGACTGATGCAAAATATTACCTTCTCATGCAATAACCTCACTTGATTTCGCTTTTAACCACCTCACCCTGTCTGTCTCTTTTCCCTTGTCCTCTCCTCTTCTGTTCTGCAAATCAATCACCCTCCTCCTCATCTTCCTCCTCCTCCTCCTCCTCCTCCATCATCATCATCATCATCATCATTATCATCATCATCATGGTGTTTGAATATGAGCAATCAGCCATTGTCATCCTCTTGAGTCATCCTGCTCGGACACAAAGAAACGCGGGCACGCACACACACACACACACACACACACACACACACACACACACACACACACACACACACAATACACACAATAAAGAAATGGGTGAAAATAGAAAAGCTTGTTCATTACTTAAAATAGCTTAATAATAATCCACAAATCACCTGTGATATACTGTATCATGAAGATTCAAACTTCAGCTGTCACAGTTCAGGTTGGTTGACAAGTAGGAAATGAAGTAAGCTGGGATTACATTTTAAAATTGCTAACTTATTTATATGATTCTAAAGTCATAACTCCAATATTCAGTTAATAATAGAAATATCAATTCCTTCTCTCTCTCACTCTCTCTTTCCTCTCTTTCTATTTCTCTCTGTCTCTCGCTCTCTGTTGCAGTGCTGATGCCTGACTTGCATCATGCTCTCACTGAGCGAGATGTTTGCAGCCAGTTTGTCAGGCACTGACGTGAAATGTCACAAATGTCATGTCATGTTTATAGAGGAATTATCCCCCTTCATGCAATGAAAACTCAACGGCTATTTTACTGTATTGGGCAATTATGTAAAAATGTAAAAAAGGGAGATGTACTGTAAGAAATAGTTGAGCCATGCCCTGATTGGAGACGTTACAGACAAAAGAGCTATGAATTGGTCCTTATGATTCAGTCTGGCAGGTTTTGACATTAGGGCTAAAAAACCGAGCACTTGGGTGTTGACAATCGCTCATCATTTGAGTGGTGCATTGCCATGATAAACCGCATTAGCAATATATGGTCAACTATTTCACAATTTGAAGTCATGACAAGATTAGGTGGAATGTTCGAGTCATACTATCAACACATCACCACTGTGAAAGAAAGTACCTTTTCCCAATTGGGACTCCCATCCATATGACAGCCATCTTTGACTGGAAAATAATAGCATTACTGTCCGGTTCTTCTCTGGTTTAAGTTTTTCTTCTCATGTGAATGAAGCTTAACTTGTGGTTAACCTGTGTGATCTGTGTAGCCACATACACACAAATGAGCAGATACTTGTTTAATTCAAGTGCATTTAAGAGCAGTAGGACTTTTATCTGCTACTAAACGCAGCTAAAATCACTTTCTAATCACTTCCACATTCTCTGCAAGTATTATTAATACACATTCTCAGCTGGATGTTAGCAAACTTATGTCTCCAGTGAACACTTGTAATTCCGTTATATCTAAACACTTTGTTGTGCGAGAGGAACTGGTGACTTAAATGATGTCAAGCACCCAGTGAAGCAATTTTGCATTATTTTGAGTCATATCCACAGGTGAAAAGAGTACAAAACATGCTGAGTTGAATAATAGTGTGTGCATTTTTTTACAATAATGTATTAAGTACGATGTGCTGAAGTGAACCACCTCCACTATCAACAGTATGCAAAGAAAGGTACAGCTAGCTGGCTAGCAAAGGCTCTTCAGATTTAGGTAGCTTGCTAGGTATATTCATACAAGTAAGCTGCTATCTAGCAAATATTCCCCTTACACATTATGCTGAGTTTTACCTATAAGCTGTAAAAGAATTTAAATCAACAGTATTTAACACAGTAGACAATGGCTACCGAACATCAACACGATATCTTCAGCTTAACGCAGAATTTTTTTTTATTACTGTAAACATCCAAAGTCTAGCCAGACTAACTTGCTCAGCTAGATAATGATTTGAACTGTACACATTTCTATTTATTAGAAGCTGAGTCATGAAATGTTGATATTTTCACGGAACTTATGGAATCTGCAGATTATTATCATGCAGTTTCCTCTATAATATTAAAACTGAAGATGCCTGATAAATTGGTCCAGTAATGCTCATCTGTATTTACTGTATCAGGTATTACTGCTGAATAAGCATTTTGGGCCTGAAGTGTAGACTCTCGAACTGAAGCTGCTTTATATTGATTGGGTCTCAAAATTGAATTATTTAAAATGTACTCATATTGCCTTTTAATTAGCTTCCAGTCTCACAGGGTTAAATTAATAATTTATTTTTTACTCTGTAGCCTTGATACAAAACAAATGAAATTTTTTTTGTTCAGAAAAAGTTCTATCATTTAATTGTACCCATAAACTGTTGCAGTCATGCATGTACTCAAGTACTGCGACAAGAATATATTTAGTTCTTTTAGTTTTCATCCCCTGGCTATAATAAAAGCTCACCCTCTTGCAGCCAACATATACAAAATGTTAATATATGTGTAGATAAATATATTTAAAATGGTAAATACGTGAAATTTGTAATGTCCTGATCCTAAACCCAGTAACTGCAACATTTACTATTTAGAAAATATTCACTACAAATAATTCCCAGTTTAAAAGAAATAGATCATCAAGTTTTTGAATACCCCATGATTTTTTAAGGTAATATCCACATCATCAGCATCAGCAGCATATGTGCATATGTGCATATGTGCATATAATTTTGATTATTTGATTAGTATAATTATATATTTTGATTTTTTTTTCTTTTAAACTTTTCTTCACTTAAGCAATAAAGTGAAAAATAAATTACCTTGATGTTTTGTGGTAGTCCCACATGACCAGATCCACACAAATATGACAATGACAATAATAATAATAATAATAATAATAATAATAATAATAATAATAATAATAATAATAATAATAATAATAATAATAAACACTTAATTAATTATTTTAACTATTTTCTTTTAATCCTATAAAATGTATTGTAAAGTTATTAATAAGAAAGTGCTCAGATATGGCTTAAAGAACCCCAAAATCAACTTCATTTTAAATTTCCTTTTAAAACAGCCATCCATTAAAATGGTGACATTATTTCACTACACATTACTAAACTACACAAGTTGATTATCTCTTACTTGAATTCAGTCACAGGTAAATTACAGCTCAGGGCTAGCACTAGAGACAGTTCTGAAAAGACACAGGGCAAAATAATCTCAGTGAGTGACACTGTGAGCGTTTTGTTATGTAACATTTTATATAGTCAATTTTTTGAAAAGGCATATTGAAAATAGCCTCATTTATTCCATTGCATTTGGAAACAAGCAGATAACATGAAATAGTTGGTGAAAAATAGCATACAGTAATCAGATGAAAATGATTCTGTATTCAACTCATTATAAGAAAATCAAACACAGTTTCTGAAAATCATGTGCAATTCATCTGACATTCAACCAGTTCGCTAACAAAACAAACTCTGCTTTAAACTTACAAATTAGAAATTTGACCAAGTGAAAGCTTCATTAAACAAAGTATACCCAATTTCTTTAATTGACCCCTGCCACCATATTATTTGAGGAATCATTTGTTATCACTATTTTACAAGGTATTGCGCCCCAGTGACGTCTCTGCTAAAAATCTCCATGAGGGACATAACTCCCCCACAACCACACACAGCCCCCTGGCCTTCTCTCTCTCTTCCTCCATTAGCAGGTGGCCGTGGAGTGGGGGGGCTGGGGTGGTCTAAACAGGATGGCGATTCTCTAGGCCTTCAGAATTGTTCATATTCAAACAGCTCCTTTTGTTCAGACCCACAGCACGCTCAGACACTGAACCATGCCAGGAATACAAATCAGACCACTGACAGGGCAGTTAACCTGCCGCTAAATATAGCTACAGAGAGAGAAAGAGAGGGAGAGGGAAACTTGTGGTGTGTATGCCACAATAAGGGACAAAGAGAAGGAAGTGTTATTTGTGATGAACATGTGAATATAAATTCATCATAGCTATAAAAAAGCAACGGGTGTGGGCTGCTGCTTGCTGTACTATTTGCTTCAGTATCACGACTCCAAAATAAAAAAAGAGACTGACACTCCTGCACTGTGGGCCAGAGGGTGTTTGTGGTGCCAAAAGCTTTAAAATATTGCACACGTTCCACAAATCAGAGGAAAAACTTAATATTACAGTGAAGAGGTGGGTAGGTGCTGTTTCTCTTAGAATCTTAAAGATTTTGCAAGGTTGCTACAGTAAAATATATTAGATGGTCTTGTCAAATCAGTGTGTGTGTGTGTGTGTGTGTGTGTGTGTGTGTGTGTGTGTGTGTGTGTGTGTGTGTGTGTGTGTGTGTGTGTGTGTGTGTGTGTAAAACAGAGATCTGAGAATTTACTAGCATGAAAAGAAAAGAGAAGCAGAAGTAAAGCAATACAAAAATAAAAGATAGCATCTGAAAGATTAAGTCTATTTAAGAAGGACTTTTTAATAAGAGAGAAGCTGGGATAGTGATTCAGAGACAGAGATAGAGAGATAGAATGAGAAATGTGTTCAAGCCACCAGGGATATGTGAGTCCTTCCAAAGTGAGAGAGAGAGAGAGAGAGAGAGAGAGAGAGAGAGAGAGAGAGAGAGAGAGAAAATTGACTCCAACAGTGTCAGCGGTTCTGTCTTGGCTTTTTTGTCGTTTTGTTTTTTAAATCATATAAGTTATTTTACTTTTCAAATTCTAAATATTTTTCAAAGATCCTTTTTCTTTATTTTTTTTTTTTTTTTATAATTTTTTTCTTTTTTTTTTTTTTTTTAGAATTTTTTTATTTAGAATTTAAGCAATGCTTCACTGAATTCTCCATGAATTGGTCAAAGCCCTTATATTGTATTCACAATCTATCTATTGTTTTATATATATATATTATATATATATATATATATATATATATATATATATATATATATATATATATATATATATTAATAGCCCAGTAGGCAGCTCTGCGCTTCATCTATTTTTGGAAATGTAATGATGAGGAAATTAATTAATCATACCACTTTCTTGTCAAGGGCCATCTGCTTTAAAGGAGGGGGCATCCTGGCAATTCTACACCAGTTTAATTACTTTTCATTCCTCCGAAATTGACCTTTAATACCCTGCATTAAATTCAATTACATCTATGCTTAGATTTCGCAGTGTAAATTGGGGATTGTGGATGTAAGAGCTCCTGATTATTAACAGATGCTACACAGCATACTCTATTATTATTATTATTATTATTATTATTATTATTATTATTATTATTATTATTAAAGTGCAATAGTCCCATTTCTCGTGTGTACGTTTCACCTATGGCTCATAAATGGGATTTGTGCCAAACTCCATCGCCTCTTTTCTCTACCGCACCCCTTTCTGACCGCGTTTGGCTCAACAATGGGAGAGAGAGAGAGAGAGAGAGAGAGAGAGAGAGAGAGAGAGAGAGAGAGAGAGGTATAGTTGTTGGAGGGGGCGTTTCCCCAGTATGGCTATTATGTGTTCTTTCTGTAGTCTTCCTCCAGATTTCTGCCGCCTCCTTCTTCTTCTCAGCTGTTTACCCCCGTTGGCAGGATTTAACACCGAGGGGTGAGTAAACTGTTTATTCCTAAAATCTTGTATAGACAGTTAGAGAGGCTTTCAGCCCTGTGCGTGCGTGCGTGTGTGCCTGTACGTGTGCGTGCGTGTGTGTGCGTGTATGTGTGTGTGTTTAATTCGAGATAGTATTTCTAAACACTCAGTTATGCTTTGAGGCGAAACCCGGTTATTTGAAACGGTGTGATCTCGCGCGCCGTTATGGGTTCCAGCGTGTTAAAGAATACAGACTGGGTTGTCTTTCGTTTCTAGCTTAGGGTACTTTGCTTAATCAGTGTGTGACAGTTTGTTTTTGCCGGAATAAAAGCGTAAAAAAGAAAAAGAGTGGTGTGTGTGTGTGTGTGTGTGTGTGTGTGTGTGTGTGTGTGTGTGTGTGTGTGTGTGTGTGGCTTTTCCCCTTTCCGCTTGTGCGCTGATCTGTATTCGGGCTGAGTGCTGTATTCACTACTCGTTTTCCATGAGAGTAGCCGAGCGCTCAGTGTTCCTCAACCATCTCTCACTGCGCACTACACTCGGAAATAAAGGTACCAAACTGTACTTTTCCTCCGTAGTCGCCTGGTCGGTGCCTCCAGTAAGAAACATCTTTTGCTCTTTACTAGGTGTATATGTTGCTTTAAAGGTTTGCATCTTTACTAGGTGTATATGTTGCTTTAAAGGTACCTCAGTGGCCCTTAAGGTCCAGTTATGCACCTTAGATTATTAAGGGTACATAAACTACTAAAGGTACAATTGATGTAACCTTAATGTTTCACTCCAGCCACAAGAAAAAATTCGCTGCCCTTGGTTCTGAAATCCAAATCCAGTCCTAAACAATCAAAAAAGAGAATGAACTAAATGAACTGGCACATCAAATGATCTGATTCAGTTATAGTGTGATGGTCTTGTGTAGTGTGATGGACTTGATGAATGATATTTGTAGGTCTGTCTATACTGTATTTTAGTCCATACTATTTTCCCTCTGGTCCAGGGGTGTCCGATGTAATCCGGGAAGGATGGTGTGGGTGCAGGTTTTCATTCCAACTAAACAGAAGCCACCCATGAATCTATTGAATGCCAAGATCAACGGATTAAACAGGTGTAATCAGGTGTGGCTCCTGCTTGATTGGAATAAAATTCTGCACTCACACCATCCCGCTGTGGATAAGATTTATTGTGCGACTCTATATACAGCTTCATATGAGCTTGTCATTCAGATGAGCTCAGACCACTTGAAACCAAGCAGTAAGTAGACAAGTGCCCTGTTCTGTGCAGAACACTTGAAATTGGCCAGAAGGGTGCACAGGATCATATTACTCTGCCCTATGACATGGATACATGGCAGATGGTCAGATGTGAGTTTGGGTTGCTGAGGATGAATACTACTGGATTAGAGCATTTTTCTCAAAGCCTAGTTTTGCACTGCAGTTTTTTCCAGCTTATTTAGTTCATGGATAAATAGCATTGAAACCAGGGGTGTAAAAAGAGAGGCGATAATATAAAGTAGATATAGATAAGGGAATGAACGAATGAGTTAAAAAACAGAGGGAGAGGTGGCATGGTGTGATCAGTGTGTGGTGGCGTGTGTGCCTGTAGGCATGGCAGGGTGAAGATGAACTCTCTGAACTCCCTCCCTGCTCAGTAAGATTCATATTGATCAAGGGAGGGGGAGAGAATAAGCGCATACTCTCTCTCACTCTCTCTCTCTCTCTCTCTCAGCTTCTGGCAGTCTCCTGCCTTACTGCGTACTCTCAGATTGTTAGATTGTTCGCTGTAATAGAGCGAAAGAGAAAAGCAGATTTAGATATAGACAAAAGGCATTCAAATACTCAATTCAGTTCAGTTCCCTGTTTTGACTCTGCTTTAATACAGCTTTCCTGTGAATGCAGAAAGGAGAAACACAGTCTACCAGACCTAAAAGCTTACCAATCATTGAGTACAGCTATATTGAGCTCTGCAAGAACATCTGGATATGGCATAATTTCTCAGTGGAAATGAGTGAATCTAATTCTTTAGGAATACAACAAATGAGCTGACTGACGGTAGGAAGGTTTGTGCTTACTTGAATTGTTCACTGGAAATTAAATTGACTTTGTAGAAAGTGTTGTTGTGTTGTTGATTGTGCATCATGTCCAAGTGATCACATCACCTTAAACCCTTGTGTCAGAAACATAGTTTTTTAGCTTTATAGGAAGCATAAAGGATGACTGATATTTTATGAATTGTGGAATTGTTAATCAGTAAGTCTCAAATTGGAGGACCAGAGCAGAAAGATAATTAATAAATTCAAAATGTCTAAATGAAGACAGGTCCAATTCAGAGCAGAAGAGAAGAACATAGAGGAAGGAAGTGTGAGGAGAAGGAGGAAAGAAAGTAGTAGTGTGTGTGGCAGATGTGTGGGTGTGCGCGTGCTCCCACATTAATGGGCGCTTATGTATGTGTGCACACGTGTGTATCAAGGCATAAGAGCCTCCTGTTAAGCAACCAGCAAACCAGTAGCGAGAGCCCTCCTTTGGGAGCTGTCCTTGGTTCTGATGTGTGTGTGTGTGTGTGTGTGTGTGTGTGTGTGCATGCCCCCCACCCCCGAACAAATCTCTCTCTCTCTCTCTCTCTCTCTCTCTCTCTCTCTCTCTCTCACACACACACACACACACACACACACACCTTCCTTGCATTTGAGTGTGGAGATTGACATCTTCACCCTTTCCATGTGGTATGAAGCAGGGGTGGGGGTGGATGGCACAGAGAGAAAGAGACAGAGAGTAAAAGGGTAATAGGTAAGGTAGGAAGAGTAACTGGAGTAGCAATAAAGAAAGGGAACTGAAGGGAGGGAGAGAAAGAGAAAGAGAGAGAGAGAGAGAGAGAGAGAGAGAGAGAGAAGGGGGAATATGGGAAGGCAGCGAGGGAGTGGGAGAGGGAAGGAAAAACAGAACAGCTGTGTGGTAATTGGACTCCCTTTAGTATTGTAGCGCATACATTGACATCTGTCTGGTAATTGGCTTCCCTGTATCCTCTCTCGGCTTGTGTTCCGCTAAATGCCAGCTTTGGCGTTCCCGAAAAAAAGAAGAGTATTCTACAGAGAGAGGTGTATGTGTGTGCATGCATCTTTGTGTGCGCTCAACAAAAAAACATTTTTCCTATCCTTCGCATTCCACACGAGACCTCCTGGGTTGCTAGAGAATCAAGCATTCTGTTTTCACAGTTGAGCTTCCTCCGCTTCACCTGTTCAAGGTGTCTATTGGCTGCCCTCTTAATTAGCGCCTGTTTCATTTCAGCGCCTGCGATTAGAACAGTCCATGCGGGCTCAATTATGCCTGACGTTACTGCACACATAGGCTACAGCTGAAAGGGTTTGTTATTCTTCCACTTTTTCTAATTCATGCTTTCATGATTCTTTTTGTGCTGCAATGAGACATCAGAGAGTAATGAGGATTGGAAACATGGTGGCTGAATAGCGTCCATTATTTCACTAGAACCTGTGATGTAAAATAATAAATTACAAAAAATATGAGATTTTTATGCATTTTTACAAAAAAACAAATAAACCAGCGTATACTGTGCGTTTTGCATGTTTTGTAAGCTCGAACATTTCGCTAGAACATTTCATCGGATTTTAAAGACAATAAAAACAAACAATGCCTCTTTCACACAGGTCTGTAATTTTTTTTGAAGGAATTCAGCCTTAAGCTTTTGCTTCAACCGATTTGTGAACAGCTTTGCTTAGCAGCAGCCTTCAAATTGCATAGATAAACATGGTAAATAATTAATGCAGCATGAGGGAGCAGGGGAGCCTTTGGGCTGCAGACCTGGCATCTGTGTTCCTGGAGCTATGTGTAGCCCTAAATTTCACGTTCACATTACCCATCTAGCACACACCTAAATCTAAGAGGAGTGATAGTGGTCTGTTTCTGCTGTAGCCTATGTACCTTGGCAGGGTGTATGCTCTGAGATAGTTTTCTGAATGCCACAGCTCTAAAGACTATTCTATTTGAGTTCTGTCTGTCAGGCCATTTTTCTCTTCTCTCTCATAGCATCAAGTGTTTTTCATTCGCAGAAATGTATGTTTTCTGTTTTCATTCTTATTGTAAAGTGTGTAGACATTATACATGATATATTATATTCATGAGATCAACAGACACTAACAGTTCCACAATGTCCCATGGCCAAAGGCACTAAGATCACATTTGTTCCCGGTTCACATGTTTGATGCAAACATTAATTTAAGCTTTCGAGTTTATATACTGCACTGCTTCCGCATGATTGGCCGATTGGATAATTACACGAATGAGCAGAAGGGGTTCCTATTAAAGTGGCCGGGAAGTGTGTATAAAATTATTATTATTATTATTATTATTATTATTATTATTATTATTATTATTATTATTATTATTATTATTATTATTATTATACACTCTAATCTTCACCATACTGACTATTCATGAGGATTTCTGTGAAAGCATTTTGTTCATAGCATTGCCAGATAGATTTTAACTTATCCAGAGAACTCATATAGCAGCATAATTTCAGTTTTGTCAATATTAGGCACCCTATCATATTATATGTTCTTTTTTTATGGTTTTTGTAATAGAGCTCTATATTCTTCTATATTCACATTTCAAAATATTTTCATATATATCCATTTTTTTTTATTTATTAACCTGAAAAAAATTGACATAGCCATGCTTTTTATGATCTCTTTTATATTCTTTGAGGATTATATGATCTTTTCACCAATTATGTTCCATTACTGCTGTCACTTTATGACTGGTGAAAATGGTCATTTTTAAGGCATTCTGTCCTTTTCTGTTTCTTCTAAATTGCTAGCTGGTAACACTCGTATGAATATATCAGAAATATGAAATTTACTTTTGACTAGAAATCCATAAGTCGATATGTATAAGTTTGTAGAGTTTCAGCAATTTATTCTTGTAAATATATTACAGCAGTCCCATGAAGACGTTTGCTTAAGTATGTAGTTTCAGCACCATCAAAGTTGCCACATTTGCAGCTTTTAACCAACAAAGTCTTAGCCACACACACACACACACACACACACACACACACACACACACACACATACACAAACAGCGGTTAAACACACATACACACAAACAAAGAGTCTACAGTCTTTACTGAGAAAGATGAAGGGAGGTAAAGGGGGATCTGTGGCTCAGCATTACAAAGAAGCTGACATATTTTTGGTTCTGTCTTTATTCTTTATTGTAGAGTTTTTATGAGAGCGAGTGTTACTTGTAGAAATCTAACCCTTTTAAAAGATGTGTTTTTCAGGATTCACACAAGTTGCTTTTCAAGCTGTCACTTTGCTGTTTGATATTTTAGCTTTGCTCAGTACAGGAAAAGGAGTTTTTCTCGCAATGATTTACAGATGAATGAAAACCTACATGAATTCTTCAGAAAAAGAGTTCAGACAGGGCATTCAAAATGGGCATATGTCAAACTCAATTTCATCTCTCTCTCTCTCTCTCTCTCTCTCTCTCTCTCTCTCTCTCTCTCTCTCTCTCCTTCTCTCTCTCGTTCTCTCTTTCTCTTTTAATTTCTCTGTCTCAATAGTGTGCTGTCAGTGTATCCTGCACTCCCAGTAAAGTGTGTGTTTGCATGCGTGTGTGATTGCGTGTGATTGTGTGATGTGTGAGTTTACGCGTGAGTCGCACTCACAGCTAAATGCCAGAACAGTTGTTGACAATGCCTGGGGATAAAATACTTGCAAACACTAAATTCTGGATGTCACAACTTTATTTGCACACAGTGGTTAAATATGCGGCTGAATTTAGCTCCTGCCTGCAGCTTTATTCTCCCTTTTTTCCTTTCTCTCCCTCTCTCTCCCTTTCTCTCCCTCTCTCTCTCTTTTTGTCTGCCCACGAGAGGCGAATGTGGTACTCAACTGTGCCAAGCTGGCATCGTGATGAGTAGGGGAGGCAGTGTGTTGTCCTCGTCAGCCCTCCTGTTTGTAGGTGGGCACGTGTGAATTTCCATTCACTCGTTCCCCTGAAAGCATACGTGATTGCAGGATAAATCAACAAATATTTCTCAATTTTTGTTGTTTAACAAATAATATATGTTCCTGCTGTCTCTCAACACAAACTTTCCTACTTCCTTTTAACAAAGTGAGTTTTTAGTACAATTAATATTATCTGCTGTTGCGAACTAATGTTTTCATTCCCAATGGTTTTAAATGGCAGCTCAGTTCTACATACCAACTAATTCTAATACGTTATAAACCAAATGGCAAAACAAGTGGTAGTGTTATGATATTTAAAAAAAAGTGCTAGCAAATATTACACAAACTACTTTTTGTCCTTTATGTTTCACTTCACTTTATCTATTGCCTGCTATATATAATTGCCTTATTATTTATATTTTGCTGAGTATTTTACTCATACACCTCCATATATTGCTCTTTGTAGGTTATTCTGCTTTTCCTGTAAGACAAATCATTTCAGGTTAAAATGATAGATTGCTTTCTATAGCCCTACAACCTCAGCAAATCTCTTCAGAACCTGTACAAAAATATGCTGCTTCATTCCTTCGAAATGTTTACAATATTTATTTTAACGAGATGTTAAAATAATCTGCTTATATATTTATACATGTTTATTCATCTTTATTTATTAAACTGGATTAAGGTGTCCAGGCTCAATGCTGCTTCAAGGTATTAGTTGATTAAGAAATCGAATTGGCCCCATTTATTTAAAACGAGTTCTTTTTCCCCCCTTCTTTTCAGACCTCGGAATTTGTTTCCAAATCTTTCTTCCTGCCCTCCCACCATCTAGAGGAGCCTTGAGAGCAACGAGAGATGAAACAAAGAAAAACAGAGAGTGAAAGAGAGAAAAGGCGAAAAATAGGTGGAAGAGGGCGGCGGCCCCTGTTTGTGCTCCTGTCTCGATTACGGGTATTCTTGGGTTGATAATACAGATGTCGATGTTATTGCTTGAGAATACGCGTAGCTGAGTGGAAGCCATATTCATCTGATGCCTACGGTGGAATAAATCAAATAACACAGCCAAGGAAATTAAAGAGATAAGAAGCATGATGGTGTTCTCTTGTGTATCATGGGTGAGTTTTTTTTCTTTCTTTCTTTCTTTCTTTCTTTCTTTCTTTCTTTCTTTCTTTCTTTCTTTCTTTCTTTCTTTCTTTCTGATTCACACTCCATACTCTTTCTGGCACGGCCTCTTAAGGAGTCTGGAATCATCCAGCTTGGCATCATGTGTTTTATTGTGTGCTGATGGAGCCTGGAGTGGACAGGTGCCCTTATCAAAGCTCATGGACCAGAGAGAAAATCCAATAAGTCTGTGCGTGTGTATATATATGCATGTGTGTGCATGCATGTGTGTATGTGTGTGTGTGTGTGTGTGTGTGTGTGTGTGTGTGTGTGTGTGTAAGGCGCCTAGAGATGGTCTGGCTCCAGCTCCTGGGGCTGAGGTAAATAAGGTCAGGAGGAAAGTGCAGCTCCATGAGGAGCTGCTGCATCAAAGCCCAGAGATCCATCACAATGGCAGCCTCCAATCCTCATACAGCCTGCAACAGAAAGCGCTCGAGCCAGAGGCAGGGAGACAAAAGAGGTGACATTCTGTCACTCCAGGAATTAGTCTACCAGGAGGATCCTATTGTGCATGTGTGGAGGATTCAATGTTCAACATGATGCAGCCTGTTTGAAATCGAAATAAAGGCTTGGCCAGAAGCATTGCAGCTCTTTTTTATGCCTCATGGCATCAGCATATTTACATGGTATTAACTCTGAGAATTGCAATGTCATAGTGATCTAAAGCTGAGACTTGTCTAAATAAAATCAGCGCAAATACAACCCAATTATAGATATGGACCAAACTAAAGACACACACGGTGTAATTTCATTCTGCCCACACACTTGCGAAACTTAATACTGAAGCACATTCAATAGTGATATATTGAAGCCTGCAGTTTACCATCCAGCATTTCTACATTAGGGGATTATCATATGACAGACTCCAAATCCCAAAATGCATCACCACTTCTATCAGAAGCATGTGCACAATGGCACCTGACACCTAGTATTTGTACTTTTTTCCTCCAAAGCACCTGCTACAAAGAAAAAAGTTGTTACACAGCGTTATTGGACAGTTTCAATAGATTTGGGATCAAGAACATGTTTGCTTTCAGCAAAGATATAAAAATATGATTTTTTGTTTGTAACAAAGATGCAGCAGTCATGAAAGAATATAATTTATATCAGTATGTCACAAGGCTAAAGAAATTACTGACTCAAGTTGAACAACCAAAAGCAGGTGTGTTGTGGAGAATCTTTTCTTCTAAAGAATGTTTTTTTTTGTATAGTTTTGGTTAAAATGATATTAACCTATATATATTAATAATTAATTGCAAAATAGTAAACTGACTGCTTGTTGTACCTTTGTATTCCACGTCATTTATTTTGCTTTAACCTCCTACAACCTGGTGTCCACATACGTGGACATCACATTGCATCTAAAATGCAAGCCAAACCAAAGTTCGGGTCTTAGGAGGTTAAGAACCGAGATTTCTGATCTATGTAGAATTTTAGAAGTTAAATAAATAGAGCGTTAAATAGGTTATTAATTAGCTTTAGCATTCAGTCAGCATTCAGTCCTTTTTTAAGAACTCCTTCCTTCTGTTCTGAAGCCAAAGTTGTTTCATTCTTGTTTCTGACATAAAGGATCAAAATCTGCTAACATGACGTTCGAGTGCCAGCAGCTTAGAGAAGGATCTGATCCCTGGTTTGTGGTTTATTATGTGCATGTTGTTATGATGACTATACATAGACCTTTTTCACTTTGTTATTTTTAATCCAAAAACATACAGATTCTGAAAGGTTCGGACATCGTTCGGCGGTTTCACTGAATTCAAAACCTTTGTTAAAACTTTTGTTAGTAATGTAATTATGAATCAAATATGATTTCCCATGCTTAGAGTAGGGGAAACAAATTCCCCTGTTTGCTTACGTTACGTTGTGCTTCTGATTGTAAAGCCAGTGTTATCTGTGGCATCGTATTTAATGGGGTGTAATGTGATTATCTAAATCCTCCATTACACTGTGAGAGGAGGGAGAGGCTCAGGCGCAGACAGGCCCATGACAGCAGCCAGACCCCTGCTCATACTCTGGCAGAAGGACAAGCGGAAGAGGATTCTCCACACTATCCTCCCCTGAGAGCCAAGTGTGTGTGGGTGTTCATATATATATATATATATATATATATATATATATATATATACTGTATATATAGACAAAAGTATTGGGACACACTTCTTATCTTAACTATTAAATGCAGATATTTTGAATAGGCTTATTTCCACAGGTGTATAAAATTTAGCCACCTGTCCATGCAATCTGCATTTACAAACATTTGTGAAATAAATGGGTGATGGTTCATTCTGACGAGTTCTTTTTCTGAAGAGCTCTTTGTCATTATTGAAAATTGGAAATGTTTAGGAAGAGGAGCAACAGTGGCACAAAGCAGAAGACCATGTAAAGTCAGAGGTGGAGTGGTGTAAAGCATGCCGTCAGTGGACTCTGTGGAGAAAGAATGTTCTGTGGAGTGACAAATCATGCTTCTCTGTTTGGCCTCCTTGATGGATGTGTCTGGGTTTGCTGGATGCCGGGAGAATGTTACCTGCCTGGCTGCATTGTGCCGACTGTAGAATTTGGTAGAGCAGGGATAATGATATGAGACTGTTGAATGATATGAGAGTTGGGTTACTGTATGTGTTTTACTTCCAGTGAAGGGAAATAATGCTTCAGCATACCAATACGTTCTGGACAATGATGTGCTTTCAACTTTATGGGAACACTTTGGGGAAAGCCCTTTTATATTCCAGCATGACTGAACCCCAGTGCACAACGCACACACAATCAAGGTCCATTAAAGACACGGTTGGATCAGTTTGTTATGGAAGGTCTTGACTGAACCACACTGTGCCCTGACCTCAACTCCATCAAACACTTATGGATGAAATGTGTGTGTGCATGTGTGTTTGTGTGTATATATAAAGCTGCTGCTTAGAAATATTTACTAGGTTCTGAATCTTTCAGTGCTACATTTACATTTGCAGTATTTAGCAGACGCCCTTATCCAGAGCGATCAAGTACATAAACACAAGTCGATTATATATTTACACCACACCATCAAGTAGAAAGGTAAACGTGCCTGATTTAATGTGTTACGGTCAAATACAAATAATTAGGATAAAATTTGTCGATTCATTACCAGGTTTCACTATTCATTTATGTCTAGTTAACTGAGGAATCTAAAAATAGTTATTGTGATTTAAAAATTGCTAAACAAATAAAGATGAGACAAACGTGTCAGTGACGTTTTAAGGTTGATTCATTTGTAAAGGATCTAAATGTCACATGAGGATGTGTCCCATGAACACACTAAAGGATATAAAATTTTATTCACATTGACTTCACAAATTCTCTCTTCTGATTAAAGTAAATGAGACCAACAGCCTCTTAAGATATCGGGCCTTATGTATGCGTTATTAATACATTTTAAATGGTGGAATTTGATTAGGAGTGTTTGCTATATGCACAGTGTAGGGTTGTTGTCTCAGCATGTACTACAGAGCAGAGTTCTTATATTTCTACCTGTTCTTCTCACATCTGTTCTGCCACTGACTGCCTCCAGGCAGACACACACACACACACACACAACAGCAGCAGCAAAAAGCAGCATGTGTGAGAGCCCCTGCTTTTCTGTTTGTTTGCAGTGCAGTAGTAGCTACGTCTCAATAGGTCAAATCATTGTAATTATCTTGTAGTGTCTTGTGCCAGATAAGAGAGACCAAGAGAAAGAGAGAGAGTGTCTTAGTTGGGAAAGGATGTCTCCACAAGTAAAAATGAATTTGTCTGGTCCTGCTGCTTTTGTTTATCTCTTGGCAAACTTCATTTTTAGAAAAACCTAAAGACAGATTGATTCTATTTGGGTACTAATTGTTAAGGTTCGGGTTAGCTAGAGTAAGTATTATGTCAATGATGGACGCCCTTCCAAAGATAGTAAGATACCTAAAGATTGTGCGTGTGTGTGTGTGTGTGTGTGTGTGTGTGTGTGTGTGTGTGTGTATTTGTGTTAGAGAGAGAATGCATGGATTCTGCTCTTGTCCACATCACTGTTATTATAATGATAATCACTATTATTCACCTGAGGCTCCCATTTGTACTTCTTACACATTGTGTGTGTGTGTGTGTGTTTGTGTGTGTGTGTGTGTGTGTTAGAGAGAGAGAAAGAGAGAGTATATAAATCACACTCCTGTCCACATCACAGATATTAGAATGATAATCACCTGAGGCCCCCATCTATACTTCTTACACATTTCGTGAGTGTGTGTGTGTGTGTGTGTATGTGTGCACGCGCACATGTATCTGCATGCATGTGAGTGCGTTTGCATGTATGTGAGTATTCATCCTCTCTCTCACTGAATGAACAAATAGATAAAAGATATAAATAAATATATAAATAACTATTACGTGCATAGCTCTGGGTGCTTGGCAACTGAATCCCTTGGTTTCCAGGGCAACGGGTGCTGCAGAATGGGAGGTGATTGGCAACTGTGACAACGAGGAGGGAGTGACTTTTGACCTCCTTCTCTGGCAAGGAAAGAAATAGGAGGGACAGAGTGAGTGAGAGAAGGGGGAAACAGCACAACAATCAATAGTATAAATATTCATTCAATACAGCCTCTTTTCACCTCATTGGAAAAACTCTCTCACTCATCATGCAGAGGAATACACACAAACATACGCTCATTTGTATGTACAGAGGCAGCACTCAGATGTGCAGATGTGCTTCATCATACATGCGCAATCTAATAGTACAACACACTGTTGCAGACACTCGCTCTCTGACATGCACACTCAGCAGAGCCTTGGTGAAATATGTAGCCTTGTTCTACCACTTTCTCAATCTCTCTCACACTCACACAGCATTTCCTCCTTCGCCGCTCCTGTCTACACATATACATGACATCTCTCTCTCTCTCTCTCTCTCTCTCTCTCTCTCTCTCGCTCTCTCTCTCTGCATGGCTAAACTAATAAGGATGTGATTAACAGTATTGTAATTGCCCTGTAATCAGTGTTAATTAGCAGTGAGATACTGCAGCAGAACAGAACAGTTGCAACGTCTCAGCATCTCAGTAACTTTCCCTCACCGCATCACCTTATCCTGAACAACCTGTGTGCCTCCTTACTCTTCTGTATACTGTAACCATTTTCGGCATGTACATGTGTTTTTCTTTGACATGAAAAATGACAATTGAAACTATACCAAATATGCAATATATAAATACTGTATATTTATAATAACAATGTACATACTGTATGTAAGTATTAAATATGTCAGAATGTGCTGTTATAGGAAAATAAACAAAGATGAGGTTGTGTGATTTGAAGTGGCAATGATTTTTTTTTTTCAACTGATGCAGTGAAACATTAAGTTAGGTTATTAAGTCCCTGTGCATGAGCTGTTACTATAGAAATGATAAGATATTAAACAAGCGAGTTAATACAATGCGTTTGAATTACAGATGATTTTGCCATCAGAATTCATCAACACCTGACTACAAATCAGATTAGACAACACTGTGGCGTTGTTAGAAATAACTCCGTCCTCAAGGCACGATACAGCAATAAGGGTTTACTGTCTATAAAGCGCAACAGATGGCAGAGTTTGTGCAGCAAGCCTTTTTACAGTTGGCAACAGGGTTTGAAAATAACACACGCTAAAACACACATCATCTGTAGTTTCAGGTGTAACATTACAATATAATGTCTCTGCAATGTTATAGAAATGTTATGGGAACGTTTGTGTTAATAGTCTCTAAGGGGTGGAAAATATAATGAAATATATTACAGTCACAGTGTACAACAGTATTTGAATAATCATGTACTAACTCCTGAAATAATACCTATCAAAATATGAACTCATGATGTATTAGTGCATGATTATTCATGTACTGTTATTTTAAATGACCACAAACAAAACAAAACCACAACAACAACCTTGCTCGTCCATGGAGAAATGTCTGTATGTTATTCAAGTAACTTCTCAGACAAAAATATGAATCCTGGCTGTGAGGGATTACTTTAAAAAACAGAAAGAAGTCTGACAAATCTTACAGTAAGCCTGTGCTAGGTTCTACAAACTAAACTAATAATACCAACTACACAAAATGTAAACCGCTGATTTATTTTAAATTGTTATCATGGCAAATATTGGCACTCTATCACCGAACATTTAATTTATGATTGATGGAATTTATGTTAAAACTATAATGAATGATGCTCAAAAGTTGCCCTAAAGCCCATGGTTGCATAATTGCACTCGACTATACAGTACATAGTTCTAACTACTGAGAGTCACCCAGATGAGGATGAGTTTCCTCTCATAGGTTTCTTCCTCATATCGTCTTAGGGGATTTTTCTTTGCTACAGTTGTCTATGGCTTGTGCCAGGATTAGGAATAGATACAAATAAAAATTTAAATAAAAATTTCATTCTGATTTTTAACATTCCTGTAAAATTGCTTTGTGACAATGTCCATTGTTAAAAACACCATACAATTTGAGTTTAGTGCTGTTTATTGCTTTTTATAGATGATTGTATTTATGTGTAATTGCATCATCTTTGAAGTGTGTGTGTCTCTCTGTGTGTGTGTGTATGTTTGTACATATATTTCATCATTTCATTATGAATGCAGTGTAGTTACAGTTATGAGAATTTATGTAAAGTATTTCAAATATAGTATGCAATAAGATGCAAGATGTTTCTGCTAAGCTAAACTAACAGCTAACAGATGTTTGTCTGCAGGACTGAAGGCTGTAGAAGATGAATTCAAGCACTGTGTAAAATCTGCTTCGTTACACGTGGTTTCTTTTCTAAGCTTGTACACAGTAAACCGTGCTTCACTTCTTCCACGCTGAGACAGGACTGACAGATGTGTGCTGGCTGGCTGTGCAGGATGGAGAGAGCAGGCAGGTAGGGCCCTCTGACAGGTGTTATGTGCCACATCTGGCCAAAGGTCCCTGAGCACGAACATTTTCTGTCATTCCACCTAGCAGTCAGCCTCTTCACTCAAGCATCACGCTGCACGACGGCTCTCCGCCGAGACAGATGTTATAGTCAGACAGTTCATTTTCCTGCTACCTTCTGGTCTTAAATGAAATAAATACAGCTGGTAAGCTCTGTTATTAATTAATCATTAGAAATGAATTTAAGCTCTATTATGCAGCAAGCAAATATATTGTGTATAAAATGTTTAGCGCAATGCAGCTTTGCACAGACATTTCCATTCGATGCATCGCTTTAACTGTTTATTTACCGTAATGCTCTGCTATTCAGAATGTTATTTATATAGATGTTGAAGAAAATGTGAACGCAAGTGCAGCTAAACCGTGATGACGAAAAAAGAGTAAAATGTGTAAGAGACAAAAGAGGGAAGAGAAGGAAAATATATAAGGACTTCATTATATACTGTAAAGGTGAGGAAAGGAAAATGTGCAGAAACATTTGAACATATTTTAAAATAATACTGTAAAGGAATCATAGTTTCAGAACATCAGCAATACTGAATTGTTCTCAAGAATGAAATGAAGGCGATCAAGCTTTTTTTTAAAAGAAAAACATGTTTTTTCCCTGTATTTGCCTGAGAAAAAGTATAAAGTACACTCCTGCACAAATTCTTACACAAGGATTTATAGTAGGAGGCTCATTGTATGCATTTAAATGCACGAGTTGCCCTTCATGACTGTTTATTGTTTATCCGAGAGAGGAGAGGGCATAATTACTGCAGAATAGATGTAGATGTGTAAAGTGTCATGAGCAGAAGGGGAGATTTTGTGCTCTGTGTAGGTGTTTTATGGCACAATGCTATGCAAAGCACTATCAACAAAAACACCCCATGCTGATTTACACTCCTACACACACACACAGACACAGTCCAGGCTTATACAGGGCTGTCATGCAGGAATTAAAACTAGATAACACTGGATTCTTTTTTTTTTTTTTTTTTTTTTTAATAAATAGGTATGAACAAAAATGCATTTTTAAGGGGTGTGATTCTAATGTGAAGTGGCAGTTAGCAAATCTGTTTTCACACTACAATAATGAGCCTGGTTGTTATGTGATGTTCCGGCTACATTAGACTTTAGAACTGTGCTGCCACAGGGCTTATCACACAAACATGATTCCTGTTATGCAAGTTATTGGCAAGCTGATTTCTGTAACTCCCATATCTGACAATACCGCCCCCTGGTGGTCATGCATTCCTCTGCAGGGCAGTTGTTTTCTTCATTAAACACCATTTGTAAGTTCAATATACTTATTTTAATACGTTAGGCTGTAACATTACAAAATACCATCTTGGATTTTAATAATCTGGCAGCAATGATTAAAAAAAGAAGTCGAAATCGTTAGCTGTGACTTCTGATGTTACTATGATTAAATAATTAAACAGTATATTACAATCTATTCATTCACACATAATATGGTACACAGTCTCAGAATGAGTCGTACATTTGACCTTTTTAAGCCATAAAATTGTCTGCAATGTTTGCAATGCATTTCCTTTTTTTTTTTTTTAAATACATCAAACATGGCAGATATGACAGATGACAGATGGTTGTATATATGCTTATAGCTGTTATTCATATCGATCATGTGGATTGGGTAAAGTTATGAAAGTTATAAAAAATTGGGAAGGTAATGAAGTTATGAAATCGTTATTTGACTCTCGAAAATGAAAAATGAATATCGGATAAGCCTGTATTTGACTATGCAGTCTTGACAAATTTCATGAAAGTAAAAGGAAGCAGTGGCAGTGAATTAATAACTATATGTCATTTCAAAAGAACCTTTTGACATCCCTTCCCCTTCGCTTTTTAAATGCTATAAATAAAAATAAAGGTCTTTAATAGCAAACCGGGCCGCACGCTTTGCAAGGGTCTTGAGGAGGCCCTGAACCTGCCAGACATCTTGCAATTACAAGCAGGACAAGTGCATGTTAGCAGGAACCTACCGAATAAAGAAATGACCTTAAATATCAGAGACGGACATTCAGCTGTTTTAAAAGGCATTCTAAAAAATGTTTGAGGCCAACGAAAGACTCCCTTCAGTACTTCTGTTTCACAGAAAAAGCAATAAGAACCATTCATTATAGAGACACAACTAATAAATGGGTTCATGCTGGAAAGGGAAGGCCACATGCTAGGCCTGTGTATGGACAAACAGTAAACTAAAAGAAAGAATCATCACTTTTCACAGCCTTTAGCCTGCTGTAACACCTGATGGAAATATATCTCTTTTTTGTAAACACACTAGAAGGCATAATCTTTGTAAAAATGTCAGACAATTCACTTTGTCACTTTGTCACTGTGCCTCAGGCATAAAATATTAAACGACTATAAAATATTTCCTAAAGCATTACCAGACTAGGTAAAAAAAACAAAAAAACCATGACTATATAACTGCTGTATTCATGATACAAATAAAGGTAAAAAAAAATCAGTTTATTCTGTTTAAACACGTCTAAATCTATTATATCAATGTCTATGTACACAGCAGGGCATGTGGAGCATTGCAGCAAAGAAACAAAATAAAATCATCGATACAAAGCTGTGTGTATGTAATGTTTCTTCTTCTTCTTCTTCCTATTATTATTATTGTTGTTATTATTATTGTTATTATTATTATTATTATTATTATTGTTGTTATTATTATTATTATTAGTGTATCACTTACTTAATATTAAGTTATCCATGATCTCAGTGACCGTGGTATGGTTGTTTGTGCCAGAAAGATTTAAATGGCTACAAGGCAGAAATGGCTTGCTATTGAGGTCAGAGAAGAATGGTCAGACTGGTTCAAGCTGACAGAAAGGCTTTGGTAACACAAATAACCTGTCTTTACAACTATGGCTAACAGAAAAACATCTCAGAATGCACAACACATTGAACCTTGAGGCGGTCGAGTTACACAGCTTTAATACATCAGGTTCCACTTCTGTCAGCTAAAAACCGGAATCTGAGGCAACATTTGGCAAAGACTCACCAAAGACAAAAATTCTGATATTCCTGTTTTGCTAAAAATGGTATAACATCCAAATAGTATCTGTTCAGACATGATGGTGCTTTGCAGGGATGAACACACTGAGACAGTGACCATAATGCAAATGGTGTATATTGGCAAAATGAATCTATACAGTAATTTGACCCTGAGTGGACTTTCAAGTAGTATATAGAACTGTACAAAGGATTGAGCCATTCGAGAAAGTTACACAATATGGCCAAAAGTTTGTATACACCTGACCATCATAACCATATGTGCTTGTGGAACATTCCTTGCTATATTTAATTCCCCATTGATGTTATAATAATCTCAACTCTTCTATTCCTTCAGCCATAAGAGCATCAGTGAGGTCAGACACTGATGTCAAGCCTGGGAGACATTTGTTGTTCACTGGGGTTAACTGGGACATTTGTTGTTCACTGGGCTCTGTGGAGGACACTTGAGTTCCTCAACTCCAATGTTTGCAAACCATATCTTTAGGAACTTGCTTTGTGCACAGGGGCATTGTCATGTTGAAACAAGTTTGGGCTCCTTAGCCTCAATGAAGGTAAACTCTAAAGAGGATTTATAGACATTCTAGACATTTTTGTGCAATTTGGGGATGGCTCATATGTCGGTGTGCTAGTCATATGTCCACAAGTAATTTGACCATATATTATATTTATTACAGAAGCTGATCTGGGCAATAAGTGTATTTTTTGTTTTATTACCACAGAAATAAATTATAGGACAAATTCACAAGAAAAAAAAAAACAATATGACATGGAATGTTATTCAGAAAGTCATCATCTGAAGATGGGTTGAAAAATCTCATTGAAGATCAAGCTGATGGAGGAAATGCAGTGGAAGGAGGACCCAAAATGACAGCATTTTCTCAAAAAAAAAAAAAAACAATGTAAAGGTATGCTATGTTGATAGATCTGATGCCTGCCAACATGTTTCTATGAAGCACAGTGACAGTTGTGTCTTTTCAGGCAATGGGGTTTCCAAAATCAAGAATTCTGGTATTATGGAATATAAACATATAATTGATTGTAGTAAAAACTTGATTTCAAGATTAAAAAAAACTCAAACACACCCAATCCCAGTTAGAGTAGGGACTCGTACAGTGGCCACTTTGGACCACAATGAAACTGAAGTTGAGTGGGATTATTTGGATAGAGAAAGACTAGATAATATACAACATATTTAACTAATAATGGTAATAATCACTAATCATAACATGAAAAATTGTACAAGTAAAAATGTAAATGCAATAATGGCAACATACAGTATGCAGTATGGTCAGCTATATTTATTTCATCACTAAAATGATATTTGATAAAAAACTGAAGGTAGCACAGTAGTGTCCCCACCTCACAGCTCTAGGTTCTCCAGCTCAATACAGAGTATTTTTTGTTCTCTCTGGGTTTTCTCCTGTCTCTCAAAACTTGGCAGTAGGTGGATTACTCTATATTGCCCGAAGGTATAAGTGTGTGTGTGCGTGTGTCTGTGTGTGCGTGTGTCTGTGTGTGTGTGTGTGTGTGTGTGTGCATGTGTGTGTGCGTGTGTGTGTGAGAGTGTGTGTGCATGTATGTGTGCGTGTGAATATGTGTGTGTGAGTGTGTTTGGTATGTGTTCCTACAGTACTTGTGTTTCTGGAATAGGCTCTAGTTTCCTTGCCAAAGTTACCAGGATAAAACTCTTACTGAGAGTGATTGAATGAATGAAAAGAACTGATCATTTTTTGGATCATCTTGTAAATACGTTAAGTTACATTAAATTATCAATTATCAATAAAAGGAAATTGTGGATATGTTAATGTTGCACTAAAATACTATACTGGGCTCATCTCTGAGGGGGATGAGTCTGCTTACAGGAATGAGACTAACCACCTGGTGACCTGGTGCAGCAGGAACAACCTGGAGCTCAATACAGAGAAAACATTGGAGATATTGGTAGATTTTCGGAAGAACCCCACCCCTCCCACCCCGTCACTCTGTGTGACTCACCTATCACAACTGTGGACTCCTTCTGCTACCTGGGAACCACTATCACCCATGACCTCAAGTGAGAGTTAAACATAAACTCTCTAGTTAAAAAAAGCAGATGTACTTTGGCTATGATGGTGCACTTCCACACCTCCATTGTTGAGTCTATACTCACCTCCTCCATAACCATTTGGTACTCCACTGCCACTGGCAAAGACGAGCAGAATACAGAGTGTCATTCGCTTTGTTGAGTAGGTGATCGGCTGCAATCTACTACCTCTTCAGGATCTACGTATATACTTCCAGGACCCTCTGGCAGAAGGCTGCGGCCTATAAAGTCTAAAACTTTCCGTCTGCAACTGGCCTAATCAACATCCAGGACCTTAGGACCAACTATCCAGGTTTGTTATTCTCCACCTTGGACAGTAATAAATTACACCACCACTGCTCAGATACATTACATTAATGTTCACAAATCTGACTGTTATAATGCACCCTCCTTTCTCACACTGGTCCACTATATTGTATATCCTGCACTAATGTACAGTTAATTTATTATTTCAGTTGTAATATAAGTAACATTTCTAATTGTATATTTGCACTGCCCACTTTGCACATCCTGCATTAGTGTACAATTCATGTCTCTATTCTTGTTTACATTCAGTTTCTTGTTTTTGTAAATCTTTATGTTTATACACATTATTATTATTTAGTAATATTATTATTGTTGTTGTTGTTGTTGTTATTATTATTATTTATTATTATTTTTTTTTATTACCTTTGTTTCTTATATTTAGCTTCTTCTCTATTATTACTATGCACCAAGACAAATCCTGTACATGTAGACCCTATAGTTCCTGGCAATAAACCTGATTCTGATATAGTCTAATCTAACACCTGATTTTTACTAAATTCACAACAACAACAACAACAACAACAACAATAATAATAATAATAATAATAACTCAATTTGAGTTCATTTGTACACATTCAGCACATACATTAATCTTTTTTATATATTTCAAGATATTGCAATGTGGCTCACTCAGTAAGATGTTATTTGAATGATTCTTGTAGGCTTTTGTCTTCTTTTTTATGTTAAGGTGAACCAATCTCTGAAGAATGTTACTTTACTAGTTATATCAACACTAACAATGACAGCACTGTCAGAAAGATGACAGAAAGATGAGCCAATCAAAAAAACATTGGCTTATGTCTGTGAAATAACATTCTAATCGGAATTTATAATGTATGAATGAGCACTTTATACATGAACATACATCATTGCTCTTGTGGATTTATGTATTAGCCACGAATGCTAATCAGGTTTGACCTGTAATTTATCTTACTGCACAATAACAAACCGCTCAGCTGTTGTCACACGCCGTTGCGCTCGTGCGTAGCAACACACTGCTGAAGGAAGCCGCGTTCTACCGTACTGTATAGTATATCAGAATAGTGCGCTAAGGGAGGATTGGAATACTGTTTAGTACGGTAGTATGCGGTTTCAGATGTTCCCTGTATTTCATTCTCCTCTGTGTGTTTATGCAGTGGGATTGGCCTGGCGAAGGGGTGTGTGTACTGAGAGGCGGGTTGTGTGTGTGTGTGTGTGTGTGTGTGTGTGTGTGTGTGTGTGTGTGTGTGTGTGTGTGTGTGTGTGTGTGTGTGTGTGTGTGTGTGTGTGTGTGTGTGTGTGTGTGTGTGTGTGTGTGTGTGTGTGTGTGTGTGTGTGTGTGTGTGTGTGTGTGTGTGTGTGTGTGTGTGTGTGTGTTGTTAGCTCCACCGCTTAGCTCAATCTGTCAATACGTTGCAGAAAAGAACTCAAAGTCGGTGTGCAATCGCGACGAATATTAAACTTTAGACTTAAATAGCCGTTGTTTTGGAGCTACGACATGACCAGAGGCTGTATTATTTTAGCCGGCTGTCCATGAAGGATGTGTGTGTGTGTATGTGTGGGGGGGTGCTTTTGTATTTTTTATTTTTTTGCCTTTAGCTGACCGGCTAGCTAAGTTTGGGAAGTGAAGAGATACGGGAGCAAAACAGGACCGTGAGCGGCTTCAACAAACCTATGCGACTGAACCCAGGTTAGCTAGCATTCATTAGCATTTTGTGTATAACATATCTGACCGTTCTAACATCTGACCGTTAGGCTACATGTAGCCGTTTGTTATGTAAGAGCCGTTGAGCAGCGCTATTAGACTCTCGGTTGATACATATTGAGGGAGATGTTGTAACTGTTAAAGCGTTACATTAGATATCTTTTTGTGCATCATTTTGTGATATGTACCGTGTTGCTGCTTCGGCTGTTGTTTGGAAGCTTTGTGTGCGTGCGTGTGTGTGTGTGTGTGTGTGTGTGTGTTTTGCCTGCAATCCAGCGCCTCTGGGCAGGGAGATGCTCAGACTGGTTAGACAATGTGAAAGATTTTTCACACATTTGGCATCTTAGATCAGCAGGTACCAATAGGTGAGGTGGAATTCACGACTACACCTTATAACAAGCTTTAAGATTTAGGTGTGTGTGTGTGTGTGTGTGTGTGAGAGAGAGAGAGAGAGAGAGAGAGAGTTCTGCATGCATAACTATCAGTGTCGCATTCTCTGGCATTTCGACCTTCTCTGTGTAGACGTGTAAGAGACGTGTGCTTTACACGTACGCATGAATATAATCCGTATCAGCAATCAGTATGCCACTGATTACATAAACAGCTTGGTCATAGTTTAAGCCGATATTATAACAAACACAGGAATACAGCATGTGGTTCATTAAGGTGCTTTATTGTTCCAGGCAACAAAGAGCGTGTTTGTGTACATGTGTATCTGAGCTTTTCAGATTTCTGACAAGATACCATCAATACAGCAGATACTTCATAACGATACAGTACTGAGATTCGTATAAGTAACCTCTAAGGTTTTAACCATGGTGGCTTTCTATAAACCAAGGTTTGTTGTCTGTTCACATTCATTCGATCAGCATTACATTCATTCACAGTAGCTGAAATGCTAAAATTGTTCCATTCAGTTGAATACAGTTCCAGTATTTTTGAGTGCTATAGGCCATGATGACAGTATACTGTGTCGGATAGGTGTGTGTCTTATCTGGCTTTTCTCTTAAACGAAAGTGGGTTGAAATAATAATAATAATAATAATAATAATAATAATAAAAAAAAAAACAGAGTGGTTTTGAAATTCTGTACCGTAGAAAGCGTGATACTGTACCTTGCAAGGCTGGATATAGAAGAAGAAGCCTTGCAAGTTATAGTTTTAGGCTGTTTTAAGGCATCTGTGGCTTTTAAGGCATCATATTCACTTCAAACTTTGGCTCACTGTGCTGCATCATTAGACTTAATTATTCACTTAACATGGCATTGTAATGCATCTACAACTGATGTTTGTATTTATCCATTGTGTCAGTATGCTTTACACAATGAATCATATACAGTATCACATATATCATATAACACGAATCAAACATTTTCACATCCAGCCATTTTCCAGTCAGTTGTGAATGTGCCGTTTCTGATTTTTATGCCTCAGTATGTAACACCCTTGGTAGACTTTTGTTTTAAGGGCAGTATGAGACAGCTATGTCTTTGTTTTCATCATAAAGGAAAGAATGGCAGTGAGTCATTTGATCATTGGTCTTTCCATGCACCTTAATCAACCGCCTATTGTTACTGCATTGTCAGCTGCATACTGAGCTAGATTAATTATTTAAACCTTTCTTAGGGAAAAGGTGTTGTGCCTTGTTTATGCTGGCATTTTAATCAGATTTTGGGATTGTAGTCCATTGTTTAGCAGACAGAGACTGATTATGTGGAGCTTTGCAACACAGGACTTTGACCAGTCTGAGCAAAAGGCTGTGTTTGGGCATCATTTGGAAATTCTGATTTATTTATTTTTTGTTAATCAAGTCAAGAAGCTTTTATTGTCATTTCAACCATATATAGCTGACGCAGTACATAGTGAAATAAGACAACGTTTCTCCATTACCGCGGTGCTACATAGAACAAAACAGCTACATAGAGCAACACAGAGCTAAGGACTTAAAGTAAGTTAGTCTCAGCCACATAAAGTGCATTTGTGCAACATAGTGCAGACTGTGCAAGACAATGCAAACAAACAACACAAAACACTACAAGACAATACACAAAAGCAGCACCAACCAGAGTACATACTGTATATTGTTGTTGTTTATTTGTCAAATTATATTGGCTGAATTAAACACCGAAATTAAACAGTGATCACGTTTACTGAAAGGTGTCTCTGTATGAATGTGGTCCTAGTCTAAAGATTAGAGATATGTGATGTATATGCAAAATTGTCTAAATGAAAGTTCTGAGATTTTGATCAAATCTTTTTTGAATGAGTTTTCTAGTAATTTTCTGGTTACTTCCAAAATACTGTTTAGCTCAGAACATTTTTGTTCTGTACTTTTATTCATGTTTTCTAGCGGTCTGGCTTTAAAGTTGAGAAAAAGTATATGTAAAAGACTCTGATTATATTTGCGTATGTTTGTGTGTGCATGTTACAGAGAGAAAGGCACAGAATTGTGAAAGTGAACTGAAGAAACCCCGGAGCACTTAGGATAACGTTTACTGTTAGTTGTACTGAGAGACATTGACCCTACTAATTAACAGCACACACACACACACAGGGCATGTCTGTTTTTATTGTCACTCCTACGTGTTGTCCAGCATTTCCCCTTGTATCACCTTCACATATTTAATCAAACCACTCCACTTCAATGTGCATGTATACTTCCCTTCATCAATAACTCAATCCCCCTTATTTCTCAGTCTATATCATGATTGCTAAGGCATGGTGTTCATTTACAGATGATCTATAAGAGCACAGCAGCAAATGGTTTTCTTTCATATCAATCCTGAATAGCTCATTTTACCAGTGTATTCTCAGCTACCATTACATTAACATGTTTCTTTGTGGGGAAAATTTTTGGCTGAACCAGTTTGTGTTGTTTTCTGGAGAAACTATTGTTTTGCTAGTTTTGGAAAATGTTTGATTCAGTGATTCAGACACTGAGATAGATATAAAATCTGGAGTGTCACTGAATCTCACTGTGTGGTGTGTGTGTGTGTGTTACAGGTGAGTGAGTGATGGAGGCAAGAGAGCTGTATGTGGTGGCTGGAAGCCTCATCGGGTTCCAACTGTTCTTCTCTGGCGTCAGCCCATTAGTGTCGTCTACGTTAACACGGGGCTACGGGAAACTCCCACCTAACAAAATCAATGAGTGGAACTCCAGGTACTACACACACACATACACTCAACACCAACGTAATAGATCACATTCAGTGCTTGATAACACCAGTGGAACATTATCCAGCATTGAACCTGTTTTAATTTATCTGTCATGTTTGTGTTAAGTCAGTTTGTTAATCTTAGTTGTTCCCATAATATGTCACACACTATCAGCTCACAGTTCTGGTTCCCAGTGTGTTGCTAAATGCGTCTCTAAATCTCTTATTGAGTCAGCACTTTGTCTCATGTCTGAAAAGTACACTAGTATCTCCTGAGGGAAGCAAAACTGTAAATAACCCATAAATAGTCACGTCGGTCACCGTCGTAGCTGAAACCTCTGTGTATTTGGATGAGGGTTCAGGGAATAATCCACCCTGAAAAATCAACCTGTTCATTCCCCTATTAAACTGCATTGGAACTGTGCTAGTGATTACAGTGTGACATTAGAACAGTACACAGTAGCTAACTTCTCACAGGAGTAACGATAGCACAGCACCAGAATCGCTAAACGCATCACAAATAATTCAACATAAAAATATTTAATATTAGAGGTGCGTCCCAAATCACATACTTATGCACTATTTTATGCCATGTTGATGTATAAATAGTATGAGTTATCTGTTCATATTGAAAATTCCAAGAAATACTGCACTTCAGGTACTTGGATGATGCACTTATTCAACTAAAAAAAAACCCAAAGTGGAATGTTGGACACTTTACGTAGTCAATGCTTGTAGCTTTGCTGACACAGTGAAAGAGTATGGAGCTACCAGGCACTGATGCTGGATGAGGAAAAGAATTCAAAATTGCCAGCGACACAAGACATCTTACAATTTTTTAAAAATGATCCCACATTGTTTTGATCGATTTTTCAACCAATTTTAAAATTCATTGTATTCTGCTAAAGCTAGCAGCATTACATTACGTGTGTTGGTCATTGAAACTTTGAAGCTTGTTCTTATGATTAGTAAAAAAAATAATACTACACTTCTAACATTCTCACACCAGATGGTAGAGTAAATAGTACATAGTGTAAATGCGTAGTGTGTAATTTGGGACAGCTCAGGCCCAGAGTTAGCCTTGGTTTTACAGAATACAGTGAGGCCCCATAAACTCTACCTTTAACCTGGACAGTATTCATTCATGAACTTTTGGTAAAGAAAATGTTCTCTTGTGAAATGCCTTTGCATAAAGCACACATATTTCTGTAAGCTTTCTTTGTGTATTTTTTTTTAAATAAACAGCCAAAGGGAAATGTCTCCAGAGTCGACACAGCACTTTTTCAGATCT
This sequence comes from Tachysurus vachellii, assembly GCF_030014155.1. Taxonomy (NCBI): domain Eukaryota; kingdom Metazoa; phylum Chordata; class Actinopteri; order Siluriformes; family Bagridae; genus Tachysurus; species Tachysurus vachellii. The sequence continues at coordinate 11,812,290 of NC_083477.1, forward strand.
TCACGACTACACTGATCACCTGTCAGACGGGATTACTGAACTTGTCTGTCTGTGTGTCTGTCTCTGAAATATTGACTTGTAATTGCATCCCTAGGCTTGTGTCCACTGTCCACGCGGTGATTGTCGGCCTTTTCTGCCTTTACATCCTGTGGTTTGATGATGCCGTCAACACAGATCCAGTCTGGTAAGCGTAAGACAAGGAGCTTAAAGGGGAATGCTGCTCATTCATCTTCACACTCTTCACACTGACCATCACCCTCCAAGCATTTAGTGAGAGCTTGACACTAATTTGGTTTTGTAGCATTTGACCAGTGAGCACTGGTTTTCTGTGGAAAACCAAATTGTTGGTAAAGAGTCCAAAGTTGAAATTTAATTTGAAACTAGATTTATAAAGTTCGTCGCAAAAAACTTTGATGTTGGCTTTGACGAGGCAAGTATTCGCAAAGGCCGGTGCTTTTTGGAGGCAAGTGGACGTAAGGGTCAGTGTTAGTTTTGGAGGCAAGTGGACATAAAACTTGTGAAATCTAGTGGAGCTCTAGGGTGCCAAAACATTTGGAGGCAAGTGGAGACGAGCATGTGACGTCATCCGAAAACCTTTGACGCAATTCCCCTCCTTGGGCTTTTGATATGCCACATGTCCATGTTGTAAAAAGTTTTTTGATTTTGCATATTTTGGGGGCAGGGCTGCGGGACATCCGAAAGGCCAGTCGGTACACCAATTTAAAATTTTGTTCAGAGTATCACCCTAAAGGAGCTGGCTGAGTTTGGTGTAGATAGTTCGAAAGTTTATAATGGGAGTCTATGGGGGAAAAAAGGCCACTTTGAGACCCAGTACCTGAAGTATCGGTACTCGGATCGCTTAGAAAAGTAATAGCAACAAACATCAGACCAGGGTCTACAACATATCCGGATTTGGTGCATGTGGCTCGAAAGCCCTAGGAGGAATTACTCTTGATAAATTTTTGTCTAAGCTTAAATAGGAAAACCGAATGTTGGCTTCTACAAAGCCAACATAATGATAATTTACCAACGTCTGTTAAAATTCCTGAAGTCTGAATGGATCCTAGTTTTGTATGGACTATTATGTGAGGCAGATTCCCCTTTATGTGAATAGGCATGTTTCCACCGAGATTCTGGAACCTTCTGAGGAAAGGAATTGGGGCTATAAGTGAGAACTGTACAGCTACACAGACACACAGCTTTGTTGTTATATGTTGATGTTTAGGGATACATCATCTCCACTTCTGCTATCAGGTATCCATCAGGTACTGTTACTGATATTCATAAAAAAATTATTAATGTGCCGTAAGCTTAGCTTAGGTTGTCATGCCGATGACAACCTGTGCTGTATAAAAATATCAAGAGAGTTAATACAGTATCCACCTACAATACAAGTTACTGGATAAAGCAACTTAAACATAAACGTCAGCCCAATGAGCAACCAACAAAACAGCAAACGCTAGCCAGGGAAGAATAATGCCTACAAGCGTTCGTGATGAATATAACTCCACAATCAGCCGTTATCAGTCCTTGACTATAAGAGATTCTTGTGCAGTGAATATAATAATAAAGCCTATTTTACATACAACTGTACATAAAAGCTTTTCTTAAACGAAACAAATTTTTCTCCATTGCAAGCCTTATTTAATATAAGGTGACTAACTAAACCACTGTACATAAAGTCAAGCTGATGAAATAAAGAATGAGCCTTGTAGCTAAAGACAGGAACGCATCCATGATGACCCAGATCTCTTCATACTAAATCATTGTCTCATTTCATTTTTGGGATCAGTACAGGTATGGATGGCCACCAGTCTGAGGAAAATGGTTTTGATGGATTGATATAATATTATAATGAGGTTTTTAAACCGGGCATCAGCATAGATGACAGCTGTTTGCTGTCATATAACAACATCGTAGTGCACAGTTATTAGCCTAATGATGCCTGATGTTTATTCCATGGATAGAAAATTACTTTCTGAAAATAAACTATGGCCATTGAACTACAATATTCCTTGGTTCATCTAGTGAAAATGCAACTAAAGTTCCTTAGTTCCTGAAAAGGTTCTTGCTGTGGAAACATGCCTAATGGGTACGTTAGAGTGCTCCTGCATTTTGAAGGTGGAATTTTAGAGGTGTGTCTTGACCTCTCTAAACACAAAACAGCTCTCTTATTTGTTTGTCCTCTTGTCTTTCTTTCTGTTTCTGTTCTTCTGTTCCTTTCTCTTTCTGTTCTTTTTTGCCTGCTGTCTGTCTGGTCTGCATCTTTGCATCCTGAAAGAGAAGAATGGTAATGTCTCCGTTGTGGTCTCTTTCCTTTCCTTCAATCCCTCAGTATCCCTTTCCCTTTTTTATTTCCAACCTTCAGTCTGTTTTGCTCCCGTTGCGATGCGTCTGTCTATCTATCCTTCTGGTCTGCCTACTTTTCTTAATTACCCTCCCATATGGCTGTTTTCCTCCATCAGTGTCATTCTGCTGTCTCTCTGTCTACTGGTCTCTCTACTTCATTCTGTCTCACTCTGAATCAGAGAGCTCTTAGTTCTGCCAACAACGCGCCTTTTCACAGCACACAACAGCCTCCCTATTTCTTTTTCTCCGGCTCTGGCTCTTTCTCAGATACCCAAACGCTCTCTCTCCCTCTCTCTCTCCCTCACACTCACATCATGTGACACCCTCTCTTGCCCCCCTGCTACTCTTTGTCTCATTGTGCCTTAGAGCTGCCTCAGCCAGCAAATGCTGATGAAGCAAAAAAGAAGAGGAAAAAAAAAGAGAGAGATTGAAGGAAACAGGGAGGCTGCAGTGAACCCCCACCATCACCACCACACCTTCGCTGAAATAAGCTTGTCTTGTCGAACCTTTCCACACAGACGCATGTGCATGCTCCTTTCTAACAGCTGTCCTTCTGTCTGGCTATCTGTCTGAGCATCTGTGCTTTTGTCATGATGTTTCTTGTGGTGTGTCTGATTCCCTGTGATGTACTGAAGCGCATTTCTTTTCTTTGAACATGTTAGAAAGGATCCCTTCACAATCCCTGCATTTTTCTGTGTCTCTTCTGATTTCTCTCATATCTTTTTCTTTGGTCTCCTTGAATACAATCTGTGAATACATGTCACATCACTGATCTGCTCAAAGCGTAGCATTTATTCACTCAGCTTGTCGCAGACTTGGTTTCATACTGGCTTTTTTTTTCTATGCAAAAGCTCACGGTAAAGCTCCCAGTGGTAAATAGTGCATTACAGTCAACTGAATTATTAGCACTTTAACAATTATTTTTCGTCAGATAACGAACAAAAATTTTAAGATTTTCTAAGATGATTTTTTTTAAGATGCTTTTTTTAAGATGCTTTTTTTAAGCATTTCTTTTTGGAAAATTCTGATTTTATGATCGTGCATAATTGTACTTATACTGTAAAATTATGTGTTGCTTTATAGACTTCTTGGGCACTTTTACGCATCTCAGCAACAAAGCTCTTTGGTTTTCCTCAGCACTAATGAATAGTAAAGGGATTTTAGATGTTTACAACCTCATATAAACTATATGGCTAAATGTTTGTGGGATTTCTAAAGAGACTGATATATATTCTCTTGCATCTCATATCCATTTTATAGATTCATTACAGAGGCAGTAATTTTGGCAGAAAATATTTCTTAACAATAAAAATATATTTATATGGGAGTATATATTTTGTAAGTGAAAATGTACTTTTTCATGAAGGTGCTCTTAATCCTGAAGTGTATTTCAATGGTATTATTTTTTAACACAAAACAAAATGCTCTAGCTTTCCTTCTACACACTAGTTATCAAGAATACAAGGCCAGTTACCCGGTAGAGCTCTGTATCATGTCTGTTGCAATGCACTGTTAGAAACAGTCTGATAACAACAATGAACCTTTGACTTATGACAAAGTTCAGTAGCGTGTGACTGCACATTTCCTCTCAGATTAGCTTAATCTAGTCTGTTTACTTAAATTTAGCACCATACTAAATGAAAAAGCTACATCCCGTGTCCTGTTCAGCCTAGCAGCAGAACTGTTTTATGCAGGATGTATTGTGATGTCCTGCAGTGTTCAGAGGAGAATCTGGAAGTCTTTCAACCAAGTTGTAACTATCAGGTGCACTGATTTTAAAACAGGAATGTTGTGTCTGGTTCATGGTTCAAGAGCACCACACCTTTCCAAATAAAGGTCCTTCCACAATATTGGCCTTGTTACAGGGTAGCATGCTTGGTTAAATAAAACCAGTCATACTGGTTTGGCACGTGTTCAGTTTTAACCATGTCTTTACACATGGGTGGAATGGTTCGTACATTTGAACAGTTTTCAGTTTCCTTGTCTAACTGCTCAGAAAGTGAAACCCAATGAGCTTGAAACTGTGTGGGACTCACTGTTAATGTAAATTCTTTCACAGAGAGTGGAAATTCAGGACACACAGACGCACACAGAAACAATACGCTTTTATTATATGCTTCATATACAAGAGGAGAACTGACCCCGTTCGTGGCCGAATAGCCTTTGGAACAAACTTTTGAATGTGAGAACATGCTGTACATTAGATAGGTGAAGTCTAAGATTTTTGATCGTTGGGAATGCGTTGTGTGATCTCGATTTAGACAGAATAGAGGTACAAAGATTTGTTGTGGTATCATGATGTCTACTAAACAATTAATAGGTTCTTGTGTCTGTGTCGTGGGCACATAGTATGTAGCTGGATGTGGGTGTGGATTTGACAAGTGTCTAAATAAATATGAGTATGTATGCATGTAGAGAAAGGGCCAATCAGTTGGCAGGCCATCAGGCATAAAATGTTTGTAAATTGAATATTTGGAAGGTAATGAGATGTTGAGATTTTAGGTAAATAGTCTGTCATTGCTGCTGCCTGGTGGCTAAATGGGGCTTGAAACATTTGTGTGCATGAGAGAGTTAGATTTAGATCGGGTGTAGCTCAGACAGAAAGCATTTGCCTCTTTCACTGGGGCAAAAAGGTCAGTGAAGGTGACATGTGCACCTTCCACAGGTATAACTGAGCCCGGTGTTCACTGTGGCATCTGGTTTCACACACAGCCTCGTCTGCTGGACACCTGCCACTTACTGTATATCCATTACAGAGTCACTTTACTGTTAAGAATGCATGTTATACACCATCCACACCATCCACAACATTCAAAAACAAACCAGTCACAATAAAGGTGCAAACAAAATACATCATTTGGATGGAAAAATGTGTCACAGTTAGAAGCAGGCTGTATACAGAAATAATGTATAAAATTATGCCTTGTAAAGTTTGTTATTGTACATTTTCTGTGATTAAAATGTTCAATTATTCATTCGATCTCAAATCACAGTCATGCTGACACTTTTTACACAATACTACTCTTGCACATATTCAATAGTGCTAAGTGTGGGAGAGAAAACCTTAAATTAGCTCCAGTAAATTTCAATTTGTCCCTTTGCATAGTGTAATTTAGTTCTATATAGAGTATAATAAATTCATATAGTGATGTCACACTTGTGGCTCTTACCAAAAATCTTTTTGGTTTATGAAAACTCCACTTTTATGTTCTTCCTTTTGTATCTGCTTACCATATTATAAAGTAGCATTAGTGTTGCAACTCATCCACAAAGCAGCTGAGCAGAGTTTCATCATTTACATCAGCCATTTAACAAACGTTAACGATTCCATACATTTTAAATTTGTTAAATTATGGCTTTGAATGACCAATGGCTTTAAGAAAATGTTGCTAATTGACATACTATAAACCAGGGTCTAGATGTTGCAATTATTTAGCACAGAGATATTATTGCATCTAGTGGTCAAATATACAGTCTTATGCAAAAGTTTAGGAACCCCAGACAATTTCCATGATTTTCATTTATAAATATTTGGGTGTTTGGATCAGCAATTTTATTTTGATCTATCAAATAACTGAAGGACACAGTAATATTTCAGTAGTGAAATGAGGTTTATTGGATTAACAGAAAATGTGCAATATGCATCAAAACGAAATTAGACAGGTGCATAAATTTGGGCACCCCAACAGAAAAAAAAAATCACATTAATATTTAGTAGAACCTCCTTTAGCAGTACTAACAGCCTCTAGATGCTTCCTATAGCCTATAATGAGTGTCTGGATTCTGGATTAATGTATTGTGGACCATTACTCCTTACAAAACATCTCCAGTTCAGTTAGGTTTGATGGTTGCCAAGCATGGACAGCCCGCTTCAAATCACCCCACAGATGTTCAATGATATTCAGGTCTGGGGACTGGGATGGCCATTCCAGAAGGTTGTACTTGTTCCACTGCATAAATGCCCGAGTAGATTTTGAGCAGTGTTTTGGGTCGTTGTCTTGTTAAAATATCCAGCCCCAGCGTAACTTCCGTAACTTCCAGACGGATTCCTCAACATTATTCTCAAGAATCTGCTGATATTGAGTGGAATCCATGCAACCCTCAACTTTAGCCAGATTCCCAGTACCGGCACTGGCCACACAGCCCCACAACATAATGGAACCTCCACCAAATTTTGCTGCCATGCTTAACGCCCCTTGTTATGACAAAATAACTCAATCTTTGTTTCATCACTCCACAGCACCTTATTCCAAAATGAAGCTGGCTTGTCCAAATGTGCGTTTGCATACCTCAAGCGAATTCTTTTGTGGCGTGTGTTCAGAAAAGGCTTCTTTTGCATCACTCTGAGCAATGCACAGTGACACCATCTGAAGCAAGTTGATGTTGTAAGTCTTTGGAGGTGGTCTGTGGGCTGTTTTTGAACGTTCTCACCATTCTTCTTCGCCTCTCCAATATTTTACGTGGCCTGCCACTTCTGGCCTTAACAAGAACTGTGCCTGTGGTCTACCATTTCCTCACTATGTTCCTCACAGTGGACACTGACAGCTTATATCTCTGTGATAACTTCCCCTAAACCCTAATGTGGAACAATCTTTGTTTTCAGGTCATTTGAGAGTTGTTTTGAGGCCTCCATGTTTCCACTCTTCAGAGGAGAGTCAAAGAGAACAACAACTTGCAATTGGCCACCTTAAATACCTTTTCTCATGATTGGACACCTGTCTATGAAGTTCAAGCTCACCAAACCAATACAATGAGCTCACCAAACCAATTGAGTGTTCCAATTAATCAGTGCTAAGTAGTTACAGGTATTCAAATCAACAAAATAGCAATGGTGCCCAAATTTATGCACCGGTCTAATTTCGTTTTGATGCATATTGCACCTTTTCTGTTAATCCAATAAACCTCATTTCACTACTGAAATATTACTGTGTCCTTCATTTATTTGAGAGATCAAAATGAAATTGCTGATCCAAACACCCAAATATTTATAAATGAAAATCATGGAAATTGTCAGGGGTTCCTAAACTTTTGCATACAACTGTAGGAACTGCAACAAGCACTATTTAAAGCCCACTGGTACAGGAATCATGCTGCCCTGTGCTTGCTCTTTGAATGCTGTGAGGAATACAGTAGAGCGAACAGGACAGATAAGACACAATAGCCTACTTCCTGTTTGTCATACAGAGGTGTCACTTACATGGGGGATGTGGTAGCCTAGTGGTTAAGGTGTTGGTTGACCAATCAGAAGGTTGTGAGTTTGAATCCCAGGACCACCAAGCAACAACTGCTGGGCCTCTGAGCAAGACCCTTAACCCTCAATTGCTCAGTTGTGTAAAAAATGTAAGTCTCTCTGGATAATGGTGTCTGCACAATGATAATGGTGTCTGCTCTTGCTAAACTCAAGACCCATTATCTGGCTGCCTGATATTTTGCCATCAATCCGTCTGTTGCGCTGTCTGTCAACGTGTCTGTCTGAGATTAACGAGATTAGTGTGTGATCTCAAGAAGCAGGGGTTGAATGTTTGTAGGATTTAAATGGAATTAAGATTGTCACCAGCAGATAGACTGATTAAATTTTGGAATTGAGCCACACACACGTCTGAAATAGTATTTCATCTATAGCTTCCTGACTGTTTCAAGTACATTTTAAATGTGTGTCTGGCATATAAATTAGTAACAAGAAGGACTAGACTCAATGCCATTGTCATAGAGATCTTTTTGTTACAGAACAATACTCAAAATGAAACTCAACAAACAAACTGTAAGTGCAGACTGTTCCTAAGGCCGTTACTATTATAAGATACTGCGAAGATTTTGGAGTGGACGATGTCTGTATATTAATAATGCGTGTGCAACACTGAACCTTGCTTCTCATGCACAGATTATTTCAGCTAGTTTTAGGTCTTTTATTTGTTTTTAAGGTTGAGCACCCAGGGTAATGATGCATATTAGTTCATCTGTATTCATCACAACTGTTATAGGCTCTCTATTTTGTTTGGTAGTTTTATTAATGTTGTCCAGCTGGACTAAAATCTACATCCATGAACCACTGCTGAATAGTTCATCATTTCAGAGAACAGCATTAAGAAATGTAGTTGTGTGGAAAGCTAAAAGAGAAAATATGCATGGTAAATCATTTCCCACTGTATGAAAGCATGAAAATTAGCTCAGGTATTACATCATCTGTTTTCTAGAGAGTTCCGTGGGCGAGCACTGAATCTAACGCAAAGAGCAGCTGGCAGTCAAAGACACAATATACACACACCCTGCCTTTGTCCAGTAAAGGACTGTCAACAAGCTGCTTGAGCTGGAAGGGAGTTCAAGTGGCTCAACAGTAGCTGGTCATGTGCATTGTGCGTAATGCTTGTCACACTCCGGCGTCTGTGAGCAGGGATTAATTAATGCTAGGTTTTTATGTACATTCTAAAAATAGATTTCATTTTTACATGCCTTTTGTTGTGGTTTTAGTGTTTAAGCCTTCTGAGCCCTCTTTCAAAAGTACATTTTTTGAGTTGCAAGTAATAGAAATAAAGAATTAGGCCTGTGTGGCTGTGCTATTGAAGGTGATGTATTTTTCAATTCCTCCACAAAGCTTTATTGTTTGTGTTATTCTTTTCTTTTTGTCTTCCCAGGGGAGATCCCAATTTGGTCAAGCTCAATGTCGCAATTACCTGTGGCTACCTGCTTTACGGTATGCATGTGACTTTTACCATTTCATAGCTGGTAATAATGACTGTTTGCTGATATCCACATCTCTCCACTCTCTCAGACCTTCTGCTGCTAGCCTGCAACTGGAGCACCATGGGAGACAGCTTTTTTGTGTGTCACCACTTGGCGGCACTGTACGCATATGGATATGTGCTGGTATGCATGGTCATTCAGTGTGGAAAGCCAAAACTATTTTTACTAGAAATCATTTCCAGTTGCATTTTACTGATATTATTTATTTATTTATTTCTTGTCCAACTCCATAGACACGCGGTGTTCTTCCCTATTTCGCAAACTTCCGACTTATTTCAGAATTATCAACACCGTTTGTGAACCAAAGGTAAAAAAAAAATCCTCTGAGTCGCAAGTGGTCATTATATTTTGGTTGCTGTTTCTTTACGTAAGCTTTCATTCTTTTCAGGTGGTTCTTTGAAGCCCTGGCATATCCTCGCTCTCACCGGCTAGTGGTGGCTAATGGCGTGGCCATGGCCGTGGCCTTCTTCCTGGTGCGCATCGCTGTGATGCCACCGTACTGGGCGAAAGTGTTTGGCACATTCGGCACGCCTGCCTTCGAGAGGCTTGGCCTGGGTGCACAGGTGGCCTGGATCATATCCTGTGTGTGTTTGGATGTTCTCAATGTTGTATGGATGTATAAAATTGCCCGTGGCTGCTACAGGGTCATCACTGGAACAAGTGGCAAAAAGAAAGGTGGCATAGCGAGCTCTGATGACTTCAACCACGTCAACAATCACATGGACTGAACAACAACATACCGTAGGCAGGGGACGGAACTGAAAGTGGCATACTGGACCACAGTTTTAGATTTTATTCTTCCCAGCCAGACCAGGAACACGGTAGCTGCTGCTTATTTACAATCTTTCTCTAAAAGTGAGACCGAGAATAGAGTCTGCAGTGTTCTCTGTTGCCTGGGTTGGAGATCACCAAGAGCATTGTGGGGAAGAACATTAACAAGCATACAGTATAGACCCCTATTGCTTCAGCCACAAAGTGCCTCAAAACCCAAGGATCAGAAATGGAACGTAGAGATACACCTTCGAGACAACTTTCAAATTACAAAAGCTACCTTATTAAAGATTTTCTTGAAAGTTGTCTGACAGATGTACCAACTCTTGGGGTCTTCCGGTTTTTAGACACAGTGAACATTCACCCAAACACACCACTGTGCCTCTTACCTACAGGTTTTGGAGCGTTTTTCTTTGAAACTAACTCCAGTGATTTTTTTTTTTTTTTTTTTTTTGCTTTTTGTGTCTTCTCCATCATTTCTAAATGTCAAAATTTGTGAGATTTTTTGTTGTTTCTCATAGTCTTTGGTGCTTCCTACTTACCAGCCGATGCGTCTAAATGGTACATCTGCTTCGGCTGTCGGAACTGACGGCTTTAGCATGTGAAAGCCGGCCGTGTCCTTTATTCAGAATGTATTCAGTCGGGATGAGCATATCCTCATCCTTTTCATGTGTATATGCCGACGGCGCCATTTTAGCCCATTTGTCCACTTTTGACTTAAACACAAATAATAATTTCAGCAACATGGGTATAAAAATGTATCAGCCATAATGATATAGTCGCAGATATCCTGACATTTAGATAACTCAACACTGACTGCTCTGTAGAAGTCCTCGAAGGCCAGCACGCATTTTCCGGCTTTAGTGCATCTTTTAAATTCGGTAATTAACTGGTAAGTTGAATCAGATTTCCTTAAGCAGAGGAATCTGTGTAAACTGTGCAGTATTCTGGCCTTTTCAGGACTGGAGTTGGCACTGCAGCACTGGTGTGTTTCTTCACCAATAATGTTTGATTGATGAGTCCATTCATGCACAATCCACAGTCATGTACAATACGTATGCTACATGTTATATATTAGGTTCAGAAATTCAAACCACAAGCATGACTGCTACGTTTCCTGTGAATTTACACACTGCTCAGCTGATCACCTCAGATAAATTCATTTTGATTTAATGAATTTGTACTAAATTATATCGGCCTTTGTCTTATTGTTTCATTCAGTGCTATTTTGTAGTATTACAAATGCTTTAACCCATATGAGTGTCAGTATTTTGCCTCAAAAAAAAAAAGAAAGCATGTATATCTCCCAAATGTTAGTTTTTGATTGTTATTGGAATTCTGTATAACCTGGCTCTCAGAAATGTAGCCAGACAGAGCTGATAAAGTGAGCGGGAATCATGGAAAGCATTGTTTATTGCCTTACATTCTGTCAGTAAAGAGATTCTTTCTCATATCTTCAGTATTTCAAGCTGTGACGAAAATCAGATCTATCGATACAATTAAAGTTGTTTCGAGCTGTGTGAGCCAGTGCCGGATTCTGTATATGTAATTCTAGTGCAATTCTATCCAGTGATTCTGTTCAACATAAGCTACGGCTGACGGCTCAGTCCGAGCAGCGGTACGACGTGATATGTAGCATTAGTAGGATTTCTCTTGCCTGCGCCTGTGTGGAGCTGCTCCCAACAAATCCACATTTGACTGGAAACCACTGCTTTAGATTGTGTACCTTTTCAGTACAAGTATAGACAACGCGTTAATGAAATGAGACCTTATAGTATTTGAAATTGTTATTTGCACAAGGCATGCATCTCAGTCGTGGGATTAGGTATTTATTAGCTGATATGGTCACAATTCTCCATCAACTATAATGTTAGGATAATTCTAACATTGCCATCTCCCAGATTTGAATGATAAACATGGTACAGCTATACTCTGAACGCTGTAGTGTTAGCACAGGGCATTAGCATTAGCATCTCTGCTGAAGTTTGTATTTTTTTCTTTTCTTTTTATTCCTTTGTACGTTTAGAAAGAAAAATCAATGAAATGCTGTCATGCTGCATGCATATAATATACAAAGAATTAGTCTTGATTACCTAGAGTTTCTCTCAATGATTTTCATATTGTGTAATCATTCGGCCAGGCACATCCCAAGTAATCAGTTTATATACGGAATGTGAATGAAAAGTAACTGAAAAAATAGACTTAAGCCAGCAATAAACAATGGGGAAAAAGTAATAAGTGAGTAGTATGTATAAGAAAGATTAGAAAGATAACGATTGTACTTCATTTTGCATTTAACTCCCTTTTATTGTCTTTTATCACAACGTGTATATTTCTCATTTGTTTTGAGACTCGGGTTTTTAATATGAAAGTGTAAATTTAAACTGGGCATAGCAAGGCTCTGTCTCAAAATTCAAATAGCATGACTTTGACATAACAGCAGTTGTGTCTTACTTGAACTTGTCGCTTTTCAATAAATCCAAGGGCATTGAAAATCACGGTGGTTACTTCTTGTCTTCATTTGACTGCAATGCTACATTAACAGGATACGATGGTCTGAGTCATATGGATGTCTTTATGTTCTCCCCTGCAGGCTGACTCTGAGTCACACCTTCCACATTACTTTAGCTGGATCTAACAATGATCGATAGTCAACCACGTGTATTTATTAGTCACAGAGAACTGATCCTGCTCGAAAGTTTAGCAACAGTTACACCGCTGATGAATTGAATTATTGCACTAAATGCAATAGAAGTGCACTTTACTCTCATAAGACATCTGTATATATATTTTTACACTATATTTATCAGGTTAATGTCTGTCAGCTTTATTAAATTCTATAAACTGGATTTTAAAGCCCATTATGATTTGCTCTTTGGCTCTATAAATACCTATTTCCACATTAAAAGTGATTTATCAGCACTCGGGTCATATCCTGAAGTCAGTTGTTTACTCGGTCTGGAGATGAATGGAAGCTTGATTGAAATGAAGCGCCTGTTAAATCGCTGCTTGGGGAAAAATAGCTTGAATAGCTTATTATGAAGCAGACCAGTCATGCTGATTCAGACAGAACATTTTTTTTGATGATGCGATGATGAGCGAAATGCGTTAGGAATTCTACGACTTGTGGTGTGTTTTGCGATGCTAACGATGGCTAGCCTGATTTCTACCAGCACTGCAGGGATTCACAGCAGTGATCATAAGAGTGAAACACCCCTGTAGCCTATTTAGGACAAATGCTTTATCCTTTGTTTATATATGTCCTTGCACCAGTTGTTAGCTAGCTTATGAATCAAAAGAAGACAGTGATACAATGAACAGATAAAGAATGAACACGTAGGTCCTGGTGACATCATGCTTTCTCTTATGTCCAATACAAAAGGACAGCCCCTTGATAGTCACGTCTTCAACATCACTTGTGGACTTGCCACGGTATAAAAATTCCTTTGCATACTTACCATCATAATGGTTTTACAAAGTTATTCCCCTGTGAAACGAAACACCAAACTGGCCACCTGTAGATTTGAGGCTGAATGAGAAGAATGCTGAGGCAGAAATAGAGCAGTATAGGTGGAAGCTGGAAAAAAACAACAAAAAAAGAGGGATAGGTAGAGAGCAGGAGAGCTAGAGGAGAAGCATGTGTGAGGTAGCAACAAGGCCCTGATTGAATCCAGTCCTGCGTGTGCAGTCCTGGTCAATGGGGCTGGGTCAGAGTCTGCACAGCTTTTACCAAACATGGTCACATACTGTATCACATTCTCAATGAAAATCAGGCCTGCAAAACTCACACACATGTGTGTACACACACACACACACACACACACACACAGAGCGCTCCACTAAATCTTTCACATCATAGATCCCATCATACTTTTTCAGTTACAACCATTCCAGAAATCTGTACACATACTGAAGTTGGTAGCTGCTTACGCAGACATGCCACTGTAGTTTTCATAACAACGATTTGCTTGTAGGTCTCATAGGTGAAGCTCAGTAGAGTCAGATTTGATGACATCCTCATTTACACATTTAAAGATTCAGTAAACTTAGTCAGAACATCTTAATCCAGTGCTTGGCGAATCCCATTCAGGACCTATTCATTTCAACCTATTCAACCTCTTAAGAGCATCTTTTGGATGCTCTTACTCACGGTGAGAATCCAAATCCTGTTCAGAAATTGTCCTTTTTTTCTCTTGAGTTTGTGTATTGTTTTCGATGGTCACTTTGTTTGCGCATACCTAAGTCTTGTATTTTTAACATTTTGGACGGCTATTTTTCTTAAACATACGTTAAATAAAGGCACATTGAAAACCATGTCTGGGGGGTGAAATATTTTGCCTTCAACTGTATATCTCATTATATCATACATTAAACAAATCTAATTCAACTTCCTGACGATCTGCTTGAACAGGGCTTTACTCAGTCCTGTTTACGTATCTTGCAGTCTATGATATAAACACATGTATTACATGACATTTTCCAGAGCGTATTTATTCATCACACCAGATTACATAAAGGTTAACCGATCTCAAAGTTTCACTGAAGTCCTAAAAATTTAAGAAGTGCTTTAAAATACCTGAAACAAATATTCCAAAGCACTTTCTCTCTAAATGATTAAATTGACTTTCCAATCAGCGGTTATGAAGACCCAGTGTGAAATGTTATAGAGATGTTCATTCTGCATACAGCACAGTGGATTATCATTTATCCCTCTCTAACGAGTGGCCGTTATCACCTAATAAACACACGATACATTATGGCTGGATGATTAGCAGCTTTAAACCTACCTACTGAATTCCTCTCTGCTTCGAAGTTTGAGGAAGCCTTCTACCATAAATAGCCAGGCAGCCTAGAAGTGCAGAACAGAGGAAACAGAGGAGGAGGGAAATCTCTGGAAAGGCCCTCTTCAGATGCTGCCACAGCATTTCTCACTTTCTCTGGAAATCACAATGTTTCATGAACTTTCCCTAGCGCAGTGATATCCACAAAAACACCTCTGCTTTCTGTCACAGTAAGCAAACTAGCTAACACTACCAGACCAATACACAAGCGTTCATCAAAAATGAGCATATCTAGAATTTTCTGTTTCCTAAAATAGCAAACTGATAAAATCTCTTCATCTTTTCGGTTCATTGTGGAACATAATATACATCACGATACAGTACAACATTTCCCAAGAATTTCGGAACAATGTGTAAAGTCATGTAGATACAGGTCAAGAGTGTGAGTTAATGTTCACATCAAACATCAGAATGGAGAAAAATCGCAATTGAGAGCATCAGATTATTGTTCTTGGCTGACAGGAGTGGACTGATGTGCTCTTCTGCTGTTGTAGCTCATCCACTTGAAGGTTTGATGTATTGGGTGTTGTGAGATCCTTTTCTGCTCAGACTGATTATTTGAGTTACTGTAGATTTCCTCTCAGCTCAAACCAGTTTCTTTATTTTCCTCTGATCTCTCTTATAAACAAGGCGGTTTAACCTGCAGACCTTCTCAAAAGAAGGCTTTTTATTTTTTTGCACCATTCTGTAGAAACTCTAGAGACTGTGCATGTAAAAATCCCATGAGATCAGCAGATTGTAAAAATACCCAATCTAGCCCTTCTGGTACCGACAAGCATGTCACAATTAAAATCACAGCCGTTACACTTTTTCTGCATTCTGATGTTTGATGTGAACCTAAAACTGAAACTGAAGCTGAAGCCTTTTATCTGTATCTGCATGATTTTATACATTATGCTGCTGCCACATAATTGGATGACTAGATAAGTGCAACATTGAACATTTTCAAGTGTATTAAAGTATTAAATTTAAAGCTATTGAATCGGACTCAAGGGTCCCATCTTATACAAATTATACAGATTTAGAGCTTTGACTGCCTTTGAGTTTTATATATATATATATATATATATATATATATATATATATATATATATATATATATATATATATATATATAGACAGTGATGTTGATTTTACTTCATCAGTGTTATTTTATACTTTTTTTTTATTTTAGGACATGATGCTATATTAGCCTGAGTATAATTAGATGTAACAACTGGCATATCTTAGTGTTGTAGTCTTAGGTAGACACTGAACTCAGCAATGGAAAACTAATCTACATAGCTTAGTCCCGTATATGAGCTGGTCCTTGTGTTGAAATTGCTGCATAACTTTCATCCAGGGCTGTTCAATGTACCATAGCCTAGCCACATTGACCCAATAAACCAACATCTGTTTTAAACCTCCAAGCTTTATTCTTTATATCAAAGTTCACAATGTAACTAGCTTTCACTCTCTTTTTGCCTCCCAGAACAGGAGAAGCTTCAGCCTCAGCCATGACCAAATAAAGCGACCGAATTCCTCTGCTGCTTCATCTCCGTCCTCAGAATGTTTACAAGAAGGCTAGATCCTGCTGCTCTCTGGTGCTACTGTACCAAAGACGTGACGTAATACTCTGCTCACGCTCTCCAGTAGCCTAATATTGGAAACATTCTTTTGTAATGTGAACAAATCTATGTATATGGGTGACATCTTTTATGGCTCTTTTTTTCATATCCTTTTTTTTTTTTCTGATGTGTTTCTGACTCATGCACCTTTTCACTTTCTCAAAGGTCTTTAAATATTACAAGAGATATAAAAAGTTTACTTTAACCCTGGTAAAAATCCAGAATTATGTGATGTAAAAAATAAAGAAGAAAACACTATAGAAACCAGCAAAGCTAGAATGAATTTCCTGGTTATATAATTGTAATTTTTGGTTATATAATTTACAGAAATCGAAAGGGAAATAATTTTATAAACAGATTATCATGTGTCAGCCAGATGAGGATGAGTTCCAATTTTAAGACTGGTTCCTCTCAAGGTTTCTTCATAATATCGTCTTAGGAAGTGTTTTGTTGTCACCAAAACCTTGGCTTGCTTGTTAGGGATAAATTAACAAATTCATCATTTATATCCTGAATTCATATATTTCTCTATAAGCTCTTATGTGACACTCTCCAGTGATAAATGTGCTTTTTAGATACAAATTGAATTCAACCGATTTATAGTGTTTGGAAAAAAGAAAAATACAAAAAATATACTGTTTTTTTTAAGTGTGTGCTCTCTTTTATACTATAGAGTGGGATTGTGCTCAGAACGACTCTGTCTCATTCAAACTCATGCAATTACTCAAGTAATTATCATGCAGCTGTCATCATTATGAGTTTCTGATTAACTCCAAATGAAGCTCAGCTCTTACTGTTGGATTTTCTTCACATCTTAGTTTTTAAGTTCACAAAGCATGTACAGCATCTCACTGGTGTCTAGGTCAAGTCTAAGGGCAGTTAAATTCCTTCAATATATATTGTAATCTCACTCTGTAATCTCTTTAAACTTTTGACTCTTTATCAAAAAAAGTCTTGCACACTAATAGTACAGGTGAAATAATCCTTTACCAATGCTGCTGTTAAAATAAAGGTTTTAAAACTGCAATCTAGTAAAAACATCAGTTTGGTTTAAATAAGATTGCAGTTTTAAAACCTTTATTTCTTTATTTTTTGTATTAATAGCAAATCAAAATGATTTCCCCATAATTCAGATATTAATAGTATGTCTGGTATCATCATTTGTGACTTAATGGTAAATTTACCCTGGATTCTGAATGCTGCATATTGAACAGAGGCTACTAAATCATATCATATCTTATCATAGCAAATATCAAATTGATGCTCAAATCAAAATCATATGGTATTGTGTGCAAGCCTGAAGTTTACACTACTAGTAGATTAGAGATTGGGTTGAAAACTGCTGAAGAATTCCTTTAAAGTTCTGCACTACTGACTGGAAGGATGTGAGTTCAAATCCCAGACCAGTGTTTTTGCACCAACATTACCACAGGTCAGTGTAGGTTTCACAGAAAGCATGTACAATGTCTTAGAAAAAAAAAACACCTGTGGGCTTTAGGCCTAGTATATAAAGCAATGAAAGAACAAAGAGATGAAATTTTCTATCCAAACATTATTTCAACAAAATTTTAAGCAAATAAGCCAGAGGAAATGAATTCTGATGGTATGATATTTATTTATCAAAACTCTCATAAAGAATTGAGTGAAGCCACGAGGAGCCATGCAGTGTTCCTTCTGCGCTGATGTTGAGCTGAACCCATCACGTAATGATACAAATATACCTTTAAAGACACCTTTGCACATCTAGTATATGCAGTTGTAACTGATGCAGTGCCACAGCAGTTCCACTTGCAGCAAATGTCCGCAATATCACTTACTTTTTATCCAGTGGCACATACTAGGTAACATTCAGAGCTACAGAGAGACTTTAGCTTGAGGCAAACTAATCAGACTCTCACTATAGCACAGTTTTCTTTTTCAGTGTTGTCTGTGTGATGTGTGGAAATTTCATATAAAACACCCCCTTTTTTGGCAGGGTTGAGGATTCATTTATCTAACAGCCAGAGAAGTCTACATAGTCTCTCCACATCACCTGTGTATCAAACTCAATGTGGTCGAGACAAGACAATAAGTCTAAAGTCCAAAAGTGATCCTTAATTACCTTTTTTTCCTATAAACCTAGTGGAACAAGTTATGTATGAATAAAAACATTCTACAGCTAAAGAATCAAATAAAAAGATATTTGTTTTCTTCTTGGAAAAAAAAATCTGCATTGCTTGTTCTGGGTTCAAATATTGTGCTTATAAAGAGACACACATACACCTCATTAGTATTGCATATTCATTGTACAAAATGATGTGTGTGATCAGACTGGATGTATTTCAGATTGTTTGACCTACAGGGCGCTCTGGCTCACTGGGTGACGTATCGTGGTAAAAGAGGAAAACCAGTAATGGGAGGCAGCTCAACCGCCTATCAAACCATTTTTGAAGAGGAGCTCATGATCAGCAGGGCTTAATGATAATGTGGTTAGGCCTACTGTTTCTATTTAAAGAATGTTTTGGTGTGTCCACCAGGTTTCTACTGTCATGTAGAATAGTCCAATAATAACAAATTACAAATGCTGTTTTAACATTCAATCAGTCTTATTTAAAGTATTATAAAAGTAAACATACATTTTTATCTTCAAAGGTTGTAGACATCTTGCCATCACATCCCTATGTGCTTCTTTCACACCCCATTCCAGATTTAGTCCCTCTTTGCTGATATAACAACCTCATAGGAAAGCTTTCCACTAGTTTTTTTTTTTGTGTGGTTGTGGGCATTTGTGATTCAGCTACACAGAGCATTAGTGTGCTCAGTCAGGTGGTCTGGGGTGCAGTCAACGTTTCAGGTTATCTGAAAAGTAGAGTGTTCAGCAAGATTGAAGATATATATATATATATAAAGAATATATGAACTGTAATGGTGACATGGAAGCCTTTATTATCGCCACATATACATTACAGCACAGCGGAATTATTTTCTTTGCGTAACCCAACTGAGGACGTTGGGGTCGGAGCGCAGGGGCAGCTATGATACAGCACCCCAGGAGCAGGGAGGGTTAAGGGCCTTGCTCAAGGGCCCAACAGTGGCAGCTTGGCAGTGCTGGGGCTTGAACCCTTATCCCTCCAATCAACAACCCCAGAGCCTTAACCACTTGAGCCATGGTGCAGCACCCCTGGAGCAGGAGGGGTTGAGGGCCTTGCTCAAGGATCCAACGTTGATAAATTAGCAGCTTGTAGGCCTGAAACCTGACCTTCTGATCAGTAGCGCCTTGACCACTGAGCTATCATGTCCCCACAAACCATGTAAACTATATAAAGTAAACCTTCATAATAAAATAAACTAGATCAATTTTATACTGAAATATTTTTTATGTGATTGGTGCTAATGCGTCAGTTGTTGGTTGGCAGTATTTTTATTTCTATGAGAAGTTAATGGTTGTAGGAATTTCTATGCAATTAAATGGAACATAAGGGATTACTGCCTGGTTTCCCTGTAAACTCCTACAAATTAGCTTAGCTTGACAAGATGAGAATAGATTATTTTCCCACTCACAATTTTCCAGTGATGTTCAACATCAACAATGACAAATCCAACATAAATGTGGTGGGACAACAAACCCTGGACCCAAAGATCCAGAATATAAGGCAACAGAATTACAATTGTTACAGAAAATATTTGACGAATGACAAGATTGCAGGGACTGTAGTTTTGGACACAGTATTAGCATAAAAGTTTAAAGTTTTTTTTATCGCTTGCAGACAATGAGTTGAGAGAGCTGAGAAGACTCAAGCACTAAAGTGCTGCTGCATCGCTCTGTTTAGGTAGAGGATGTAGTGAGGGCCAAATACTGCTGGGTTCACTATCAGCAGGGGCAGTGTAATAAACCTGAGTGAAAACTTGCTGTGAAAGAAAAGTCAACTTGGAAAGTTTGTGTCTGTCTGTTGATGCAAACATTATTTTTTATTCATTATTATTTTTTTAATACAATGATCTACGTGCCTGTTTGAAGCAGCTTTATGTAAACAGAAGTAAGAGAGCAGCATATTTGAGGACAAATAAGGGGCATCCGTAAAATTCTATTCAGGGTGGAAAAAATGACAGCGGCTGAGTTTTAATACCATCCTGCTGACATCACCGGGAGAAAGACGTAACGCGCGGATTGGACGACGACCCCTGACCAATCGCCGCGCACGGCGGACACGCGCAGACGGGAAGAGTTTAAAAAAGATTGGGGGAAAAGTGTGGCGTTGTGACGCTTCTCCTCATGCGGCGGAAAACGGAATAGTAACCGAGGAAG